>NW_006782866.1:1233547-1263126 GCF_000442215.2 Lipotes vexillifer
AAGAAGAGCATAGAACGAAAGACTGAAAATGTGCCGTAAAGTTAACAGTAGTCATTATTCTCCTTTTAAAATTCTACTTAAAATTTGTCTATTTAAAAAATAGGTTTTTTAAAAAACAATCAGCATATTTTTCATAATGGAAAAGAATAAAAACATTTAACAGGGGAAAGAAATTTAACTATACTAATAAGGTTAATTTTTGCCACCTGCCACCTTCATAGTGAGCACTGTGTTTGTGTACACACCCACACAAATACTGATGAAAACACGAAAAGGACAGGCCACAATGTGGAAGAGATTTTTAAACAACCAGTTTTTTAAAGGGAGGAAGGAACAAAATAATTTCATATAATCCCATATATAATATTCTTCACAGTGAATCTCAGACTCACCTTAAATGAACAATTCTCTCAGGGTTCTGTTCCATCCTGGGGCTCCAGCAGGATCCAAAATTGGGGGGCTGTCTTCTTAAAGACAACCAAGCTAAAGCAGATGCCAAACCTGAAAAGCCTGCCTTGCTGCATGCTAGCTGAGTGCCAGCCTTCTCAAATAACTGTGCCCCCAAGTGGTCACTTGTCCCTGTAAATTACATCCAGCAAAAAGGTTGCAATTAACCAGATCCTGAGTCACAGGGTTTATAATTTAATAATAATGATGATGTCAGTTACATAGGACAAAAAGGAGTGAGAAAGGAAAGAAGAAACCCAAAATGTGTGTGTGTGTGTGTGTGTGTGTGTGTGTGTGTGTAAGTAAGTGTAGAGCAAAAGACAGGGAAGGATTTTCTGAATGTTTACCTACCCATACCCCTCCAGAAAGGGGTGTGTGTGTGTGTGTGTATGTGTGTGCATGCATGTGTTTCCACTGGCAGAGGAGTCTGGCCAGAGGAGTGAGGGCGACTGAGCAGAATCCTCCGAGAATTCTGGAGACTCTGCCCCTTTCTCAGGATGCTCCTCCATGCCTTTGACGGCCTGCTTCTCTGCAGCAATAGTTCCATGATTGTCTCTTTGGCAGTCTGCCAGAGGCTCTAAGTGTACCAAGAATTGTGTTTTAATAGAAGGCTTTACCTCTGATACAGATTTAAAATGAGGAAGAAACTTTCTTTTCCTCAGCCAGAGCGAAATGCATTTTGCTGCTTGTGAAATGCTGGTGATTACAAGCTACTCTTACATAATTTTATTATTTTCAATTGCTGCCTGTCAATCTCAGGTGATGGTTTCCTGGGAGCAGAAAGGAGGCAGATTCTGGGCGATGATAAAAAAAAAAAAAAAAAGCCACCCAGTCATTAGCAGATCATACAGAAGTTTAGAAAGGAGAATAATTATCTTTGTGACGATGCTGTTCAAGATAATCAGAACTTGCATTGCTAAGGTAGACATGCAGAAGTGAATCGAGTGTTTAATGGCCTTTTAGAAAATGCATTTTCACTTTAACAAAGGGTTGATGTTTGAAATTTTTTAAAAAATCTTTAATGAAGGAGTTCTCTTCAATAACCACATTTTCAGAAATCTTTGACACTATCGAGGAGGTCCACTGTCACGCCCACAAGAGGGCATTTTCTCATCAACTACTGTAAAAAACGATTTGTTTTTAAAGAGAAGCTGAGAGGCCTTGGGGAAGGAGAGTGTTAATCAGCAACTGGAGATGGAGAGCTGCTTGCAATTGAGTTGTATGTATGTTCCCACTGAATATGTCCTGCCAGTGCATGAGCCAGTGCTACGGGCCAGGAATTCTGCTCAGTGTGTTTACTCTGTTTTTAATGTCTCATTCCCAGAATGACTGGGCACTAAAGGAAACTTTACAAGAGTTTTCTCCAGATACAAGATACCACATGCTAGTATAGCTAGTACCCAGCTAGAATTAGGTCCCGAACAGGTATGTTACCCATCAATGACTTTAATACTAAATTTGATTTTCTAGTATTTTAAGACTCCAACCAAAGGCTTCCACCCTCTCCCGCTCCAAGGTCCTTCCTTTATTTATTTAACAAATACTAATTGAGCACCTACTGTGTGTGTCAACAATGAGCCAAGCTAAGACCTTGTCTTCCTGGAACATACATTCTCCATAGGGAGACTTAGCATTAAAAAAGAAAACAAACAAATACTGGAATATAATCTAGATAATTTTAAATGCTATGAGGGACAATAATTGGGAAAAGGAAAGGGGTAGCTATATGGGACTGGATAGTTAAGAATACTTCTCTGAATGGTAGCAAATAATATTCTAGTTTTGTTCAACGGGCACCAGTACTATTTAGATTACAAATGTCATAAATTCTTTAAACTCCCTTCTTCAGAAAAGTTAGTTGCAATGTTTAGTATTCTATGGACCATGAAACATGATGAAAATGGGGGAAGCAACGTGAAGTTGCCAGTTACTAGTTTGTTAAATAACATTTTAAAATTACCATGTAGTCCACCCCATCATTTCAAAGAACACTGAATGTTCTAACACCAAAGGGTAGGAAGGATATAATCCCAGAATATGGAAGAATTGAATGAACTTAGCATTTTAGAAAATTCACTACATACTCTTGAGTTTTCTCATTTTCCATGGACTAGTCTGGCTCATGGTAATCATCTGCCCTGTGCCCAGACAGGCCCAAGCCACAGAAGGTACAGTAATGGCAGCTCTGTTGACATCAGTTCCACAAGCCTGCCCCACTCACAGCCACGCCTAAGACACAAAAGCAGAAGGTGGTGGTGTGCTTCCTACCCCAGGGATTCTAGGATACTTGGTAGAGAATTCAGCACAAGAGCTATGATGCCCTTAAGAGACCCATGTGACAGTTCCTGAAGCCAGGAGTCAAAACTCAACTTTAAAGACATGTTTTGAAAGGTCAGAGCAGAATGGGCTGGGCAAATCAAGGAGGGCTTCGTGGGGGAGGTGAGCCTTCAACTTGGCCTTAAAGTATGAGGAAGAGGATCATAATGGGTGGCATGTTCATTTTTTTTCAGTTAATGTGGAACATTTTTGGTATTTAAAGTAACACCCGTTGTGTAGTATTTTCGGCCAAAATGAAGTAGGTATTAACTTCTAAAACCCTATTGTCTACAGATGGCTTTTCTCAATATTTTATCATATTTTCTTCTAGTCTTCCTTTTGTTTTGCATTTTTACAATAGATAGGGCCATGTTGCAAATGAAATTTTGCATCTTGCTTTTTTAAACTTTAGAACAGTTTCCCACGTCATTAAAAGTGATTCCTAAACATCAGTTCTTAGCGCCTACATGGTATTTCGTCATGCCTGCAAACTGGTTTACTCAGCCATTCCACTCAGCAGGTATACATTTTTTCTCCTATTATAACCCTCTTGTGTATCATTTTGGTTCATAATTTTGGTGTCAGACAGATCTGACAAGGCCCAGGCTATCATCAGGCTCATCACGTTATTCAGCCAGGCCTCTGTCTCTCACATGTCACGTGGAAATACTAGTACCGGCATTATGGGGTGGTTGTGAGAGTTACATGAGAGAGTGTTTTGGATAGAGTTCTAGAAATAGAATTACCAAGGTTTGATCTTTTAAAATTATATAACTTTCTAATTATAAGAATAATGTTCTTTATGGAAAATTGTAGCAAAATGAAAAACCATGCCTAATCTCATCACTAAGAGATAAAAACAGTTAACATTTCAGAATCCATTTTTTGTCACTTTGAGTAGAATTGGGACTGTACTATAATATATATCATTTTATCTCCTGCTTTTTCCGTCTTAACCTTGTATTGATTTTCCATTGTCATTATACATTCAAAAACATCTTAAAAGGCTGCATTTCATTATATTCCATTATATTAATGTGCCATATTTTATTTAACTTCTAATTGTTGGATATTTAGATAATGATTTGCTATTATTAATAACATTGAAATCAGGTGTTGTTGAAAATAAATATCTGCAGACATTTTGGATTATTTCCTTAAAATTAATTCCTAGCAGAGGTGTTACCAGATCAGAGGTAGGAACATACAGAAGACATTGATCTGTACCTCCACGTCGCCTATTTACTCTTCCATAAATAGCACGTGAACACCTATTTTACCCAACGCTTACCTATTACAATTTTTAAAACTATCTCAATCTCTTCGTGGTCTCAATTTGCACACCCTTGATTACCTGTGGGCTAGAGCATTTGTTTCTGTGTTTATTGACATTCCTGTCCTTTGCCTATTCTTCTATTTATATTCACCTTTTCTTATTGATTTGTAAGAGCTCTTTATGCATAAGAGAACATTAACCTTTTGGTGTCATGTTAGAAATATTTTTCCCAGTTTGTCATTTGTCTTTTAAATCCATTTATGGTTTCTTGATTGTATAGAACCCTTCAATTTGTTTGTTGTCCTATTTGTCAGCCTTTTTCACTTTGATGTTTCCTCTCGGTTTTTTATGCTTGGCAAATCCTTTCCTATCCTGGCTTCAGATATCTGTTCATTTACATTTTCTTCTACCTGTGTCATGATTTCATTTTATAGATTCAAATTTTTATCCTGTTCTAAGTTATCTCATTTTGTTGTAAGATGTAAGGTAGGAATTTAACTTTCTTCTTAATGGTTATATAATCCTTGCAGTTCTGTTTATTGAATGATCTTTCTTTTCTCCCAGTTTGAATCTTAAACACTCAATCCTTATTTTAGCTAGGGCATGTTTCCAGGTTCTTTATTCTGTTCCGTTCTCTCTCTGACCTAGTGCTATACCACCCTATTATAATTACAGATGCTTTTATATTGTGCTTTAAAATCTGGTATACAAATCAACTACATTATTATTCTTTTCCAAAATATTTTTAGCTACTATCTCCAACACATCTAATAGCCTAGGTGAACTTTAGAATCATTTTTAACATACTAAAAAATCTCTTGTTGACTTCTTTTTACATGGTATCATATGAATTAGATGATGTCTATAAATTGATTTATAAAGAATTGACATCCTGACTACAATATTGAGTCTGCTCATTCAAAAACATGCTATTCCATTTACTCTCTCATATTCTGTTTATTTAAGTTTACTTTCATATCTCTCTGTAAATATTTGTGGTGTTTTTCATATGAGCTCTGCACTGTTCTTAGAAATTTCATTCTTAGATGCTACATACAGATAGAGTGAGATCTTTCTGTTTTTTTCTGAGTTATTTATTACTGAGAAAGCCGTTAATTTTTATGTATTTATTTTGTATCTTGCCAGGTTATTGAGCTTTTTAATGGACTTTTGTCAGGCTTTCCAAACATGCTGATCATTTTACCAAAAGATTGTATCTACAACCAGTGGTATCTGGAAGAGCTTATATTATCATATTTAAGAATCTGTATTAATTTGGAGGAAAATGGCATCTCGTTGTGTCCTATCTACCATTTCTATGAAATTTCTTTCTGACACTAAACCTGAGTCCATAATAGAATTTATTTGGTGCATACCATCTCAGCATGCAATGCTTGTAGGCCTCTCCTGAAGGATGGGCAGCTATAGTGACTCTGATGTGCTGAAGGGCTCAATGTTCAGCTAGGAGTCTGGGGTTCACAGCCCTGCCTCGTGGAGCGGGTGGGAGGGACCTGTCATAAAGAACATCGCAGGAGTTAGCCTTGGGCCTATGTCTCAGAACAATTGGGTAGAGTCTGCTGTTACTGATGTTAGGTTTAATTTCACCCAGATGTACACTCACAGCCAGACAAACTGGAGTGTAAAGAAACAGTCAGACACTACTTGTCCCATTGGTGAGCCCTGAAGGACACTCAAGATCTCCATTCACAGCACACAGACAACCCCTCCAAGTAAGCAAAAAGAAGTCTGGCCAGAGATATAACTGTAGTGTCTGTAGGCACTTGATTCTCGGCAGGTCTGCAGAACTCTCATTACATTGTTGTCTTCTCCAAATTAAGGCTTTCTGTCGGTTGTGGGGAAGGAAAAGGTTTCTCCTCCCCGGCTTCTCCCTAGCATATGGCTGGGGGTGTGGGCGGAATCTCCCCACATCCCCACACAGACGGCTTGTGAATGTACCGATGGCGTGCGTTTCCTCCATTGGACAACTCTTCTTTTACTCTTTGATTTTTATGCCAGTTCGAGAAGGTTGTTTTTCTCCCACTTGAAAATCTCCCTCTGAAGGAATATGTTGCCATCCCCAAGTCCTCTATGTTGTAACTGTCTCCTATGAGGCCAGACTGTAAGGCAATGCATCTTCCTTCAGTAAAACCCAAACCCATTGTTCGTGCTTCTGCAAATATCTGCGTGCCTCCGTGTGCCAGCCTTTGTGCTGGGCGTTGGGACTCAACAGTGAGCACACACATGCCTGAGTCTTTCCCTCCAAGAGCTTCTAGTCTAGTTGGGGGAGACAGACATTTACCAGGGAGCTCAGACAGAAGGCATACTGGGCTGTTACCGGGAGCCTCACTGCATGCCTCACTGCATGGGTTCAGGGAGCTGGTGATGACTGAGCTGAGATTTAAAGGAATGGTCAACCTCAGGATTTAAAGGGCGGTCAGGCTGGGGAGGGGATGATGCATTGCAGGCAGAGGAGACAGAGGGACTGCAACCAGTAGAGGAGAGAGTATGACACTTTTCAGGAAGAGGGAAAGCCAGAGAGGCTGGAGCTGAGAAAGCAAGAGCAAGTATAGTCCAGGAAGAACCCAGAGAATTAGGTAGGGAGAGAGCAGGCTGGATCTTGTTGGCCGTACGTGGGATCTTTGTCTTTATTGCAAGAATACTGCCTGACTTCAATGGTTCTTAAGCAAGGGAATGGCATTTTGTTAATAAAATATATGTCTATTTTTATTTATTTATTTATTTATTTATTTATTTATATCTCTGCATTTATTGGGTGTTTCCTTATGCCAGGCACTGTGGTAAACACTTTACAGCCTACAACACTTGACATATCTATGTCTTTAAGAGGTGGGAACTATTATTTGTTTGTTTGTTTGTTTTTAGCTGTGCCATGCAGCATGTGGGATCTTAGTTCCCCAACCAGGGATCAAACACACACACCCTGGGGCTTCCCTGGTGGCACAGGGGTTGAGAGTCTGCCTGCCGATGCAGGGGACATGGGTTCGTGCCCCGGTCCGGGAGGATCCCACATGCCGCGGAGCGGCTGGACCCGTGAGCCATGGCCGCTGAGCCTGCGCGTCCGGAGCCTGTGCTCCGCAGAGGGAGAGGCCACAACAGTGAGAGGCCTGCGTACCGCAAACAAAATAATAATAATTAAAAAAAAAACACACACACACACACACACACACACACCCTGCATTGGAAGCATGGAGTCTTAACCACTAGACCACCAGGGAAGTCCCGGTAACGGCACTTTTTAAACGATGGCCCTGGCTGCCATGCGGGAACCTGGTGAAGAGTGCTGAGGAAGAATATGGGGTTCGGTTAGGGGATGGTTGCCGGAGTCCAGGTGAGAATTGGTGACAGCAGCTGGGGCTTAGGTGATGGTGCAGGTGGGCAGGGGTAAATGAGTCTGAGACACTTAAAAGGTGGAGGTGGGAGGCCTCGGTGGTGGGTGGGATGTGGGGAAATAAAGGAGAGGGTTGTCGCAGGGTGACACCAAAATTTCTGGTCTGAGGAACAGATGGATGGTGGGCATATTGATGGTATTGGGAACACTGGGAGGGGGTCAGGTGTGTTGGAGAAGATTGAGTTTTTTTTAGGGCCAGGTGTGAGGCCTCGTGAGACATGGCAGTGGTACCAGTTAAACATGTGGGTCTGGCTCTTGCTCAGAGGACAGATCGGGGCCAGAGACATACATTTGGAGGCACCATCCGAATTAGATTCAGGAAGAAGAAACTTAGACCTAAGGGACAAGCCAGCCAGCCAGACCTAGTCCACTTGGGCCCCCCTGCTACTACCATGTGCTGGCATCCAGAGACGGTGCTTTCCCAGTTATGGAGATTTCCTGTGTATCCTCCACCATGTGCCTGAGTCAACACTGGATTTAATAAAAAGGGCATAAACACAGAGAAACCACACATCTCGGCAATCTGTGAACTCGCTTGCCTTCAGGCTCATAGGTCCCGCCCTTCAGGGTGAGTCTCTGAGTAACGAGATAGAACCAGGGTCTCTCCTGCCCCCTCCCTTTTTTGTCCTGAGCCTTCCTTTCCTCCCCAAAGTCCCTTGTTTCTGAATGATGATCCTTAAAATACCTTACCCCTTACATGAGCCAACAAGAACATTGTTTGTTTCAATTTAAGATCACTTATGCAATCGTACGTTCAATAAATATTTATGAAACACCTACTCCAGGCATCATCAGAGATACTGTGGGTTCAATTCAGACCATCGCAATAAAGAGAAACAGCAATAAAGCGAATCAACACGAATTCTTTGGTTTTCCAGTGTGTGTAAGAGCTATGTCACACTATACTGTAGTCGTTAAGTGTGCAATAGCATTATGTCTAAAAAAAAAAAATGTACATACCTTCATTACAAAATACTTGATTGTTAAAAAATGCCAAAACAATTATAATAGTAACATCAAAGATCACTGATCACAGATCACCATAACAAATATTATTATAGGAAAAACTTTGAAATGTTGCAAGAATTACCAAAATGTGACAAAGAGACTAGAAGTAAGCAAACAGTGTTGGGAAAATGATGCTGATAGACTTGCTGGACTCAGGGTTGCCACACCTTCAATTTGTTAAAAACAAAAAAACGCAGTATCTGTGAAGCGCGGTAAAGCAAAACACAGTAAAATGGGGTATGCCTGTGTGTGCCAGACACTGTAGCATGAATAAAAATGGTGACGAGGGCTTCCCTGGTGGCGCAGTGGTTGAGAGCCCTCCTGCCGATGCAGGGGACACGGGTTCGTGCCCCGGTCCGGGAAGATCCCACATGCCGCGGAGCGGCTGGGCCTGTGAGCCATGGCCGCTGAGCCTGCGCGTCCGGATGCTCCGCAACGGGAGAGGCCACAACAGTGAGAGGCCCGCGTACCGCAAAAAAAAAAAAAAAAAAAAATGGTGACGAGACATAGTCATACCCCTCCCAGGGAACTTTTAGTCTAGGGGAGGAGACAAAAGACAGAAGAGATGGGTTATCATGTTGATGTGACACATGCTAAAATAGAAGGATGTCCCAAATCTCATATGAGGCCAAGAGAGGGACGAGCCTATTCCCTGGAGCCAGGAAAGGGCTGGGGTGAGTGTGACATGTAGCCAAGGGCAGGGGTGGGGCAGTGAGGGCATTTAGGGTCAGAGGAGGTATCTGGGAAATGTGAAATGGTTTCCATGACTGGAATATACCATATGTGTGTTGGAAAGGTGTGCATGTGATTGGGGTGGACGGGCCCAGGGAATGGGGATAGATCCAGAGAGATGGGGGTGTGTGATGACTAAGCTGCCCAGGTGAGCGGCATCCAGGTAATGCAGGCCCTAGAGGAGAGAGTGGCAGTTCGGCCAGATTTCCTTTCGTTGTGTGCGCCAGAAGAGTTTTCTCAGCCTTCTCCGTTCCTGCTGTCAGGAGATGAGACAAAAATATCCTTCTCGCACTGGGAAATGAAAGGCTGCACTGGAGTCTGAACAGGTACTGCCGGTGCTGCCTCCTCTACTTCCCAGATGAAAATGGCAGCTCCCAGGATCCCCACCATTGAGTCGTTTGTTCTGAGGCTCTTCTTGGGCTTTTTTTGGCAGAATTGAGACCGGTAAGTTCCTGTCTGAGTCACTTAGGCCATGTGCTTGGGCCCAATCTAATAACGAATAACCTTCCAGAGGCACCAAAATGTAAGTCAGGCATGTTTTCTGACTCATGTTCTCCCTGGAATGCCCTTTAGTTCCCTTTAGGTGTGTCTTACTTCCAGGCTCCTTAGGAAATGTCAGAGGGCTCTGACCTAAGGCAGCTCGGGCTGGGCTTCCTCCAGCACCTCTAAACAGACCCAGGGATCGGGGTGCAGCGGGGTCACAGAGTAGCCAGCTCATACATGGATCTGCTCAGAGCTGGTCAACGGTCAAGGAATTTCACAGAAGGGATAGAAACGAATCCCTGCCATTGCTCTGACTGAGGTCCCAGGCAGTGTTTATGATTCCTGGGCCAGGCTCTCACCTGCCCTTTATTAAACACCCAGCCCGGTTGGTTGTGAGCACCAGGGGGAAGGTGAGGAGTCAAGAATCTTTTTGGAGATAAGGCAGCTGGGGTCAGCATCACAGGCCGTGGACTGCAGACTCAAAGTTTGACCGGCATATAGAAATGCAGCTGCGCGCACTGAATCCGAATTGCCCTCCGAGGCTGTAGGACCTGAAGACCGTCGTCTTGAGGGAGAGAGGGCCTGCAACCCCTAGAGCTGGGGACAACACTGTGAGAATGAGAGGAAGTGGAGATTATTGTGGACTAGAAGTATTTCTGAAGCTCTTTTGAGCAGCTGGGACTGAATGAAAGAATTTCACAGCTTCTCTCAGAAGATTATCATCCTGCACTTGGTAGAGGGGGAAGGTGGTGCGTGCCAGTCTCGGGCCACTGCGTGAGCACCTGCCCAGGTCTCTTCTGCTCAGGAGTCAAAAGCAATGCTGCAGAACTCTTCTACCAGGTCTCTGAGGCTGTCTGGGGTCCACATGACGCTCCAAGGATGACTTGTCTCCTCCTCAAGAAACTCGGAGCTCGAGTGCCCTTTCACAAATGGGAAAATGGGCAGGTATTGGGCCTGTTGGGGGAGGCGGCTGGTTCGAGCCCAGACATCCTTCTCCCTCTGCCTCTGACTGTTTGTTTCCAAGTCACCTTTAAGGCTGTAAACCACTGCTTGTCACTTTGCCAAATGACTTTGCTCTTACTTAAGCGTGATTCATGCACTGGATGTTTTTGACATTTGAAGCTTACTTGATTCTTTGGGCAATTTTCTTGTTTGCCTTCAAGAAAATGCCTGCAGTTCTCTATTTCATTTGGGGAAAGGTGAGACCCAGGATGCAGGTAATGAAGTGGCTGAACTGCCAGGTGTTGGGTCTGATGAACTTGGAGGGTGTGGCTGAGTTATAAGGCTTTTGCTCCTAAACAGATCAAGGCAACTCCTCAACCCTGTGTTAGGGATCATTTGTGAGTAAAAATTATTCATCTGCAGAATCACATTCCCGCCGAGTTGGCCATAGAGGTCGTCCCTATGCAGAAGCCAACCATGGGACTAGCCCGTGGCCAGGGAAGGCACTTGGGTGGCACCTAGCCTACCTGCTTCTGTCCTAGCAATGCCCACACGCTGCGTGATCTTTTCCTCTGTGGCCAAGGGCCAATCACTCCAGACCCATGGACGTGGTTGTTGCAATATTGTCTTTCCACTCCACTGAGCCAGAACTGCCATTACTGGGGAGAGGTTGCTAATTGGATTTCATGTAATTACCCACTCACTTATTAAGATCCCCCTCCCTCCCCCACAAAATAAACCACCCCCTTTCCAGTGCCAAAACTGAGTTTATACCACTGCAGGAGGCAGAATTCAGAATAACCTGGTCCCCACCTTGAAGGAAACCATTGACCTACCAGGGAAAGGCACAGATTCATGGTCATGTACAACTGCTCATCCCTAGATGCTTGCTAATTTTCCCGTTAGTTCCCTATTTAAATTGTCCGTTGCTCTCCACCGAAATCCAGTGCTCTGAACTTGGCATTCAAGGCCCTGGGTTTGTCCTAGCTACCCTCCCTCCCTTTGTATGGTTTCCCACCCTTCCTCATGCACTCCAGGTGAGGAGTGGGTGCCCTGCTGCGGGGTGAGATGGCATCGGCCAAAGAGATAAGGAACCAAGGCTGTAAACAGGTGATTTCGCTTTTCGAATGAGGCTGCTGCTCTCATAGATGCCTGCGAACCCCACCTCTGAGCTCCTCAGCCCTCCCAGCTGTGGTGTTCCTCAGATGGAGTCCACTCCATGAAAGCACCGGAAAACAGGGCTCTTGAAGACAGGGTAAAGGATTAGGGATAATTTCATTTCAGAAGAAAGAGGCTGAGGAGGGACTTAATTGTCTTTGAAGGATGCTCCTGAGGAGCACGAAGATGAGCTGTTCTCCATCTCTCCAAGAGAGAGAAGACAAAGTGGATCCCAAAGGCGCGAGCAAAGTTGCTGGTGAGCTCCCCGCCCAGAGGGTGCAGGGAGACTCGGCTGAAGGGTGGGCGGCTCTGGAGGGGACGCTGTGGGAGAAAGCAATATCCCAGCCCTCTCCTTGAAAGAAAATTTTAAAAAGCAAGAAATTAACAGAAACGGTAAGACTGTAAGACTGTGGGAGGAGGAGAGATCTCCAAGGGCTGGGAAGCTGGGCTGCAGGAGGGCTGGAAAGATGAGCAGAACTTTTAAAAGCAGAAAACAAGGGGCGGGAGTGGATAGCACTATGAATAGAGATGAGAACTGGGGATATGCTGACTGTATCCTGCAGGCTGGGCAGGAACCATCTCAGCTGAAGTGTCTCTGGAGGGAAAGCAGGAGGTAGGGAGATGGGGCTGGCTGGTGTTTTAACCTTTACCTGTGGGCAGTGCGGACACACTGGTGATGCTTCAGCAAGGGAGTGACCATTATGGGGTTCCTGGTTCTCATGTATAACCCTTTGAGGAAGGGTGGGCCGGCAGAATAGTGTAGTCCCAAACTCCTGTCTACAGATCCCCTCCTGCCCGTCACAGACTGGTCTGCCATAGTACGAGAAGAACACAGACAGTATAGTGAGCCTTTAATAGAGCTCAATGCTTTCCATTCAAAGTGCTGTCCTTTATTCTAAGATTATGTTCTATCAGTCAAGAGTCTAAGTAAAGGGATAAATTAGGAGGTTGAGATTAACATATATACACTGCTATATATAACGTAGGTAACCAACAAGGACCTACTGTATAGCACAGGAACTATACTCAATATTTTATAATAACCTATAAGGGAAAAGAGTCTGAGAAGGAAAAAAAAAAAAAAAAATATATATATATATATATATATATATATAGAATCACTTTCCTGTACCCCTGAAACTAATAAAACTTTGTAAATCAACTATACTTCAATTTAAAAAACCTTTTTTTAAAGGATTAAAGACTTAAATGTGAGACATGAAACCATAAAACTCCTAGAAGAAAACATAGGCAATATGCTCTTTGACATCTTGTATGTGACTAGTTGTTTTTGTGGTATTTTTTTTAAATTATTATTATTATTTTTTTAATTTATTTTGGCTGTGCTGGGTCTTCGTTTCTGTGCGAGGGCTTTCTCTAGTTGTGGCAAGTGGGGGCCACTCTTCATCACGGTATGCGGGCCTCTCACTATCGCGGCCTCCCTTGTTGCAGAGCACAGGCTCCAGAGGCGCAGGCTCAGTAGTTGTGGCTCACGGGCTTAGTTGCTCCACGGCATGTGGGGTCCTCCCAGACCAGAGCTCGAATCCGTGTCCCCTGCATTAGCAGGCAGATTCCCAACCACTGCGCCACCAGGGAAGCCCCGTTTTTGTGGTATTTTTAATTAAAACTTTGAAAACAATATTTCAAAAATGTGCTGAATAAAATTCTTAATTTCAAAAAAAAAAATCTAAGTAGCAAAAAGCAACAGAAGCCAATTCTGGCTAATTGAAGAAGAAAAGGGATTTATTAAAAGGATATTAGGCAGCCCAGAGTCTCCAGGAGGGTGGTGAAGCAGGTTCAGAGGCCACACAGCCAGGAATGACAACCAGCTGTGCCCAGGTCTGACCCAGTGAGGATCCCACAGCTGCCCTGCTGGGTCAGACCTCCAGCTTATGCCACCAACACTGCCAGCTCCAAATGGTGGGTGCTGCTACTGCAGTGATTCTGCACCATCCCCACTTCTGTGCCTCACTGGCTTCTGATTAAAAGTGGATGTCGATGAGTGTGATTAGTGGACAAAGAGAGCTTGGTGTGTTTGCCATTTTCAGCGTCTTCCGTGGAAGGTGGGTTTTGTCTCCTTCGGAAGGGGTTCAGGAGCTGAGAGACAAACAGAATGACGGGAGTCTCTCCTCTGTCTCTTCCCTCCTTGAGTGTACGTGCCCGTCTCCTTGTGCATGTACTTGGTAAAAATGTTCTTTCTTTTGTGAGGTGAAGGCGATTCGTTTGTTTGCTATTTAAAACGTTGTTAATTGGCAAAATGTGAAGTTGACGGCCTATTATTTGTCCCCAAATGTTTTGGAAGCTTAGTAGTCCATGAAACCCAAAAGACTGGGAACTATGGGTTTAGATGATACACTTGGGCGCCAGACAGCCTGGGTCCAAATTCCAGGGCTCATGTGAGTGGTGTCAGATTTCTCAGGCCTCATTTTCTTATATGTACAATAAAGGTCATAATCCTCACGTCTAAGAGTTGTAGCAAGCAGTGAGTAAGAAAATATGGACAAGTGCATAATTGGCAGCCGGTAAGGAATTGGTAATCCTGTTGGGTTGAAATTGACCGGAACAGCTTTCCAGAGGCAGATCCCAAATAATCCAGGACACCTGAGAATCTGTTCACGTGCCTAGAGGAGGTACACCGTCACAGTACCAGATGCCTACCCCCTGGGTAGCCTCATTTATTTCTTCTCTGCTAACACTTGTAGGCTGGGAGGAAGCTGTGTTCCAGACACTGATGGAGCCCAGGTTCAGAAGCCCTAACCCCCAAGAACTCCGCTACTGGCAACACAGCCAGAGCAACCCAAGCCCCACCTGACTCAGGGATTTGGTATCTTGGGGCTGTGAGCATTTTCCTCCTCTCTCTCCTTCTCTAGCCCTTGTCGGATGGACAGGACAGGTCGTGTTGTCCTCAACAGCTGCATAACCTCCGTTTCCTCATTTGGCAAAAGGCAAATGACTGACCAAGGTCACCTGGCCGGTGAGTTGGTGGCAGAGCCCAGTATGAAGTCCAGGCTCTATTCCTGCAAATGTAAGAGATGCCCCATAGCGTTGCAGTCCTGGGCTGAGGGACCACAGTCCTCTGCTGCCTGTGAGGTTCATGGCACCCTGTCCTTTGGGATATTCCCAACTCTCCATCAGTAATGCCACAGACGGCCACTGTCCATGCATTTACTGAATATGGAGAAGCTGCTATTTCATCCACTGTGACCTCTCAGGAGTCACCAGTGTCTCCGTACATTGCCAGCCGTGCACACAGTGACCCTCCCTGCCGGGTTCACTTCCCACCCTCCCGGGCTCCATCTTTGTTCTTTACCTCACTGTACATATTCTCCTTGAGTCACGTTCTAAACTGCCAAAGACAGTGGTTCCCAAATCCACATCTTCAGCACAGACCCCACGGCTGACCATAAGGTCCATAAAACCAGCTCGCTGAGGATCATATCCCCTAGACATCCCACAGGCACCTTCTGAAACGGACCCACCCCCAAATCTCTTCCCCCTGGGTCTCCGTGGCCGTCCACCCTCTATGGGATGGTGTGGGCACAGGCTCTCTTAGGAACCCTCTTGGGAGGACGTGTCCTGAGGCTGGCACTCCCCTGCTGGGTGTGAGGGCAGATCCCGTCTCCCTCCTGCCCCTTCCAGCCAAACTGTGACCAGTAGGGGGACAAGGCAGGAAGCAGATGCAGTGCTGTGGTTTGGAAATGTTAGCCTTCAGCATGATTTAGTGCCCTGGCATTTCTGAGCTAGTTTACAGTAATCAGGCATTTGTTAATGTTCACTTTCTCCTCCACGGACTGTTGCTGACACAAGAACTTTCTTTGTTGATTAGACTTCAGCCTGTGCTAAACAGTAAGCAGTGCGGGGTGGCAGGCAAAGCTGGACTTTGGCGGCTCCTGTCGCATCAGGGACACCTTCACTGTCACTCACTAACTTGGTTAGCAGCTTCACCCTCTGCATCTCTGCTATTCCAGCTGTGAACTGGGATAACCATACCTTCCCCTTCAGGGTTGTTGTGAGGATCAAAAGAGAAAGAATGTAACACACTGTGCTTGATGCATAATATGCCTTTAATAAATATTTATCCCCTTTTGATTGTCCCTTAGTACCCGTGTGAAGTCTGGCTTGTAACATGGTAACTGAAGGTGCCTGATGGTATTTTTCAGTGTAACAGAATAGATGTGTCATGAATGGGCTTTCTTTTCTCCTAATAAGGCATTTCTGCCTTTACCTCCTGCCCTGTCACATTCCCCATCAGTATTTTTTAGAGTCCAGGGTTGTAGACTACTACTAGTAAATTGTCCTACTGACTAAATTTAAATGGGTAGAGTTGGAAGAAACCAGGCTTCTAGAGTCCCAGGCCAGTATTATTCATGCAAAAAGAAGAGATTCCATGAAGTCAAATTCGTGGCTTGAAATTTTGAACCCTGCAGATACTGACTGTACCCTGGAACCAACTCAGAACTGTGTCACCCTTTTTCTTCTCGATTTCTCTTCCATCACTTTTGCTGTGTCTGGAGTCAGTGAAGGTGGAGGCTGGGTGAAGAGCCCTGTCCTTCTAGGTGCTCCCTTTGGCCTGATGGGTCCTGGTTGGGGTGGGGATGGCCACAGCATGATCTGCTGGGTGGTCTGCTCACCCACACTTTCTGGGGGACGCTGGCCTGGGCTGTGGCTGGATCTTTACCACCAGTGTGACCATATGACTATGGCAGTGTGACCTCCCCCTCCCCTGACCCTCGCTTCCTGTGCCAGCTCTGGGCATGACTGTGAAGAGGTTGGCAGTGTCCCAGGCAGCCCAGGGGCCATCCTTCCTGCGGCTCCGGGAAATGGCCCATGGCGGGGACTCCTTAGAGCAAGACAGCTAATTTATTTCCTTTTAATCACTCTGGACTCCGATGGTTTATGTTATTTTCAGGGCATCGTCTCAGTTTCATCCTAAAAATATGTCTTTGTTCTGTTCAGAATAGATTTTTAATTGCCCTTTCCCTTGAAAATGATGAGCAGAATTAGTCTTTGGGACACCAGTGGCCTTAACGAGGAGTCCGGTTTCCACTCAGTGTCCGAGGTGGTACCTTCGAGCAGGGTCGCAGTGGCTCCGCGGAAAGGACTTGGGGCCAGTCTGTTATCCCATGACTGGGCTCCTGTCCCAGCCAGCTCTCCCAGTGCCTGGGTGACTCCTCACAGCTGCCTTCTCCTCTCTGAGCCTCAGGGGCCTCACACATAACACATCACAGAGGCTAGATCAGCACTTCCCCGTTTGTTCACCCATGGAACGTAGGCGGAACAAGACATTCAGGCCACTAGTGGTGACCCGCCAGGGACGAGGGCCCAGGTGACAGCACATGGTAGCCATCGCCTCCATTGGGCCAGTCTCAGTGGCCCACCATTGGGACACCCTGGGCCAGCCGACCCCGAGGAGCCCCCTCAGCTCTGACCGTGCCCCCCCGTCCACCCTGCCCATTGACCCTCGTGGACCCCCCACCCACTGGCACACAAATATCACCTCCTCAGCCATCGAAGCTGTCCCCAGCTGGAACTCCCCTGGCATTTTGGTTGCCCCTCCACCCACAGTCTCCTCGCTTTCTTTGCTGCCCGCAAACTGACCGTGTTATTGCTGCCTCTCGCCCCTCCAGCTACGAGGGTCGGAGGCTCCCTGAAGGGCATCAGAACCCCACGGGGGCTGAGGACCGCTGGCTCCGAGGACCGGCTCATCCCACTGTGTCCTCCTCGCCAGCGTGCGTGTCCACACGTCTTCATCTTGGCCTCTGTCCCCAGAGCGACTGCCGCCTGCTCAGGCCCAGCCTTGCCTTTCCTGTCTTTCTTCTTTGCCTTCCTGCCATCAGCTCATGCATCATGTGGGTTTTCTGGTGCGAATTCCAAAGTGACGGAGTCCAGCAGGCTCAGCGAGTTGGCGCTGCCCCCCTGGGCAGAGCTCTTTGTGCCAGGGCATCTCCGCAGAGCGCCTGCTGGACGGAGTGTTGACTGCCTTTGGGGCTAGGGCCCGTCTCTAGTCCCATCTGTGTCCACCGTCCTGCCAGGAGTGGCCCTGCTGAGGCCACATCCCTCAGAGGGCCTCTGGGCAAGAAAGTGTCGTAAGAGCACCCTGGGTGCATGAGGGCGTGTACAGAACCCATCCTACCACCTAAACCCTACTGAACCTTCACGTCCCAGCATAGACCGCACGCCCTGCAAGAAGCCCCTTTGGGTCCTTACTTCTCTTCTCCACTTGACAGAGCCCGTGTGGAGGTGGGGGCCAGGCCCCATCCCAGTGCTTTCAGCCACGTTTTCTCCCTCAGCTCAGTCCTCACAACAGCCTTCTGGGAGCTGTATTCGCTCTTCACAGAAGGGAAACTGAGGCCCAGAAAGGTCCTATGATTCGCTCAGTGGTGCAGCCAAGGCTCGACTCCGCCCCATGACTCCCATCCTATGTTCTTTCCATCCTGATCCAGTGCCTCTGAGCCCCCGAGCCCTTGTTTTCCCTTAAACAACACTAGACAGTGCTTGGAGCCTGTCTTGTGACGATCTCTGGTTTGTCCATTGCCCACGGTGTGTCTGCTCCCCACCAGGTTAAACGGTCAGGTCGGCACCCAGAGGGCAGGACAGGGCACCCTCAGGGCTCACCTGTGGAATGGGGCTGAATGGAGCTCGGGTTCCTGGCAGTCTCTGCCTCTCCTTTGTCCTCTGCCTAGATGTCTTCTCCTTGAGGGAGGAAAAGCACAGGATTTCTGGTACAGTCTCTTCTGCTTGTCCTGAACGTTAGGAAGAAAGTTTTAGATGAGTGTGTGAGTATGTGTGTGTGTGTGTGAGTGTGTGTGTGAGTGTGTGTGTGTGAGTGTGTCTCTGTGTGAATGTGTATGTCTGGGTGTCTCTGTGAGTGTGCCTGGATGCGTCTCTGTGTGAGTGCGTGTGTCTCTATGTATGTGTGTCTGTATATGTGAGTGTGTGTCTCTGTGTGTAGGACTATGTGTGTCTGTGTCTGTATGTGAGTGTGTCTGTGTGTGTATGTGTGTCTCTGTATGTATGAGTGTGTGTGTGTAGGACTATGTGTGTCTGTATGTGAGTGTGTCTGTGTGTGTAAGTATGTGTGTCTCTACGTATGAGTGTGTGTCTCTGTGTGTAGGACTATGTGTGTCTGTGTCTGTATGTGAGTGCATCTGCATGTGTGAGTGTGTGTGTCTGGGTGTGAGAGTGCACACACAGGTAGGCCGTCAGCAGGCAGGGGCGCTGCCTTAGGTCCTGACAGGTGACGCTGTGCTCCGTCTCGGAGCCTCCGATTTCCTGTCCAGCGCCAAGCCTGTGAGGGATCCAGTTGCCCGCCCACACCTCTGTCGGTAAAATGCCAACAAGCCATTTTTGTCCCTGTTTCTTAGAAAATGAAAAACTTGAGTCATTCAACTGAAGCAGCCTATGAATGGGTCTGGCAGATTCGCCTCTCAGAACCCGGGGGCTGGCCTCTGAGACCCGGAGCCCCTGCCAGAGTCCGGGTTCCCAGTGGTCCCGCAGGCTCACCCGGGAGCGAGCACAGACCTCTGATGAGCGTCGCCCTTCCCGGCGCCTGGCCAGTGGTGCCTGTGCCGAGGGGCAGGCGGGGACCCGGAGAGGATGTGAGAAAGCTCCACCCTGGGCTGGGCTAGTCCTGCTTATGAAAAGATGTGCAAGAGGCCGGTGAGAACGTCCCTTGGAGGTGTGTTTGGGGGTCGTGAGGGACCCTTCTGTGGGTCCTACCGACACACTCTTCTGGCATCGTCCAGAGTCGGGGCCTCGGGCTGGGTGCAGAGGGCTGGTCAGGGCTGGGCTCCATCACTGCCTCGGCCTGGAGCCACCTGCCCCGGCTGAGCTAGTGGCTTTGGCTGGGTCCACAGGTGGTCCCGAGAAGCTGCTTACGTCCTGGGAAGTGGTTTTCACCCACCTGCTTCTTGTTTCTCTTCTCTCTGCGAATGTTTAAAAAGCCCGTGTGAGCCTCCTAAACTGCCGTGCGGGCTGCAGTGGGCGGGCCTCTTCTAGGGCCTGCTGCCCAGGTGGTATTGCCCCTACATGGTCACCTCACTGATGGAGCCCCCTGTGTACAGCTACTCAAGCCCGGGGTCGCTTCCCTTCACAGAAGGGGCTCCTTCTGCCCTCCTCGGGGCTCTCCGGGGGTCTGTTGGCCCTTGCATTCAAACCTCTTTGAGAATTTCTCAAGCAGATGCAGAGTCGATGCTTTTGCCTCTGAAATTCCCCCACGACCTGAAGAAGAGCTCTGGACTCGTGTTTCCCTTGTGTTTCCCTTGGTGGTGTCTGGGGAAAGGGGAGTGTTTGATTCCCCTTTGGCTTGGTGGGTCTGTGGCTGGCGGTAGGGTCCATCAGGAAAGGCCTAGCCTCAGTGGGAGGAGGGGGCTCTCAGGGGAATGTCATCCAGAGCTTCACTAGCAGGGCTGTTGGAGCTTCTCATTCTCCTGGGCCATGGCTTGTGCTCAGGGACTCCCTCTGAGCTGCTTTTCCATCCTGGAGTGTCCCAGGCAGGTAGCCCAAGCATAGCTACGTCCCCCCCATGGCTCCAGCAGTGATGTGTATGAAATAACAACAGAGCATCTTTCTCCCTGAAGAACAAGGCAGAGCTTTGTTACAGGTTTCCTCAAAAGGGCTGTGTGGGATGCCACGTGTCACATCCCCAAGGTGCGTTCTCCAAATCCTATTTGGAGCCTCTGACCTCCTGGAAGTTTCCCCAAAAGACCACTGCTCAGACTCTCCTCTCTCACTCCCCGCGCCTAGTGCCTTTCCTGACTCAGCCCTCTCTCCTCACTCACCTCCTTCCCAGCCATCCACCTTGGCCCCGACTTGCTGTCCCCTCCATGCTGAGCTCCGTGAAGGACAGTCTCTGTCACTCCCACTGCCTTTCTCGTGATAAAAGCACCACCCCTTCTCCTTCTCTAAGGACGGGTAGAAACAATACTCACTCCTAGAACAAGTGCTTGGGGCTTACTTTTGCTAAAAGTGGTAAATGCATTTGTTTCAAATCATATATTTTTTAAATCTGTAAGTGACTACTTATGTAATTTTCCCTGAAACGGAACTTTGGGGACCTCTGAGCGTGTGCATGCATGTGTGTACATGCGTGTGTGCCTATGTGTGTATCATGGAAGAATGCATGGCTAGCAAAGGTCGGACAATTGTGCTCATTTCCCAGTAACCAAAAGCTTTACCGCTCTGGATCAACTTGACTGCTATATACTTTTAAGTTGTTATTATTTGTCATATATGGTTTCATGTACAGCCAAAGTATGGCTATAAAAAGTGACAGGGGCTTCCCTGGTGGTGCAGTGGTTGAGAGTCCGCCTGCCGATGCAGGGGACACGGGTTCGTGCCCTGGTCCGGGAAGATCCCACGTGCCGCGGAGTGGCTGGACCCGTGATCCATGGCCGCTGAGCCTGCACGTCCGGAGCCCGTGCTCCGCGACGGGAAAGGCCACAACAGTGAGAGGCCCGCGTACCGCAATAAAAAAAAAAAAAAATGACAAATACAGAAAATATAAAGAACATTTATATTAAACCACCCTGAGTTAATGAGGAACCTCAGAATGATAGTTCTGCAAATTTGCCTCAGTCATTTCTTCCAGATTCATAAGTGGTGATCATCTGATCCAAGTTCTTATATAGGTCTTCTAAATGTCTTTAGTATGTCAAATGAGGTGACAAAAAAGGATGGGGTAGGGTCCACAGAAAATATAGAGAAAATTTAATTAGCTTGTCTTTTTATTGACTGGAAAAAATATTACCAGCAATGTGTTATTTTGAAGAACTTATAAATCTCTCTCTGAATCCTGCTTTATCTTATCATTTAGATAACATGTGAACATTGCAAAAATAATGTTGATTTTTCTTAAGCTCAAAATGTGAGAATTCTAAAGATCAGGTCACAAAATACAATTTTTATCTATTTTTGAAGCTGATGCATATAATTAAGTTTCAGTTATGTTTTAAATATATCTTGGTCTCAGAACCAAAATGTTGTTGTTTTATTTGTCAACAAATCAGTCTTTCCTTGCACAACTAATTTAAAAGAAGTGAAATGTTGTGCATAACTTGTGAAATGTTGAAATGTGTCCTTAAATATAATGAACATTGTTAAAAACTGTCTTTTAATGCTCATTTAATATAATCTTTGAATAATATACTCATATAAAATATTTAACTAAAAATCCTTTTTTACTGTAAGCCGTGCAAAAATGATAAAGTGATTTTTTTCTAATTGTAGGGGGTTTGTGAAATTATAGATTACTGTGAATAGAGTTTATTAGTCAAAAATGGGATTAGAAATGCCAATCTAAAGAGACAAAACCCAGGAACTCCCAGTAGCGAACGAGCAGGAAGAGGGAAGAGAGGCGAGCTGTGGTGGTGAGAATAGGGAGAGGCGGGCCCCGCCTGGAGCAGTGTGCACCTTCTGCTTGGGCTCTGGCACATACCCCTCTCACCCTCACCCTCCAGAGACCGTCCCTACAGCAAATGCCAAAAGCTAGTCAGAGGGGAGGGCACTTATCAGTGTTACCTTTACCTCTTGTTTCCTGAAACTAAGTCACAATGAAAAGTACATCCTTCAAAGATCAAAACCCCAGGTGGGCAGCAGGACCCAACCCTGATCCTGCAGCCACCGATGAAGTGTGTGTCTCCCCAGACAGCAGCCTCGGAAGGTGCATCCCGAGGCTAATCCCCAGCTAAGCTGCTTTGCCGGCCTGCCTTAGATTAGACTGGGTGGACAGGGTGCAGGTGACATCATTTCTGAGAACTGGCTGTCAGGTGACTTGGCAGGAGGATAGCAGGGAGGCAGGATTTCATCCTCTGCACCATTTGCGAGAGCTGGAAGGACCACAGGGCACTGGTCACCCAGGCCAGTTCTCTTTCTGTATGGGGGCCACAGGGAGGCCCAGAGATGGGAGGAGGCTTGCACACAGCCTCCTGGTGGCCCAAGAGGATCCCTTGTGTGCATTCTTCCAGGGAATCTTCAAAAGTGGTCTAGTTCAAAAGTACATGTTATTTAAAAGGTACTGAACACAGGATGATTGTGCCTTTGCCACGCCCTGGGAGATGGCTTCAGGGTCACGGGGAAAGGCTCTCGTGTGGGAGGACAGCTTGGTCTCGGGGAGGCAGCCCCGGCTGGGGAGAAGGCATATGTTCAGGGCAGAGGATTACCTCAGGCAACAGCAGAAACCATCTACTGTGTTCAGGGCTCTGTGGGTATTTTGTGACCCATCCTGCGGGAACATTTATTTGTATCTATTCCAGTTGGTTGACTTGCCATAGCCCATCTTCAAATGTATCAATCCCAGGTACTATTATTTATAGAATCATTGACTTATGAGCTCCCCAAAGGCTCCCCTGCCAAGTGACTTCCCGGCTGCTGCTGGTCCCCTCCAGGGTCAGGAGCGCGCTGCCCCTATGGCTGTCCATCCCTCCAGGCACAGCCCGTCGGAGGGAAGGCCCTGCTCCACTAGCTCTTTCCCTCCGCCTCCAGTTCCTTCTCCCCCTTGGGGTCCCCCAGAGCACACCTGGCCTGCCTGCTGCAGGACAGGTACAGATGGTGACCACACCCTCCCCGTGGCCGCAGATAAACGCCAAAGCAGCAATAATGTCTCCTTCCCCTGCTCTTCACACAGACGTTTCACATCTCTTAACATCTTGGTCACGCATCTCTAAATGGGCTGCAGTTTGTCCACATCCCATGGAAGGCGCAGCCTGAGAACCAAATGCAGCGCTTGGAGCGATGACCAGGCAGCAGAGGGCGGGGTTGCCAGCTCTTTGTGCCAAGATCTCTTTGAGCAGCTGGGCCCAGTTACAGCTGACAGCTCTTCTGGAAGCTTCTACGTTCTAGTGGGGGCTGTGCAGTTTGGCATGGGGGTGAGGCACGCGGGAGGGGTGGTGGAATTTCACCTGTAAAAGGACCACATGTGTCGTTCAGAAAGAACGTTTCTGTCCAAGGCCTTTTTCTGTTCTACAGAAAAGTACTATCACTCTTTTGCAGAGTGATATGGACTTGAGACATTATGTGATTTACTTAATGATACCCAGGCCTCTTGATTGGCTTTTCACGGACCAGTTGACCACCACCAGAGGCACCTCTGGAAATCCCTTCTCTCTTTCCCGAGGACCTCATCAGAGCTCAGGGTCCCCTGAAATTTGACAAGAAAGCGCCAGCTAATTACACAGCAGGATAATCGTGCAAGAGCCTCTTCTAAGGACAGTACATCCAGTTGATTCTAGGCTGAATATTTTTACAGTGTTCTGTGTTTACACCAAAATGGAGATGAACTTCACAATATGGCCGTTATCACAGGAAATGAATTAATCTGTCAGAAATCACTCTTTACTGAATGACTTCTTTAACCTGAGTTACCCGCAAAGTCTATCACAGTAGGAAGTCATGCTCTGAATGATGTGTCCTGATGAAAAATTGATATTGGTGGAAATAACATTTTTAAACATTCTAGGTATTAACAGTAACTTTGAGTTCGGCATGAGGCCAGAGGGTGGCAGGTTCTGCGTGTCCACACACATGTCTATGAGTTTGCAACCTTCAGCCGCAGCGTTCCACCATCAGCAAAATTGCAGACGTTCCGCGCCTGCGTACAGTCACGTTACAATGGCTTTGAGGAGAGATGGCTCATGCGGTCAGGCATTTTGGTGTCACACTCAATGGGCTAAACATAGTCATTTGGTGTTCTATTATTGACAAATTTGGGTAATTCACTGACTGGGAAATATTTAAAGATAAAAATGTAAAATCCTGTTGGTTCATGAGCAAGGTCCTTGATGTCAGTTCTGTGACATATTTTTAAACACAGGACGCTGTTGGGAAGGAATATTCTGGCATGTTGTGGTTAAGTAAAATGGTGTTGGGAGCCCATCAGCTGTCTGTCTGCCCATCTTCCTGTGCTCATGGAGATTCCTACCTGGGCAGCTATTTTATACCTGGGTGGCTCCAGTTTAATAGAGAATGCCATTAACAAGCGTACCAGACTGTGTCCCCGTTTGGAGCCCTGATGTGCCATCAGCACGCTCACAGGCTTGTTTCTTGATTGGTGTTGAAATATGTCACACCCAGACGGAGCGTTGCAGGCTGGATTAATGACAGAGCACCTGCCTCATGACCTCACCCATGACAAGCCATGCAGAGGGAACAGAGTTTGGGGCTGTGTCTGCAGGAAGCCTTGCAGTGCCACCCTGGGCAGCCTCTAGGACTCTGCGTGGGCAGAAGTGGAGGGTAGCAGCAACTCTGGGACACATTGCCGTGTCTCTCTGTCCCCTGCATGTGGGGCTTGGGAGTTTGACGCCCACGTTCCCCTAGAAATGTTTTTGAGATGCTTAGGGTCTGACATGGTCATAGGATTTTACTAGTTTTACCTAACTTGCATCCCTGCTTCCTTGTGTTCTGTAACCACTTTAACCTGTCTTATGTTATGTGGGTGTCCGTGTCTCGTCTCTTACCTGCCCAGAACAACAATGACTGCATATCCTCTGTGTGCAGCCACCACTGCCAGGGTGCATCTGGGTTATATTATCTGGGGGTGAAGAAGGGCAGCCCATTCTGCCCCCCATGCCCCTCACACGTATCATGTCATGTTCCCTGGACTGACTTGGGATCAGTCCTCAGTGTAAGTGGCTGAAAACGAGTCAAACAGGAGAGTAGGGCTGAGTTGTGAGGGAGGACCCTCCTCTCGTGCCCCAGAGCCTAATCACAGCTCAGCACACCCTGAAATTTCACAAGATTTCACAAGATGGAAGGAGTGATCTGAGGGCTTTAGCTCCCCCAACAGAACCAGCAGGGCCTCCAAATACTACTTTTTTTTTTTTTTTTTTTTTTTTTTTTGCTGTACGCGGGCCTCTCACTGTTGTGGCCTCTCCCTCTGCGGAGCACAGGCTCCGGACGCGCAGGCTCAGCGGCCATGGCTCACGGGCCCAGCCGCTCTGCGGCATGTGGGATCCTCCCGGACCAGGGCACGAACCCGTGTCCCCTGCATCGGCAGGCGGACTCTCAACCACTGCGCCACCAGGGAAGCCCCCAGATACTTCTTGTATTCACTTTCCGAATGCCTCACTCTTTCTCTTTAAGGCACCTCTCTAGGCAGTCCCTGGAAAGTTCTGGGCTCCCTCTCTCAGCCCAGGCTGGAGTGAGGCTGGGCTCTGGGCTCTCTTCCTGACTCCTGCTAACTCAGGGTGTAACCTTGGCTGGGCAGATGCCTTCTCCTCTCTGGGCCTCAGCTTCCCCACGTGCACAAGGAGGGGGCTTGGAACGAATGACCCACTCTGAGTTCTGATTGTGAATGTTTGCTTCTCACCAACACAAGCCTGCCTTTGGACACATATGTACACACAAACCCACACGTGTGCACACGTGCTCAGCTGGATCCTGATCCGTCACCAACGAGTTCAAGGTCTGTCCTCTCCATGTGAGTCCCTTCTGTGCAGCCCAGGGAACCGTGGTTGCTGGCAATGGGGCTTGGCAGCCACACATACTGGGAGAAGCTGCCCTGTGCTCCTCGCTATGTAAACCGCCATTCAGCCCCAAAGGATAGAGCAGCGCTCCCATTGTGGGTTCTCACCACACTGTATAAATGTTTCTCTCTTGCTTTATAACTAATATAACTGCCCCACCAAAAGTTTAGAAACTGGAGATGCAGGGAAGGGAAATCACCTCTAACAACACTTCCCCAGCAGCTGCCACTATCATTTTGTAAGTTTCCTTCTAGTGATTTTTCAAACGTGTATTTGACATTTTTTTCACGCATGGCACTGAACTAGGCACTTTACATATATTAACTACTTGAATCTTCTCAACACTCGGGCTGGATTAGGTGTTAATGGGTCCCGTTTTATAGCAGAGAAAACTGACTGGAGGTTGAGTGGGTTGCTGAGGATATTTAGCTGCTAAGGCTGGGATTTGAACCCCTGCCTTGTGACCCCGGAACCTCCCCACCTTCCTCTAGCACAGTGGTTCTCCAGTGTTGCCTGTTTAAAAATCACCAGGTTGCTGGGCCCACTCCAGAGTTTCTGATTCAGTAGTTCTGGGCCTGAGATTCTGCATTCGTAAGAAACACCCAGGTGATGCTGACACTGCTGGCCTAGGAACCACACTTTGAGAACCACCGTGCTGGTTGATACAGCTTCCCTGTGCAGACCTATTTCTGCGTCCTGATTCCCCTACTCATTCTGAAAGCATTGCCCTATGCTGCTCTTCGGCTTCACAGACATCAGTTTTAGCAGCTACATGGTATGGTGCATGTTCTTTAAAAGAAATCTATTGATTATTTGATGCCCTGGCATTCACAAACTATGTCTTCAGCTGAGAGCCCGGGAAAACCACCACAGTTATATCCCTCCCTGAGAAGGGCTCTCTGGGTCCTCCATCTGGTCCAAAAGTGACAGTACCTTGGATCATTACATCAGTCCCAATACTATTTCCAGTTACCTAAATCTGTCCCATTCTTTAAGGCACCATTCACCTTTCATCTCCACCAGGAAGCCCACCCTGCCTGCACCAGCCCTTTGGGATCTCTTCCTTGCTGAGCACAGTAAGATGGGTGTTACTGTGGTTGATGGCCTCTTTTAGAACCTAGGAATGAATTCTGTCTCTTCTGGAGGTTGATCCTCGGCTACCGGAGCACAGACTGGCAGCCCTGGAAGGCCCTGGGTGGACACTTGGTCCAGCCCCCTCACTGTATAGATGATGAAATGGAGGCTCAGAGGTGAAGAGACTTGTCCCAGGCCACACAGAGCCTTGGAACACACTTGTCCCTATCAACTCCATTTTGAATTAATTCATGACAGCTATAGGTTTGTTTTCTGACCTTCTAGTTGATTTACATTCACTGTTTAAAATGACATCCCAGATATCCCTACACCAAAGCACACAGACTTGAGATAGATGGGGTATGGCAGCTATCCCCCCACCCTGCCAAGCAGCCTGGGGACTGCCCCTGGAAACACTGCCACCATCTCGCCCAAGGGCCCTCTATCACCCGTGTGAGTAGCCACTGGAGAAGGCGCCAGATCCTGGATCCTATTCCAGAAATTTACAAGGGGTCCACTGGAGCCCAGGCACCCTCAGCTCTTCTGACTCCCCAGGGGCTAGAGCTGAGTTTACAGGTGCCCCAAGTTTGCAGATGGGCCCTTCGTCTACAACTGTGACCTGTGTGCAGAGCTCAGGATGGAGTGAATAATGTGGAAGGAAGCCACAGCTGGTCTTTCTCTGTGGGAAGGAAATATGCCTGGAGGCTTATGTTTTTATTATCTAGCAAGTGTATTTTCTCTGAAGCAGGCTCAAAATGGGGCAAGGATGATTACTCCCTGCAGCCCCACCTCCACCCTCTCCTCTCGGGAGACTGTGTGACAGGCCCTCGGCTGGCCCTGCTCCCTCGGCCCCTCTACCTGCAGCTGCTCCTCGGTGGCTGCTGTGAATAGGGATGGTGGAAGACTATTCTTCATTTCAAATTTACCCTTAAGTTTTTCTTATTACAAGAAGCAATATCTATGCTCGGTATTTAAAAATCAGAAAATATGAACCAAAATGAAATGAATGAAAATACCTCATAATACCAGCCACCCTAAAGATAACCACATATAAAACTGCGGGTATCAATTCCAGATCATCCTTCCTTTCTCCTTCTTCATGCTCTCATTTAAGATTTTTATGTACCTGTAAACATGCTATTTGGTGTTATAGGGCTTTTTTTTTTTTTTTTTACCATAAATAAAATCATGCTTATGTATATTATAACGTGCTTTCTTCACTGAGAGTTTCTTGGGCACCTTTGCATGTCTGTGCTTGAAGATCTAATTCATCCTTGTTAAATAGCATTCAATAATTAATAATGCCAAAACATTGATTTACACAAACCTCTTTTTTTTTTTTTTTTTTTTTTTTTTTTTTGTGGCGGTACGCAGGCCTCTCACTGTTGTGGCCTCTCCCGTTGCGGAGCACAGGCTCCAGACACGCAGGCCCAGTGGCCATGGCTCACAGGCGCAGCCGCTCCGTGGCATGTGGGATCTTCCCGGACCGAGACATGAACCTGTGTCCCTTGCATCGGCAGGCGGACTCTCAACCACTGCGCCACCAGGGAAGCCCCACAGCCCTCTTTTGTTGGCTATTTATTTTCTGACTTTGCCCTATGAACATCACGCACACCTTTGTGTACTGCCCAGTTACCTCCAGTTAATTCACTGGGTATTTTTTAAACGGTGAAGCTTATTTATTCATTCATTCCAACAGATATTTACCAAGCTCCTGGTATATGCCAGCATTGTGTCACATGTGAGGACTGCAGTGGTATGCAAGATCCCTGTCCTAGCACTTCTAGAAAAGTGACATGGTTCATTTAAAATAAGTAAATTCACAAAACCACTGCAGACTGTGAGAAGTGCTCTCTGAAATCAACAGTGTGATGTGATGGAGAGATGGAGGGAGCAGGTGTGGGAGCTGGTGTGGACCTGGCAGGTCAGAGGGGACCTCTCTGACGAGGTGTGTTTGAGCCAAGACCTGCAAGAGAAGAAGCCAGGGCTGAGCAAGATGAACAGGGGCTGAGGCAGGAGGGGCTGCAGGGGCTGATGAGGGGGAAGGCGGCAGAGGGGAGGGAGCAGGGGACAACTGTTCTAAGAAGATGCCGGAGAAGTTGGCGGGGCTGGAGCACTTGGGACCCAAAGGCTAAAGTCAGTATGTAGATTTCCTTCTGGGAACAATGTGACAGGGCAGTGGCAGGGGGATGGAGAGACAGGAAAGGATTTGAGATTTATTTTGGAGTTGGAACCTACAGGACATGATGATGGGGCCTGGAGGGAGGAGCAGGGA
>NW_006782866.1:1263136-1296267 GCF_000442215.2 Lipotes vexillifer
AAGGAGACTTCTTGGTTCATGCACAAGGAGCCTGGTGCAGCCTCCCCTTTGATTTCCAGAGTCAGTGCCCTGAGCTGTCTAGACGATGCCAAGGGAAGGCCTCCTGAACTGGCCAGCTCCCTCTGTGGGGTTCAGAGCACCCTCAGGCCCACCAGCATTTGCCCTCCCGCTGGTCTCTCTTGCCCCCTGCAGGATGGATGTCTGTGCCGGGCCTGAGTCTGTTTCCACCAGAAGAAGGGCTAGAAAGCCTACAAAGTATATACTGAAATCTCTTTACAGAGTTACCAGGACACCTAAATTACGGAGGCCAGAGACCTGTTAGGATGCTGCCCAGATCCTGTTTTTCTAAGACTTTGCTGCCTGACTGTCCCCAGGAGGGAATGTGGGGTTAGATGGGGGGCACAGACTCACGCGCCACCATGCAGTGCTGTTCAGGTGTCCTGGCACCTGTGGGGTGTGGGACTGGGAAGAAACTGCATTCCCTGCAGTAACCGGGAGGAGAAGGGTCCTATAGGAGGCACATCACAAAGGCGAACAGATTGCCAGTCAGATTTTGCAGAGCAGTGGTGCTATCTTTTTAAAAGATAAAAAATGTTACCTTTAAAGTGCAGTAAGTTTTCCAGTAAGTTTTCTTCCTCTTTGAGGGTGCGTTTATAGTGGGGTGTGTGCGAGCATGTGGTCTTTTTAAAAAGCCAGGCCCATGGGGCATGGTCCAAAGTCAGGAACTCTGTGCTTTGACAAAGTGCAGAACCATGCTTTTGTTTTCTCTGTGGGAGAGAAAGGCCTTGCCCAAACCCCTCATCGGGTGAAGGTACCAGTCAAGAATGCAATCCTAATTAAAACCAAGCAGTCAGTAAATTACAGTTCCAGAGTGGACTGACGTTCTCCTGATTTCATGCTCGGGCCTTTTAGAAAGGAAGGAAGAAAGAAAGAAACGGAAGAGCTTAAGATTCCTTCCCCCAGGCTATTTCTGGTGAACCAGTTACTGGGGTTTTATACACATCTTCACAAAAGGACAAATATGTGGGACAGATGAAGTGGCTTTGCAGGGGGCTGGGTTTTGACATGCTGGAAATGGTTGTCCTTAATGGGGCGAGACTGGCTGCACTGAGCCATTACCGTGATTAAATCATCTTCCTCGGGGGGGCCCATTGGCTGTGGGTCCAGCTGTGAGTGGAACCCAAGCATCCCGCCATCGTATGGTCTGGGCGGACTGTACCTTTCAAGGCCTGGAGAGAGGGTGGGAGGAGTGAGTGTCCGTGGACATGGGCTGTCTTCCCACCTGCCTGAGGGAGGATCTGGGAAGTGGGGACAAGGGCCGGGCTGGGGCTGGCTGAGGTGTTGCCATAAATAAGACTTCACAGAGCTAATGGAAACATCACCCCGTAGTGCGACGTACTGGAGTCTAGTGTGCGGGGGAAACTGGGTGTGATGGAGGGGTGAGGAGGGGATGATTAATTCACTGGGGACCCACCCTAAAAGGGGGCAGCCTTTGAGAGTGGCCTTTGGAATGAGGCATGTCGGCAGCTTTGTCGGAATGGCGAGGTGCGTCCTGAGGTGCGGGAACCGCAGGACCAAAGGCGTAGACATGAAAATGCATAGTGCACGTCGAGGGCACAAAGTGAGGCCTTGGGAGGTAGGCTGGTCAGTGCTCCTGCCGGCCGTCCTGTGGTCTGTCTCCTGTGCACGTGACTGATGGCATCACCAGAAAAATGGGTCTGTCGAGTGGAGGCTGAAGCTAGGCTGGATCGGAAAGAAGCTCCACTGGGAGCCACACCGCCCAGGTGGACAGGACAGTCCTAGTGGCCTCGGCACAGAATCAGCAGGCCTTGGGAATCAGCTTGGGTGACAAGGTCAAGAAGTCAGCTCAACTCCCAAGTTTGGGGAATGAGCTGCTGCCACATGTAAATCAACTTTCTACTCCACTAAGTTTCTTCATTTAAGCGCCCAGACTTACATTAACCCTTTTTGGAAGAAGGCTCTCTAAACAGTGAGCGCTGAACATCACCCTCTGCCTTTTTCAGCAAAGAATTAGAACATAACTTAACCACAGTTTGATGGGACAGTTGCTATGAGTAGTTGTAACTGTCCTCGTGGTCACAGGCCTCAAGGCCTGTTGAGGTGTTTGGGACCCTTTGCCCCAGCACTGAATGGCCCCAGGCTGTTGTCCTTAGCTAGATCTGGGAGTCTTCTCTGAAAAAGGAAAAAAAAAAATCTATTACCTCCTCCCCATTCTTGCTTCCCTTCTTTGCTTCCAGCTGTCATTTCTCAGTTGTAGAGCTTTTAGCACTCTCGTGCTCCTATTTCTAATCTGCCCCAAGCTTTTCAAATCTACAACTCTTCCTAAAATAAAATATATGGCCATTTTGATGGCTGTTTCTCTTGTTAACTGGCTGGTTCCTTCCAGTTTCTTCCACCTCCATAGCTTTACTGCAGATGGTGAGCCGAGTACACGGGGACGTTTTTGTAGTCCTTTGGTGTGACCCTCAGTGCCTGGTACTGCGCTGAGCATGTTGTCCGTACTCAGTAAACACCAGTGGATTTAAGAGAGGTAGATAGGCTTCTGTCTATTTTTCCGTTGTCAGAGGAGTTTACCTTTCAGTCTCTGATAGGCTGGCGTTCCAAAGCCATGCTGCAGAGCCAGTTCCTCCTCCCTTCTATGTGGTGTTACTTGTTTGGGGATTGCCGGCGGCCCTGTGGACGCCTGTGCTCCCGGAGCAGAATCTCTCTGCCTTTCCTCATTGTCTGTGGACCTAGGGCACCGAGTGCTGCACAGAGAAAAGCAGGTGAGTCACAGGTGTGGATCTGCTGGGTGGCTCTTGTCGTTAGCGAGACAAGCCACAGGTGTGCATTCAGTGCTGGGAAGCAGGGAGAGGAGCCTTGACGATTTTCAGGGTCTTCGGTCAAGTTCGTTACGTGTAGGCTTGAACATGCCGTGGAGGTGCAGCCAAGCTTCCGCAGCCATGGAGCAAATGAGAATGACTTCTGCTTTTTGCTGTGGGGGGCCACCATTGAAGCCCATGTCTTGCTAGGTCAACGTTTTCATGCCCAGAGCTATAAATTAAAAATATGTCTTAGACTTGGGTACCATCTCTCTGACGAGAAGCTGGGTGTGTTTATTCTCTTGCAGTTGCTAGGAATATTGTAGACTAGAAGGAAGAGGATAGAGGATGAATGATTTTAAGCATATTTTCCAAGAGGAATAAAACTGCAAACACAAATTCCCACAATCCGGACAGTAACCACTTTCCACCTGGTGTAGCAAAATCTCATCACAAGATCAAGACTCTGAAAAATCAATCCCCCACACTGTGGTTTAGCTGGGTCGCCAGCTTGATTGAAAGCCCTAGTTCAGCAAAATGTGTGGGCCAGGTGTAGTAAGTAGGCCAAGTCTATGGGAACCAGCATCTGAAACAACAGATTTGGGTGACATCAACAATCATCCTAGTCTAGTTCATCTGGGAGCAGCAGTTTATCACAGAATCTCATTCAATGCCATGAGATTAAGGTTGTTTTCTTGATACATCAGATTGCGATTGCAAAAATCCTGCAGCATTTTGGTATTCTGGCCCTCCTTCATTTTAATGTGTTCCTTAATGATTTAATCCCACTTCTGGATGAGTTGGAGGCATCCCTTTTACTAGAGAGACTAGGATGAAAGGCGCCATCGTTTATATGGGTGACATGGTTTTGTTTTCACAGATCCAGAAAGGACCTAATAAAGGACAGGCTCTGCTAATTATTATCATGAAGATGGCTGCTGAATAATTATTCTGAACCCAAAGTCAACACTTCTGCTATATGTTCTCCAGTATTTCACTGGCTTATAGCAAACATCCTGTCTCAGTTTATATTCAGTATATTGCTGGGCAAAACTCCACTCCAAAACTTAGCTTAAAAGAACAGCTGTCACTTATTTGCCCAGGATCCTGCAGTTCGGCAGGCCTCAGCCAGGACAGTTCATCTCTGCTCTTAATGATGGCAGCTAGGATGCCTGGACCAAGGCTGGAAGGTGCGTTTCCAAGATGGCTCATGGAGCTGGCTGATGGATGGGAGCTCAACTGGGGCTGTTGGCCAGAGCCTCAGTTGCGGTCTCCCCATGTGGCTAGCGTGGTTTTTTCATAGCATGGTGGTTGGGTTCTGAGAGGAAGTAATCTTAAAAGTAAAAGTTCCCAGAGGACAACCCCACAGTGCAAGGACATAACAAACTTCTGCTTATGTCATGCTTGCTCATATCTCATTGACTAAAACCAGTTACATGGCATGGCAGGCAGCATAACCATCCCTCCCCAAGATGCGCACATCCTAGTCCCCCAAAACTGTGGATATGTCATCTTTTACATGGCAATGGGGTTTTGCAGATATGATTAAAAGTTAGGGATCTTGAGATGGAGAGGTTATCCTGGATTATATGGGTATCCCAATCTAATCACAAGGGCCTTGTAGATGAAAGAGGGAGGCAGGAGAGTTAGTGTCAGAGAAAAAGATGTGAGGACAGAAGCAGAGTTTGGAGTAACACAGAGGTCGGCTTTGAAGATGGAGGAAGTGGCCACGAGCAAAGGAATGCAGGCAGCCTCTCAAAGCTGGAAAGGCAAGGAAATGGATTCTTACCTAGAGCCTCCAGAAGCCCCTGCTTATACCTTGACTTTAGCCCAGTGAGACTCATTTCAGACTTCTGACTTTCAGAACCATAAGGTAATAAATTTGTGTTTTTCTAAGCCACTAAGTTTGTGGCAATCTGTTACAACTGCAATAGGTAACTAATGCACATGGCCAAGCCCAGAGCCAGTGTGGGAGGGATGTACACAGAGTGAATATGGGAGCCTTGGTTCATTGGGGGTTCACCAGGGTAACAGCTTACCCTTCAAATTGGGATGCATTTTACAAACCAGAATATCCTGGGGTTTTCATCAGGAAGTTATCTTGCTCAAAATTAAATATTTTATGGTGCCTTATCATAATTTTCCTTGGTCAAGATGAGCATTTAGTTATCTATGTTCTATAGTTTTTCAAGCTAAAATTATTACTGCCATGCTGAATGGGACAGCACTTTAGGACCTTGTGTTGGAATTAATCTAATATTCTTTTTCCTTTCCCCAATTTTTATTATGAAAAATTTAAACAGAGAGAAAAGTTAAAAGACTAGTACAATGAATTTCTGGATACCTACCATGTAGATTCGATCATTGTTAATATTCTGCCATATTTGCTTAATTTATATCTGTGTGCATATTTATCTATCTATAGATAGATTGATTAGATAGATTGATAGACACATACATACATATATACACACATACATACATAGGGAGAGAGGTGGGGGTTTTTTGTGGAATCATTTGAAAGTTTCAGACATCACAACCCTTCATCCTTAAATACTTTAGCATATGTGTCCTAACTATAGGGACATTCTCCTACATTACCACGTGGCTATTATCAACAGCTAAGAAAATTAATAATTCCCCACTATTACCCAACATTTGGTCTATGTTCAAATTTCCCCAATGGCCAAAACATGTCTTTTATAGCTTTTTTAAAAATCCTTTCATACACATCATTTATGTATCTCTAATACATTAGAGATGTGGACATCTCTAATCTCTTACTCTAAAACAACCCCGCACCTTTTTCCTCCTTTCAGGACATTGACTTTTTGAAGAGACCAGGCTAGTTGTGTTGGGAACATCCCACATCCTAGTGGTGCCCAGTTATTTCCTCCCAGTGGTGTCCGACTTGTTCCTCTAGCCACTGTATTTCCTGTAAATTGGAAATTGGGTTTCAAGGCTTGACTGGATTCAGGTTTGTTGACTCTTTTGTCAAGAAACCTTCATAGATGATGCTGTGTCCTTCCGCATGGGCCTCACACCTAGAGGCACATAATGTCAGGCATCCCCTATTGGTAAAGTTAACGTTTAATCACTGGGTTAAAAGTGGTGGCCATCAGATCACATCGTTGCAGAGGTAGGTTTTTCCCTCTGTAATTGCAAGTAATCTTTGGGGTGATATTTTGGCACTGGGAAAATATACTGTTTCCAGTAACTTTTTGCCTAATGGCTTTTGCATCCCTCAAGGACCCTTACCCAAGCCAGTTATTTCAGGTGTAGAATGGTGATTTTTTCAATTCTATCATTCTTTCTACATTTATTAGCTGAAATTAACCCCTCCCTGATTTTAGGCACAGTATGTCCCAGCCAGACCTTGTATTTTCACTGTTCCAGACCTAGAATCAGCCATTTTCCTGAAGAACCCTGGTTCTTTTTAGTGCAGAATTTAAAACCACCATCTTAGGCCCTAGGGATGCTCATTCTAAGTCCATTTAGTGCATAGAGCCAGGAAGTATATTTATTTAACAAGCTGTGTGGTTCAAATTGATATTTCCAATTCAAATTTCACACTCAAGCCTTTTTTTCTTCTTAGTTTTATTTATATTTGTATCTCCTCAAACTGAACTTTTGAATCCTATACATTAACATCTTTACTTTTTTGTACCTAATACACATACACACGTGAAATAGTTTTCATCTTGTAAGACCAATATTATTACTAACAATAAAACTGCTGAGTGACGTTTCTCTTTATATTTGTTTTGACCTTAGAATAGATCCTATTATGAAAGCACGGTCAGAGTACTGTGTTCCAAAGTCATTCTTTGTGTGATTATGTTATCAATTTGATAAACAGCTTCATTTGTTCACAGTTGGATTATAAGGTTTAAATTAAATCAATCCTCTTAAATTAAATTTTTTGGGAAAATGTAAAACATTTACATGGTTTAAAAGTCAAAACTGGGGCCTCCGTGGTGGCGCAGTGGTTCAGAGTCCGCCTGCCGATGCAGGGGATACGGGTTCGTGCCCCGGTCCGGGAGGATCCCACGTGCCGCGGAGCGGCTGGGCCAGTGAGCCATGGGCGCTGAGCTTGCGCGTCCGGCAACGGGAGAGGCCACGACAGTGAGAGGCCCACAGTCCGCCTGCCGATGCAGGGGACGCGGGTTCGTGCCCCGGTCCGGGAGGATCCCACACGCCGCGGAGTGGCTGGGCCCGTGAGCCATGGCCGCTGAGCCTGCACGTCCGGAGCCTGTGCCCGCGACGGGAGAGGTCAAAACTGTGTAATAAGGTAACCTCACAGAAATCTTGATTCCACACCTGTCTTTTTCATCACATCCCCCGACATAGGGAACCCTTTTGTTAGCTTCTGGCTTGTCTTTTTTGTATTCACTCTCATTTCCCCTTCTTTCGTAGATACCAGTAGCACAGTGTCTGTGCTCTCCCTCACCTTGTTGTGTCCACTTTTCGTACCGCCTGGAAGCCACGCCACCTCAGCCCACTGAGCTGTGCTGCCTCTCCCTGTGTGTGATGCGCCTCCTCATTTCAGTGGATTCAGCCAGTCCCTACCCATGGGCTGCTGGGTTGTTTCTGATCTTTTCTTTTACCAGCAATGCCGTAATAAGTAATCTCTAGCATGTGCTTTCTCACACAGGAGAAGGTGTATCTTCAAGTGGGATTAATGGGTCAAAAGATAAAATCACATGCAGTTTCTTGCCAGGTATCACTAAATTCTGCTCTCTGGGGGTTGGACCATTTGGCACTCCCCCAGTGATATGTGAGAAGGCCTGGGTCTCCACAACCTTAACCACAAAATGTTTGTCACACTTTTGGGTTTTTGCCAATATGATGAGTAAGAGATGGAATTCCAGTTTAGTTTTCATTTATATTTATCTTATTATGAGTAAGGTTGAGCATTTTTTCAGGTCTAAGGGCCATTTCCCTTTCTCTCTGTAAACTGTACACATCTTTTGTTTTTCTGTCAGATGTTTGGTCTTTTTATTCTCAATTTTCAGAGCTTTTCTTTTCATATTAGAGACATTAGACCTTTGTCTCTGATAAAAGTTGCAAGTGTTTTCCTTTCTGAGTTTTGTCATTTGACTCTGCTTATTGTATTTTGCCACGCATTTGTCTTATTTTTATGTAGACAGATGTATCAATCTTGCATTACCTCTGGATTTTGAGTCATAAATTAGAAAGGCTTTTCCTCTCCCAGGTTATCAAGGAATTCACCCATGTCTTCTTTTAGTTCACATGTAATTCCATTGTCCGTTTAGATCATTTAATCCATTCAGAGTTTATTCCGATGAATAGTATGAGATATGGATTCAAATTTAGGTTTTTCCAAAAGGCCATACATCTTTCCCCCAAAGGGTTGAGATGCCACCTTCATCATATACCAAATTTCCACACGTACTTGGGTCTGCTTGCCAGTTTTCTATTCTGTTCACGGATCTGTCAGACCTGAGGTTCGTGAAGATCACCTTGACCCGCCTCTGGGTGGAGAGACGGTGTGTCTCTGCCACGTCCTTCCATTGTCCAGGGTCAGCCCAACCCCAGAGGATGAAAGCTCCTAACTAACCACTTAATCTCAGCATGGAGTAGCTGCAGGTCCGTGTGATCAGACTGTGATAAACATCATAGCAGACTCTCAGAAACCCAAATTGTTCCAACAGCTTTGCTAAGGGCAACAGTACTTACAGAGAGAGTCTAGGGAACAGCCAGTGCATCTAATCCTCAGGGGTGGATGCTCTGAGAGCTCTTCCCTGGTCATGCTGGACACTTAGGTACCGTGTACCAGTCTATACTATGTCCACTCCCTGTGGAATTGCTCTTTTTTTTTCTTTTATTTTTGGCTGCATTGGATCTTCATTGCTGCACGCGGGCTTTCTCTAGTTGCAGTGAGCAGGGACTACTCTTCATTGTGGTGCACGGGGTTCTCACTGCAGTGGCTTCTCTTGTTGCGGAGCACGGGCTCTAGGCGTGCGGGCTTCAGTAGTTGCAGCGCGTGGGCTCAGTAGTTGCAGCACGTGAGCTGCAGAGCACGTGGACTTCAGTAGTTGCAGCACATGGGCTGAGTAGTCATAGCTCACGGGCTCTAGAGCACAGGCTCAGTAGTTGTGGCACACGGGCTTAGTTGCTCTGTGGCATGTAGGATCTTCCCAGACCAGAGATTGAACCCGTGTCCCCTGCATTGGCAGGCAGATCCTCAACTACTGTGCCATCAGGGAAGTCCCTGTGGAATTGCTTTTGGTGAACAACCCTTTAGCGACTGGTCGTGGTCCTGTATTGAGGGATGTGCTAATAAAAAAAACCCTGTGAAACTCAAGGGTATTGTTGAGCATTCACTATACCATTCTCTCCCTTCTGGTTTTATCTTATTTTCCCTGTATTTATCCTGATTTCCTGACATTATTTTACTTGTATATTTTTTAAATGCATTTTTGCAAACTGTTTTGAAGCAGAGAGATATATTTTCGAAGGAAAAGGGAAGGAAGGGAATCACAGGAGGGATGGTTTTGCACTGCTGAAATATGTAAACAGTGCACCGTCCTTGATTTCAGGCTAGATTTACTGTACTTTTCAAAGGAACTTCTCTTTGACGGGTTTACCTAATGCAGAAAAACACCTTTGCTTCCGGGTCAAGCAGTTTTCATCCTTTAAATCTTACCAGTTTAGATCAGAGAGGAATAAATGCAGAAGGATTTTAAAGGCTGATACAGGTTCAGACAAGTGTTTTTAGTGACTAAAGTCAGCTTGAGGCATTCGTGTTTGACTTTATTGAACACATCTGCACCCTGACTCACCTTTGCCATCGTGGGCCTGCACTGGAGTGAGAGCTGCATTGCCTGGTGGACCAAACGCAGACCTTTCTGCTCGCATTTGTTACCATGTGGTCTCTATCTCCCTCACTTCCTGATCTTCCTCCTTTGGTCCAGCAGCCCTTTGAACCTGTGTGGAGACCACACCACAGCTAGGAAGTCTCGGCTGCCTCATTCCCTTTAAATTCCCTTGCTCCAGTCTCCCCAGCCCTGGGCTCTGCTTGTACCTTGGGTGATGAAATCGACCTTGCTTTCCTGCTTCATAAATTCATTCACCTTTCTCTCAGGTTTGTCAGAAACCCAGAGTGAGGACTCCCTCTGGAATTGTTTTTGGTGAACAACCCTTTAGCGACTCATCATGGTCCTATATTGAGGGATGCGCTCAGAAAAAAACCCTGTGAAATTCAAGGATATTGTTGAGTATTCACTATACCATTCTCTCCCTTCTGGTTTTATCTTATTTAAAACAGTGTCCTGTGACATCAGTCCTGTGGGTAGAACATGACCTTGCCCTTCAGTGGTGCTGAGAAAGATGGCTGCACTCATGGTGCAGGCTCTGCAGAGGACACAGTGAGAGGGGAGCCATGGTCCCAAGACTGCTCCGTGGGGAGGCCCAGAGCTATAGGTAAAATAAACCTCAGAATTAAACTCCTGCCACCAAAGTGGTTTCTGGACACTGGAAACTGCTAGGTCAAAGCATGCAACTTCCTCCTGTGTTCTCCTACACTCATCATCTTCCCAAAGTGATGACACTGCCCTCTGCCCCTCCAGACGTGTCTTCCTGTGGTGTCTTGTCTTCCCTGTTCTTTTAAATGTTTGAAAAGCTTTGCTGGAGTCATTGCTTGGGAGGTGCCTGCATTTGTTGCATTCAGTCAAGCGTCCTTGCAAATATAAAAAGTCGCACATCAGCCTGTCGTGTCTTCTGAACACTGAACTTGGCTCAGACCCAGCTGACCCTTTGTGGCTGGCCACGTGCCCCTCGGTCTCAGTACTTAGGCCATTGTCATTTCATTATTCCTTATGCGAAGACCCATTTTCCCTTATCTGAAAATCTGAAATAGGAAAAGCTCTGGAAGCAAGAAGTCATTTGACAGCAAAACCTGGCCTAAACTGACATGGGGCCACTTAGAGTCCTTATTTATCCCAGTAAATGTAAATATCCATACCTTTTACTATAGAATATTAATATGTCTGATTCTGGGTGCTATTCCAGAACCTCCTGGAAGTACCATGATATGTGGCATTCATATTCTGAATTCCAAAGCAGATCTGATCCCAAGGATTTGGGATAAGGGTTTGTGACCTGTATAAAACCAGAGTCTGGAGATGCCTGTAATTTCACTCCATGTGACTGACAAGGTAATTCATGGAGACAAGTGACCCATGCCAGGAAGAGTGAAAGTGTATGATACCCAAGACTTTGAAAATATCCAAACCCAATCAGTATACTAAGAGCATCCTCATCCCTGGAAGATCCACAAGACATGCAGGAAGTCTAGAAAAATGTCCTCAAATCAGAATGTAACTGGATGTCTCACAGTCCCCATAATTTGTCATTGATGGGTGCCCTGATACCAGCAAGTTTCTAGAAATCTAATGATATTAATATTTTAAATGCTTTTCATGCTCACTTTGGCAGCACATATACTAAATGCTTTCCATATGCCAGGCACTGTTCTAATTGCCTAATATGGATTATCTAGCCAAATCCTTGTGACAACTCTTTGAGGCATAAAACATCCCTATCCCTTTACAGATGAGGAAACTGAGGCCCAGAGAGATTAAATGTATCTACTTCAGTTCAGAAGCCAGAAAACAGAACCTCTCTTGCTATTTAAGCAGAGATTACCAGAGGGGATTGGGAGTTTCCAAAATCATTAGGAGGACAGGATCTAGGCTCAGCCTCTAGGAATGATTGCCAACTCAGTGCAGACTGGACCACCAGGGCTGCTGCTTCCACAGGGGGGAAGGTTGGGAATCAGGACCCCACTATGGGAACTATGGACCTCAGAAACACCCACCTTCACTGCCATCCAGGGACCAGGAGGGTTCACCGAGACCACTGGCTTCAGAGTTGTATCTGTTCCGTGGGTATTCTGCCTTCCAACACACCCACAAAGGCAGTGACTGGTCTCCTCGCCCCTGTTTGGCAGGAGAACAGCAGAATCTATGGCCATATGGCCCCCACCTCATTTCCTTGGCCTCTCAGATCATATACAAGCACATCTGCTGGGTAGAACCTAACACACATCTCGATCCATGGAGGGGCAAGGGAGTAGGCCATTTTAGCTTTCTTGACTTTGAAATACAGGAGGAAGCTTGAATGGATGTTGGCTGAGCCAATCTATGGTTTCATGCATTAACTAACTTCTCAAAGATGGCGTAGGAGGTGGTACAACCAGGATTTGAAGCCAAACTGTCTGGCTCCAGAGTCTAAGCTCTGTAAATTCCACTGCCTCTCCATGAGCTCATGCCTGGCCTGGCTGGCCCACCATGACATGTCTTCTCTGTGCTCTCTTCCTTTCGCAGGTCTACAACTGGTCCATGTGTCTGTATGCTTCAAAGGGGGCCTCTAGCTCTGGACCCTGAATTTGTGGGGGCTGAGATTGATGATCTTCATCTACCCTGGACTATCTCTGTCTGTCCTGTACTGGCTGGGTGAATCAGTTACCTATTGACCCAACAGTACTATGCAACAAGCCACCCAAAATCTCAGTGACTGAAGACAATAAATATCTAGCATTGCTCATCTAGTCTGTAGGATAACTGGTTCTTCTGGTCTTAGCCAGGTTCCTTCATAACTCTGTGGTCAGCTGTAGGTCAGCTGACCTGTGGCTCTGTTATCCTGGCTGGCCTCCCTCAGACTTGGGTTTAGCTGACAGATCTCTGGCTGGGTAGGGTGGTCTCTCATCTTCCAGCATGTTCTTATAGCAGTTCTTGAGAAGTGAGAAAGTGGAAATGCGCGTGTACTTTTCCAAACTAAGTCCCATGGCCATGCTAAGGGTCATGGCAGAAAGGGTACTACAAAGTTCCAGGGCAAAGGGAATGGATTCAGGGAGGCTATCAGTTGGGGCCATCAACCTCAAACACAATATTTAACCTCTCAGACAAGCCCATGCACCTGGTGCCATAGAAAGCACTGCTTAGAGGCTTTCCAAGGGAGGCACGGAGGGCCAAGCCTTCTGGAAGCCCACAGCATCCAATCTAATGCAGAGTTCAGCCGCTGGGGGCCGTCCGGCAATGTCCTGCATAAACTAAATCGCCTGTTCTTTCGGCTGTTCGGTTCTGTGCTCAGGCCAGACTGACCAGCTGACTCGGAGACACAGCCCTTAACTCAGGGCCTCCGCTTAACTGAGCCGCCGCTCAACAAAAACGGTCTCTTGACATCTAAAGCGGCATGTCCGCTCGCTCGCCAATTAAAAGGCTCATGTCCTCAATGTGACAGATACCGGGGAAAACAATTCTGTGACTCAGAATTCAGGTGGGGAGAATACGAGCAAGGTAATCATGAACCAAGCACCGGCCTTTTCCCCGGCTTTCATCTGGCTTCTCAGTGAGACGGCACATCTCTCCCAAGATTTCCCGGGTCACGCTGGCCACTCTGCCCGCGCAGCAGGGTCATGTGAAGGGTCAGGCTTGTTTTTCTGTAGCTTAGATTTCGGCAGGCAGATCTTACGTTTTCTTAATCCATATTTAATAGCCTGACAGTGCTGCCCCGGTGGCTGTGCTGTGAGGACAGAGCGGAGACCGAGGTCCCTGTGCAGCCGGACCCTTCCGTCCCCCTTTCCCTGCAGAGCAGGAGGGGCTGCCCCAGGCCTGGGCCTGAGGGTCAGGGAGCAGCTCTGATATTAGAAGACTCTAAGGAAAACAGGCATTCCTTCCAGCTTTTCATCCGGAACCATTTCCCTTAGTTGTCTCCCCAGACCCCCAGTTGAAAGCAGAGTTGTATATTCCTTGGTTTGCTTCTCAAGAAATTAATTTTAACTAAGTAAAAAAAAAAAAAAAAATTAACAGCTTTATTGAGATATAACTCACATCCCATGCAATTCACCCATTTAAGGTGTACAATTCAATGTTTTTTAGTATATATTCACAGATAGGTGCAACCATCACCACGCTCAATATGTTCATCACCTCAGAGAGAAACCCACACCCATTAGCAGTCATTCCCGGTTCCCCCTCCCCCCCAACCCCTGGCAACCACGAATCTACTTTCTGTCTCTATAGATTTCCTTATTCTGGACATATCAGATGAATGGAGTCATATAATATGTAGTGTTTTGTCACTGGATTCTTTCACTTAGTTTAAACAAGGTAAATTTTTTCAAGTTTTGCCTTTGAAGGCAGATGAGTAGGTTTGAATCCTGACTCCACAGCCTTGAGGCCGTGTGGGTTTAGGCAAATGGCTTGACCTCTCTGAGCTTCGGTTTCCCCATCTTAATATGCAGAGTGCTCCAGTGTTAACACACATAAAATCTTTGAGCTGTGCCTGGGACACAAGCTTCAGTAAATGTGAGTTTTTACCATCTTTCTTGTCCTGATTGTCCCTGAAGACCTTTCTAGCTCTGTTTGGGGGGCTTGCCTCTCTGTTTGCATTCCCTCAGCAAACATTTACTGCAGTCTGCACAGCTCTCCCCACAGGGGCTGCACCTACCAGTCCCAGGGACTGGTAACCCTGTGTGTGCCTTGCAAGTCCTCACCCATGTATTGAGCCTACTGCACACCACCACCTCTTCCCAAGGCAGTCTGATGGCCCCTCTTCGGGCTCTGAGGTTCAAAATAGTTCTGGGAATGTCACCTGGAGGGTCTCCCCTTTGTATCCTCAGTATTTCTACTCTGCAGTTGGAAGAGGATAAGTATAATCACAGCCCTAGTTGAAAGGGACCGCTCTGCCTTTGCTCCTACTTGCCGATGTGCAGTAATACATTAATGTTAATATCATTAACCATAAAATGACACAAACACCCTTAGAAAGATCACAGGATAAAATAAAGGGAAATCTATCCCTCAAGCCTGAGATACTTACTGACTTCCTTCTGGAGTATTCGTCTTTCCATCTCCAGGTGGTAGAATTTTATGAGACCAAGTGAACTCTGTTGAGGAGGCTCTGAGAAGACAGATTCCCCCACCCCAAAATGCTAAAGCAGCATTTCTGTGTCACCACCCCCATTTACACTGGGACTGTGGTTTCTTTGTGAGTTTTTATGTCTTTTCCATGTCTCCCCTGAGAGCCTGTAAACTTCTAAAGAACAAGAACTGTGTTGTCTCCTTTTATAGGAGTCTGTGTTTCGTAAAATAAAATAAGTAAAAGTAAAACTTTTTAAATGTTTCTTATCTATGTGCACAACCTTCTCTTATTGATGTGACCATCCGGTGTCTCTGGAAATTGTCTTGCAAACACTTGCTCACCCCCATGGCTTAGTCCTCATGTCTATCCAGTGGTGTCTTTTGCCCCCAGAACCACCTATGCTGTATAAGATGACAGGAAAATGCAGCAGTGGCCAGCATAGGGCTGAGAGGCAGGATTTCTCTGAAGCTTGAGAATTTTGTTTGCTTATACGGCATCTCCCATATTGAGACTTTTCAGAAATACTATTGAAAATAAAAGTTTCCTCCCTGCCATGTGGGAACTCTGGGAAAAGGACCCACCCTCTATTCTAGGCCTTTGCTTTATTTCATTCACTCAGAGGATGAAGGAGAAAGCATTTGGTGTCGTAACCAAGGCATCATCATGGCCTGAGATGAGGCTGTAATAAATAATATAGTGGCTAGCGTTTACTGCGTGCCTACTGTGTGCCAGGCCCTGCTCTAAACATCGTAGCATGATTTCATCTCACCTCTACAAAACTCTATGAAGAAGAGATGCTCGTTTACCAATAAGGAAATGGGGGCACAGAAAAGAAACACAACCTCAAATGTCCCACAGCTAGTAGCAGTGGAACCAGGACTCCTGCCATACTGGCCACATCTGAAAACACAGAATAACAACATCATTTTCAAAGTTCAGTCTTTCTTCTTTCTGTTTTGAACCATCCTTCATGGTGGGCAAAGCATGTGGCCCCATTTTCCCACCAGGGTCTCATAAGCATCCTTTTGAGGTCAGGAGCATGTCACAGGGGCCCAAGTCTCCAGGGGGTATAGGTCCACACCTTGAGTGCACTCACTCCTAATCTCTCGCATTGGTTGCTTCTTTCTTAACATTCAAAAATAAGGGAAGGAACTTATTAAATCTGCACAACAGTCCCACGGAGTTCAAGCATTAGCATCCCCACAGAGGTCAAGAGATGCTCTAGGGCTTCCCTGGTGGCGCAGTGGTTGAGAATCTGCCTGCTAATGCAGGGGACACGGGTTCGAGCCCTGGTCTGGGAGGACCCCACATGCCGCGGAGCAACTAGGCCCGTGTGCCACAACTACTGAGCCTGCGCCTCTGGAGCCTGTGCTCCATAACAAGAGAGGCCGCGATAGTGAGAGGCCCACACACTGCGATGAAGTGTGGCCCCCGCTTGCCACAACTAGAGAAAGCCCTCGCACAGAAACAAAGGCCCAACACAGCCAAAAATAAATTAATTAATTAATAAACTACTACCCCAACATCTTCTTTAAAAAAAAAAAAAAGAGATGCTCTAGATTAAATCGGGCTGGAAAGTAGCGTCCCCACCTTAGAGCATTGCAGGGCACGTTTGTGGGCCAATTGTTTTCCACACTTGGTCTAGTGTAGGACGTCTGTGAGTGTAAATAGGGGGAATATGTGGCTTTATTTTCCCAATGAAAGCTGGCACTCCCTCGATTCACAAATGTAGGTGACAAACCACAGTAGTATGTGGATTTGTCACCCGTAAGAATCACAGATATTAATATATTCCTCCTTATTGCACAGGCCTCAAAATATCATTTACATTCGTCACTACTTTGAAATTACGGTAGTTTTAAAGATGATGCTAGACTTCATTAATGCATTAATAAAGAAGGGCATTTACTACATGAACATTTTGGTTTTTAATATTTTGATAACTATACTTAAACATAACTGGTTTCTTTTATCATCCTATGTGCTTTATTTTATGTATTCAAAAGCATTATTCTGAAAAGGGGTCCACGGGCTTTTCACCAGGCTGCCAAAGGTGTCCATGACCCCTGGTTACTCTCTAGTAACAGTTCCCAGGAAAACACTTTGGATGATTTGAAGATGGGAAATTCAGAGGTAGTGCCTTACACACACACACACACACACACACACACACACACACACACACCCTCACTGAGAGTGGTGGCGGCATTTCCCCTGGAACCAGAGCCCCTGCCACGTCCCGGCAGCCCAGTTCTCTGAGCATCTCGAGGAATGGAAACCACTCCTGACTCACGGCAAAGTCACTGCTTCGTTTAAGCCAGAGAAACATGATTCATTACCTGCATGTTTTCAGTTCCAGGCGATGCCTTGAAAAGGTCAGCTTATATGAATGTTTAGAAAAAGAAGAGCATAAAATAAGAGGGACTTGGTATTTGGGTTTTGGTTTTGTTTTTTTTTTGACAAAGAAAATTCAGGCTCGCTCTTACAATGGGCAAACTCCTGTCCTCTTCGCTTGACCTGCATTTACTCTTTAAGAAGGAAGGTGTCTTAGAACGGCATTTGGGGAGAAGATGTATGTCAGGGGGATTTTACAGCACTTGAAACCAGGGCAGTGAGCCCTAAACATGGGACCAAAGGCCCACTTGCCATGTACTGGCCAATGAAGATGGCAAATTAGGAGAACATGTCTGCTTTGAAGGGCCTGTTCAGTGCCTAATTGTTTTGTATTTGTTTCAGCTGATGGCTACTCTTTTCATTAGGGGCTTTTAACCGGTGAGTCATCTTTGAAAATACAAATTTGATGGAGCCAGTTCTTTTAAAACCTCTGTTGGCTCCCCCTTGCCGGAGGAGAAAGAACAGAACCCTTAAGGGCTCGGCCAGGCCCTTTATGCTCTGGTCTCATGTATCAGACTCTCCCTCCTCCCCTCCCCTCCCCTCCCATTCACACAGTGGTGGAGACTCACTGGATTATAGTGTACAGTGAGCTTTGTAAAAGAGTAACCTAGTATGTTTATTCTTTATTTCATATAGTAATTGTTTTAAAAATAACTTTATTTTTGTGCTTAGTGGGATGGATTTTATTTAAACCCCCAGATTTTCAATTGGTCTGTAAAATGTACAGTCTTGATGTTTTGTATAACTTTGATAAACATTCTTTACAAAATCCTGGGCTTATTTTTGAAAAGATGCAGATTATACATTTTAAAGCAGCTATTTATTCCGCTTTCTCTGTTCCCTTTTCTAGTCATATCAGACAACTGAATAATGATTTACTTATTTCATTTGCACAGTCTCTTATGATTGTTAGGATGCTCAGCTCAATAGTGTCTCTGATTTTTGCTCTCCCTCTATTCTTGCATTTTTCTACAATCCTCCCTCTTTCCCAGATCTCTTCCACAACGAGTGTGCTTTTTCAGTTCCATACGACCACTATTTCTTGGTGCCTGCTGCCCACCAGACACTATGCCAAGTGCCAGGTGTAGGGGGTGGAAGAAACAGCCAGGCTGCCTGTCTCTCGGTATCACATTCCACAGAGCCTGGCACTTAAAAAGAACTAAGGGTTTTATGCTGAGTTTGACAACTTATAGAAGCAGAAGGTGGGGGCCCATTAATATTTTTTCTCAAGTCCACACCCCATGTGCAATCAGTTTGTAGTCTCTGGAGATAAACTTACTGTGAATTTATTAAGACCTCCCTTTGATGCCTCCAGAACAGACGCTTCTCGTGTCTGTTGCTTTTGGTAAAGTTGTTGCCTTTAGTCCCTTAAATAATCAGCAACAACGTTTTGTTTCACCCCTAAAATTAGACCCACTTCTATGAAGTCTGGCCTTTCATGACCGATTTACAACAGTCTGTAAAAGAGTTAACTGAATATATATTTTATAAGTGCCGTGTAATTCAGAGTTACAGTTCAGGTCGTAAACAAGGCTTGTCAACTTAACCTATTTTAACTTAAAAGTGTTTGCAGCTTTGCTTAGTTTGATTAGTTGTTGGTTGGTCTACTGTTACTGTCATCATTGCCATCATCACTGATTTGCCCATCTGTTTTCAGGGAAGGTTTTTGTTAAAACCAAATAAATAAATAGAAATCCCGTGAATGTAAGATAGTTTTGGTTATGAATTGTATTCATTTTTCTGCTCAAGAACTTCCTCTGAGGGCAAACAAGTTTGCCATTGGGTGCGTCATTGGGTGAAGCGTCCGTGGAGGGATGGTCTCCTGCTTCCCTTAATTCTACCATGACATGGTCAAGCATGCTCTTCGGCTCATTTGTTAGACCCTGTTATACAATGAATTATGTCTCCCCAAAATTGATATGTCAAAGCCCTAACCCCCAGGACCTCCGAATGTGACTGTATTTGAAGATAGGACCTTTAAAGATGCAATTAAAGTTAAGGGAGTCAGGGCTTCCCTGGTGACGCAGTGATTGAGAGTCCGCCTGCCGATGCAGGGGACGCGGGTTCGTGCCCCGGTCCGGGAGGATCCCACGTGCCGTGGAGCGGCTGGGCCCGTGAGCCATGGCCGCTGCGCCTGCGCGTCCGGAGCCTGTGCTCCGCAACGGGAGAGGCCACAACAGTGAGAGGCCCGCGGACGGCAAAAAAAAAAAAAAAAAAAAAAAAAAAAAAAAAAAAAAAAAAAAAAAAAAAAAAAAAAAAAAAAAAAAAAAAAAAAAAAAAAAAAAAAAGTTAAGGGAGTCATATGGATGGACCCTAATCCAATCTGACTGGTGTCCTTAGAAAAAGAGGAACTTTAGACTCATAGAGACACACCAGGGATGTGTGCACACACAGAGGAAAGACTGTGTGAGGACACAGCGAGAAGGCTGCCATCTGCAAGCCAGGACGATAGGCCTCAGGAAAACCCAGAGCTGCTGCACCTTGACCTTGGACTTCCAGCCTCCAGAACTGTGAGAAAACTAATTTCTGCTGTTTAAGCCACCCCATCTGTGGTATTTTGTCATGGCAGCCATAGCTGACAGAGACAGCCACCAAGCCTATTTCAAAGGATTCCACTTCTGAGCAGATTCCAGTGTGATGACAAGAGCCAGCATCCCCTCCATTTCTGTAAGTGGAGAAGCCAAGGCAGAGGAGACCCCAGGCTCCTGACACAGTGGGGCAGGGGCTGAGGGGGAGCCGCCTCTGCGGGACCCCCAGCAGGGTCCCCCTGGTGGCCCAGTGCTCCTAGGGCTGTGCCAGGGACCTGGGAAGATGCAGTGGAAAGATGCAGGCAGGAGGGCATTCTAGAATCCTTGGAGCAGTGACTGGGGCTTTGTGCAGGAGTGTTCCTTCTCTTTTCCACGGATCTTAACAAAATGTCTGAGCACTAAATCTGAAACTCTTTCTCTAGTAAAGCCACATGGTGCCTGCGTCTAGCACCCACGAGGGAAGAGCCGGAAACATTCTCCCACGCCAGTTCTGCGGGTTTCTGGCTATTTGTGCTTGGATGTAATGTTCACATTGCGTTTTCTGTTCCTGCCACATTTAACACTTCAGCCTGGATGCAGCTTTATCACTGCTTTGGGAATTTTCTACAACTTATTTATGAGTATTAAAATTCTGGAGTCTTCCCCCACCAGGATGGCAGCTCCAGAAGAAGCCTGCATGGTAGTCCAGGAACCTCCAGGGCTGGCCGCTGGATGTCCCAGGCTGGTGTGAAATGTGCTAACAGGGCCCAGCTTAGCCAGCACTGGACTCAGGGAGGCGGGAGGCAAGGTCACTGCAGGTCACCCTCACCACGGAAGAAGCGGGCCTGGGCGGAAGGGAGCTGAGTGGTGGCCATCAGCATCTCAGGTGTGGGGGGCAGTGCAGCTGGGATCCAGCGTGTTCCGAGGCCTGTTGGCCTTTCCCAGGTGTTTGCTGGGACCCACCTGTGTGTTTTGCGCTTCCTGATCCAGGGGTTGGAGCTGACATGGGTGGTGACAGAGGCAGGAGGAGGGTAAAGCAGGCCCTGCTCTGCCGTAGTGCAGGGTAGAGAGAGAGGGATGCAGCGACCATTATAGGAGGACGTTTGACAAAAGGCTGAACTCAGAATGAGCTCTGAACAAGGAACGGTGAGATCTTTGGGGGCTGAGGTAGTGAAGGCGATCTTTTACTCTGGGTGGTAGTTGCATTGAGCTGTAGGCTTCCGCAGGTTTGGCAAACAGGAGGGAGGGACAGCCAGGGGTTACTAGTTCTGTCCCTGGGTCTGTCCCTTTAGGGGTTTTGCTGTGTTCTGGGCTGCTTCCCCGCCCAGGACCCCCACTGTGTGGTTGGGGCTTCTTTGGACCCATGGAGCCCCCCAGTGTCCCTGAAGTAGGGTGGCTCGGAAATTGCCCCTTCTTCCTTGAGGGCTGCCACAGGATTTTGACAGGATCCAGCGGGCATGCGGTAGCCAGTAAGAGTTCCCCTGTCTCTGAAGCACCGGAAACGAAGGCCCCATAGTCAGATGAATGGCCCCCTCCTTGCCTGTGGCGACCAGTCGGCTGGGAATCCAAAGAAAATTCAAGGATCCCCACCCCTGGGGAAAAGGGGGGGAGGTCAGCTCATTAATAATTGCCCTCATTATTCTAATGCAGGCCTGCAGTGGCCAGCATTGCCCTAGAGAGGGCTTATTTCAGTCACTCAGCAGATAACGAGGCATCTATTAGAAACTTATTTATTCCTTGCCTGTTTACTCTTCATCTGGTGAATTTGTATCGAATGTCTGCTTTCTGCTAGGCTCTAGTGCTCCAGCCTAAAGCAGGGGATGGCAGACTTTTTCTGCAAATATTTTAGGCTTTGAGGGCCATGTTGTCTCTGTTGCAGCTACCCAACTCTTGTAAGGCCAAAGCAACCGTAAGCAATACATAAGCCCATGGGTGTAGCTTTGTTCCAGTACAACTTTATTGACAGGCATTGGGCTAGATTGGCCCAGAGGCCACAAATAGCTTACCCCCGCCCCCGGACTGGAAACACAGAGTTAAACAAAAGTAGACATGGTCTCTGTCTGTATGGAGCTTACACTCTAGGCAAGGAAGACAGGAATTAATCATATAATCACAAACATAAATTATAATTAGAACATGGGTGCTTGAAGGAGAGGGAAGCTCTCATAGCTCTAGAAATGGGGGTGTGATATAGTCTCAGGTCAAGTCAGGCTTCCCTCAAGAGTTGATGCCTGGGTTGGGCTCTGAATCAGCATTAACCAGGTGAAGAGAGAGAGGAAACAGTGCATGGAAAGGCCCTGTGACAGGAGTATGGAACATTCTGGAAAAAGAGGAGGAGTAAGATGAGGCAGGATGGGAAGCAGTCATCAGTCCATGCACAGCCTTGGGGGGTGGCTTAAAGCGGGGGAGTAACAGGATCAGATTTGCATTTTGAGAAAAACCTCTTTGGCTGCAACATGAGAACAGATCGGAGAAAAGCAAGTGAAGATTCAGGGGAACTGAGTGAAAGGACCGTTGCGAGAGAGAGGAGTGGCAATGGGGGTAAAGAGAAGTAGATGAAGATAAAGATTTCAGAAGGGGTGTTGATGGTGTGGGGATGGAGGGAGAGGCTCCTAGGTGTCAGGTTTGTACGGTCGGATGGTTAGCGGTGCTGTCTGTCTACTGAGACCAGAGCACTGGGGAAGTCCCTCATGCTTTGTTTTGTTTGGGTCAGAGGAAGGGGCCTGGCAGGTTGAGTTGCCATTGAGACAGCAAATTAGAGATGTCGGATAAGCAGGTGAGAGGTACAGATCTGGAGCTCAGAGGAAAGGTAGGGGCTGGAAATAGTGTGTTTTAGGGAATCATCAGCGTATGGAGGGTAATCGACGCCCTGAGCATGGATTAGACAAGCTGGGGCAAGAGAAGAGAGTAAAACAAAGGGAAGAGAGATTAGAGAAAATCCTCAAGGAACTCTGATATTTAGTTGCCAGAGAGAGAGGAGTGTTCCTGCAAAATAGACTGAAATAGCAACCAAGGGAGTAGCGAAAAAAGTACGAGATTGCGGGCTTCCCTGGTGGCGCAGGGGTTGAGAGTCCGCCTGCCGATGCAGGGGACACGGGTTCGTGCCCCGGTCTGGGAAGATCCCACATGCCGCGGAGCGGCTGGGCCCATGAGCCATGGCCGCTGAGCCTGCGCGTCCGGAGCCTGTGCTCTGCAACAGGAGAGGCCACGGCAGTGACAAGCCCGCGTACAGAAAAAAAAAAAAAAAAAAAGTACGAGATTGGGAAGGAAGTGTTTAAGCAAGGCTCGTGTCCAGCTTGTACAGACAGCACAATGGGACTGACTGATGATGCCCAACGACCATTCTGACCAGTGTATCCCCTGTGATTGGTTGGTGCCCATGCCATGCCAGTTGTTTATATCATGATTATCATCCCTGCTTTCAAGGAACAGTCATCAGTGTGGGATGGCAAGCAGGATGAAGAATGGAAACCTTCCATTGGATTTACCCACAAGTATATCGTTGGTGACCTTAGCAAGAGAACTTGAGGTGGAGTGACGGGCTGAGGAGTGAGCTGAGGAAGGAACGGGAGGTGAGTTAGTAGACAGGAGACCCAGGCAACCCATGAGGAAGTTTTGCTGGGATGCAGAGGAGCTGAGTAGGACAGGTAGAGGGGAAGCCGGAAGGGGCTGGGGGTGGGGGGGAACTGAAATTTTTCTATAAGATGTTAAATGATGAGAATGACTTATTTGTTCAACATGCCTTCTGTGTATATAGTCACTTACCAAACTTGTATCTATCTCATTCATTTATTCATTATTTGATCCAACATGTTTATCTCATCCTTGGCAGAGATATTTACTATGTTACGAGCACTGAATTCATTTTACTTCCTTCTTTCCTTTTCAACGGGTATTTATTGAGCACTTACTGTTTGTCAAGTACTGGACTAGGTCCCACTGATGGAGAAGTGAATAACTTATAGCCTGTGTGTTCAAGGGACTTATAGTTTAGTGCAGTGCTTATCAACCAGGGGTAATTTTATCCCCTTCCCTTTCCTGGGGGGGACACCAGGAAATGTCTGGAGATATATTTTGTTGTCATAACTTGGGGGCAGGGGGTGTGAGGGGGAAACTAGGGATGCTACTGGCATCTAGTGGGTGGAGGCCAGGGATGCTGCTAAACATCCTGCAGAGCACAGGGCAGCCCCCCAACAAAGAGTATTGGTCCAAAACGTGAATAGAGTGAAAAGTGCCTCAGTAAATGGTAACTACAGGAGTTCTGAGGTTGACCACTTAGGCACCACTGTGGAGCTGGCCAGGCAGGAGATGAGGGACAGAAATGAGGGGGCAAGATGCCTGCTCAGAAGCTTCCAGTAGTGCAGGGTGGGGGCCCCATGGCCAGTAAGGCTGAGGTCGCTAGAGTAGGGCTGAGGCCACTGATACCAAGTATTTTGGATTTTATCTATTCAGTGGGAAGCCACTAAAGGGTTTCCAATGAGAGGAAACCAGATTTGTGTCTTAGGAAGATCATTCTGGTGGCAGACAAGAGCAAACAATAACCGTTAACATTTATTAAGAACCTACTGTGTATCAGTAGGTTTCTGAGTACTTTCTTGAATTACCTCATTTAATCTCCTGGCAGCCCTATGCGGAAGTGCTCTTCTTCCCATTATACAGCTTAGGAGACTGAGGCAGAGGGGTCAAGAAGCTTGTGAATGGGGGAGCCAGCCCTTGACTGACACTGGGTTCATGCACAAGCGTGAGATAGCCTGTGGTTCTTCCGGTCTCCCAAGTTGGGTCTGGGCTCTGGAACCAGACTGCAGAGTCCACAGGGTGTCAATTCATAATTCATATGTTCCAGCTCTCCCTGAAGCTGCTCCAAAAACTCCATGCCTGCAGCTTTGAAAAGTGTGGCCTTAAGGTAGCCAGTTTAATTCTTCCTGATTAGGAGTTCTCATGTAGCTCTTAATTTTTCAGAGACTTTATAGCTGAAATGCCCCCATGGAAAGAGAAACACATGCTTCTGGGAAATCAAATTCACTCTTTGCTGCTTGAGACTATTAAGTGGACCCCAGTAACCTCATGGAACTCCCCTATCAGGACACCCCACCTCACTATCAAATGCACCTTTTCGCCTCTATTTTTGCTGGGTGTGGGGGGTAGGTGGATTTGCATGACTAATAAAATTTAAAGTAGGTCTCAGGGCCCAAAGCTACATCATTAGCCAGCACAGATCCTGCTTTCCTGGGTTTTAATTACAGTGGCTCCTCCTTCAATTAGGAGGGATGGTTGAGTGTGACAGCCCCTGGCCCATGACTGACAGACAGGAAGAGCTGGAGGCTGGGCTTGCAGGTGGAAGGGACTGCACCCCAGATAGAGGGGAGGAGAGGCTTTTGCTGCTCAGGGAGGTCAAGGGTGTGGACAGAGGTGGGACCAGAGGACTCCCGCCTGGCACATTTTAGCGGGGCTCCTCCCATTTAGAAAGAAGACTGGAGATGCATTTTCACATTTACGTATGCTTTTAAATAAATGTGACTTCATTTTTTCAAAGCAGTGGCAACATTCTGGCAAGGCAGAGGAAATGCAAACTGGTCTGGGATCCAGAAGAGAAGGCAGGTGTCAGTGCAGCAAATAACCTGCTACCGGGGGATTCTTTGAGGTTGGCTTATGACCAATGAGTTCACAGCCCCAAAGTATCCCCACCTGATAGATGCAGAGCCTAGGCCCAGCTGCTGTCACATGGGGTGTCCGTGCAAGAAGCCATGTTCTCCTCTTGCACTGATGGTGGGAATGTAAATTTGTGCAGTCACTATGGGAAACAATATGGAGGTTCCTTAAAAACTAAAAATAGAGCTACCATATGATCCAGCAATCCCACTCCTGGACACATACCTGGAAAAGACAAAAACTCTAATTCGAAAAGATACATGCGCCCCAGTGTTAATAGCAGCACTATTTACAAGAGCCAAGACATGGAAGCAACCTAAGTGTCCACTGACAGATGAATGGGTAAAGAAGATGTGGCGTGTGTATATATATATATATATATATATATATATATAAATGGAATACTACTCAGCCATTAAAGAGAATGAAATATTGCCATTTGCAGCAACATGGATGGACCTAGAGATTTTCATACCTAAGAGTATCATACTGAGTAAAGTAAGTCAGACAGAGAAAGACAAATGTTATGTAGTATCCCTTATATGTGGAATCCAAAAATTACTACAAATAAAAAAAGGCTATTTACAAAACAGAAACAGACTCATAGACATAGAAAACAAACTGTTACTGTACCAAAGGGGAGGGGGAAGAGAGACAAATTAGGAGTATGGAATTAACAGATATACACTATTATATATAAAACAGATAAGCAACAAAGATTTGCTGTAGAGCACAGGGAAGTATATTCAATATCTTGTAATAACCTATAATGAAAAATCTGAAACATATATAAAACGGAATCAGTTTGCTGTACACCTGAAACTAACACAATGTTGTAAATCAACTACACTGCAGTTTTTTAAAAGTCATGTTCTCATTTTCAGGTTTTCTTCTCATTTTACTTCTTCCTTTAAGGATTCTGTGATAGGTCAGAAAATTCTCCGGGCTTCAGTTTTCCCATCTGCCCAATGAAGGGACTGTTGCACTAAAGACCGTCTCATGTCCCTAAGTGGGTTTGATTTGTAGACTAAATTTAGCCTTTGCCAGGACGGCAACTGTACACCTACAGTGCTAAGAAAACTAACTTTACACCCAAATGTAAGGCAGTTGCCCACGTTCCCAAATAGAAGGGCTCTGAAAAATGTTTTAGCCAATATGTGAATATATGAATATTTTTGGAATACAGTATAAATGAAACAACAAACTGTTTACTTAAAGTATGTAATTAATTACTTGAGTTACACATCTTTAAAATTACAAAATATCTAAACTGTCAATTTTTAAGTAGTGCTTTCTCCCACTTATATTTCATGAGTCTCTATCCAAACCTGTCAGGTGCAGTTTCAACTCCAGAGTGTGTTTTGTTCCCAGTGTATTTTTTTATCCCTAGAGCAGCTTTCTGAGTCCTCTGACAGTTTTCCAGAGCTGTGAGCCTCACTTCCATGCACGTTTTCAAGAGACAGCAGAGACAGCACTTTTTGAATCCATGGATTATGTCTTCCTTTAAAATTGTATCCCAAGCCACAGGTCCCAATTCCCATAAATTGAGGCAGTTATGTTTTGTTTTTTCACTTGCTTTATAGGTGGCTATTCATGATCTCTTGCAGCAATTAACCATTGTTGGGTTTCTTTTTAAAGTGACTCTTAAAAGTCTTGTTTACAATGACATCCAAACACTGAAATAATGAAGTCATAATCCCAAGAGTAATTACTGCATCTGTGTTAACTAAATCAGGTGGGAGAGTGCACTACAAGATGAGACTTTTTATTGATGTAGAATCCATCAAATTGGATATCGGATATATTGAATTTAAGGCAACACCCTTTTTATTGTAGTGTAGTTGATTTACAATGTTGTATTAATTTCTGCTGTACAGCAAAGTGACTGTACATATATATACATTCTTTTTTATATTCTTTTCCATTATGGGACACCCTTTTTTCTGAGGGATAACAGGAGATGCAGGGGAAAGATGGTCATATATTTGGGCATAGACGAACAATTATAATTTATCAAATTCTCCTTTAACACCCATCAGCTTATGACATTGCACATAGGAGCATCTCTTTGCTGGCTGTTCAGTAGTTGATGTCTGTCAACGTAGGCAGACATGTCTGATGGATCCCGATCACAGAAAATGGTGCTGGGTCTGCTGCCCCACCAAGAACTCTGGCCGCCATCTTTCCCCACTTCCCAAGCACCAGTACATAACTGCAAGCCCCTTCTGGCCACCTTTCTGCTGAACTGTCACTGGGCTTTTGTGTAGTTTAATGAGCATAGAGTCGTTTGGAAATATGCGCTGTGCTCCACAAAAGGAAATAGTAATGTAATCAGAAATCATTATATTCTAGCACTTCAGCACTATTGCTACTATTAATGTCCATTATCACTGTATTACCTGAAATGTGTTTAACAGTCACAGGCACTAATCAAGGTGCCTGTCCTGGAGAATGTGTATTCTATCTGGATCATACTATGTATTGTGCTGTGACTGTTCCACACTTTTTTCAGATAATTGGAACCTGCTACTTCATACTCTGAAAAATAATGTAGTGGGTGAAGCCCTGAGAGGTTCAAAGCCTATGCTTACCTCAGGGAAAGAATATGCAATTTCCACGCAGAATGATTATAATATTATTCAGTGATTACATGGGGGTGGGAGGGGTCTGTTTTTGTTAGAGTTTTGAAAGTGGAAAATTGAATTCCATCCAAGTAATCAGAGGTTATGAGTTTCCAGCACAGTATGTTTGCACATGTTGGAGGCTTATTTTCCCAGAGTCCTCCCCAGCCCGGTGACTCCTGAGCCTTTGCTGGCCTCTAGGGACAGACCTGAAGTGCCTACGAGTTAATTCACTGACAGGAGCTCTCAGCCGATGAGAAATGGGAATTGGCGGCAGATACTCCAGCTTCCTCACATCTCAGGTGGGACAACACTGAGACATGTCCCTCTCTGTCCCCCAGAGGTCCCCAGGGACATTGGCCCAGGTGCCCACAGTGGAGACCTGCATATTTAGGGCAACCTCTGTCGGCTTCCTTCACTTCCCGGTCTCGCCTCCCCACTCACCTGCCTGAGCTTTCTGGCATCACTCTCCAGATAAACCACTTGCCTCAATCCTTGTCTGGGTGGGTTCTGCTTCCCAACAGAGGTACACCTGGCACCCCAGCTCTCCCTTCCGACTTGGAGAGCACCCAGAGGCCTCTTTGGATCCCTCTGTCCTTTAACCTGGCAGCACACAGAAGTCTTAGAGTTTTAAGGCATCATCGTCCTGACAAACGAGAACTCTGAACTCTTTTTTTGGTCAGGAAGGTGATGGGTATAATTTATTTCTCCCTCTTCTCTTGATTATTTTTACCCCGTTCAGGTGAGACAAGATGATCTAATCTGGGTTGTATTTTTAATGCCCATAATTGATGTCCTCAGAGCATGAATCTATGTGCTCTTAGGAATTTATGTATAATCTTAATAGATTTGTCAATGGCAACCCTTCCTCATCTAAACAGGCTGCTTGCAGACAGATCACTTAATTTGCTCCCCAATGTTCTTTTTCATACGTGGTTGCTCCATGGCTGTCAGATAGCAGATGATCCCATTACGAACACATTTGACACAGCATGGGCTGTGGGGATGAGCACCCTCAAGGTCCTCTGCTGTGGCAAGCAGTGTGTGTCTCCCTCTCACTCAGAAGGGGAGGGTCCCAGAGACCAAGCAACCTGAACAGCCGCTGAGGCTGCAGTCCCCGGAAGTACGCAGCAGCTGATGGGTGCTCCAGCTTACCTGCGCTATCAGAGATTGTTGATGCCACGCCCATTCCCCAGCCTGGGGATCGCCTGCTGACAGTTCTTGCTTCCTGCCTTTCTCTGGGTGGGAGTGCCCAGCCCATTCATGGGGCAGGCTGGAAGTGCTGGGGGGATTGATACCCCAAAGCACTTGGCAGCCAGTGAGAGGTGGGAGGTCATGAATAAATACCCCAGCTTCCTTCCTCATCTCTTGGTGGGACAACTTTAAGATATGCTCTACCCAGCCTCTCAGAGCATCCCCAGTAGGAATAAGCCCCCAGTTGCCCAAGCGGGAACCCACTGGTTAATGCTTCCTCGACTGGCTTTTCCCTGTCTCCTTTCTCACATCCCTGCTTCCTCATGGTGCTTCCTTGGGTCTACTCTTAAAAAAAGAAAAAAAGAAAAACAAAAAACCCACTTACATCCAAATCAGTGTTTCAGGGGCCACTTTGCAGGGGACTCACACTAAGATGCCTGTCCTGAACGTCTTCAGTTGATATTTCAGATGTGCTCATCCTCCAGGACCTAGATTAGGGCCTGGCACGGAGCTTCCTGCACCCAGGAGCTCTGCTTCCTCTGACCACCTTCAGCTCCGCCAGCATAGTTAACTTAGCCCTTGCTGTCTACAGCCTTGGGACCTCCCCTGTTTCTGCACATGGGTGTGCGATGGAGTCGACCCCAACTCTGCCAGCTCCTAGCTGACCTGCACGTCTGTCTTGAGAGATGATGGTGCTCCAGCCACATCCTCGGTTTGGAGTGAAGAGCAGGGTGGAGGGTGGGGTAGCCAGACAACACTGTGGGGGAAAAACCCCTCCTTCCAAAGATCGATGCGGGTGCTATTGGATTATTTGCGCCATTTCTGTCTGCTGGGGTAATTGCGAGGCGAGTACCTTGTGTTCCAAGGGGAAAATGTTCTCTGGATGTGGTCATCTTTGCCATGCCTGCCTGTGACAGACAGAACCACATCAAGTTCTAAATTTTCTCAATGGAGTGAGATGTGTATCATGTGTAATAAAATATAAACAAGCCGTTAAGAAACATCTATGTGTTTCTTTTTATCAACCTTTAGATGCGTTAAAGCCAACCACAATTTTATATGAATTCTAGATGATATGTAGTATTTTTATTTCCTACTTCATTGCTAAATGTTTCATATAAAACTGAAGAGAAAAAAAAAAAAAAAACAACACACAGTCCCACATATAAAAGAAGCAGCAGATGGCTAAATGTGACCGTGGGAGAGAAGCAGTGAATGAGTGGGTTCAAAACAGAGGCTCCCCCGCTGGGTATGGGCCCTAGGTGGAGTGGAGGGAAGTTCATGTATGAGGGTACCTGTGTTCATTAGCCATTTGCTTCCACTGTGTTTTAAGTAGCCCATTCGTATTCAGGAGAATCTACAGGTATCTTTGTTATGGCCTTTTTTTAATCTTTTAAATGTACATATAAATGAGTATGTATTATTTATAGATGTCTTTGGATTTAGAAACATCGAGCTTGAAAAGTAATGCAGCAGGGAATATTTGATTTACTGCTCACTGGAAAGGAGAGCGAAGAGAGGGGGACTTTCTGCAGGAAGGAAAACTGGGTTGGGGTAAGTTGCTTAACCTTTCTAGGGGACTTTCCTGGAATCTTCAGTTACAGTTAAACTGTAGAGAGATGAGTGGGTGGGAAAGGGCAGCGGCCAGAGAGTTTGGAAGCCGGCCTTATGGTCCCAGCTCTCCTGCTAATCAGCTGTGTGACCTTGAGCTTGTCACTCACTGGTCTTGCCTTTGGTTTCTTGCCTGTATCTGGACATCAAGCCATGCCAGGCTGTGGCCCAGTGATTTGGTGCGTTCGTATTTACTGCTGTGGGCTCTGGCCGGACTCCTTGGGTGCTGGGTTAGTTTGCAGAATTGCCGTGAGGTTGGTGAGCCGTGGTTCCATGTTTTTTCAGATGGAACGTGAAGCTCTGGTGTGATCAAGCCACTTGCCTGCATACTTTGGTAGAGACCAGGAAAACAGAATTAGCTTCTAATTCTATTTTCAGTTCCTAGGCTGTTTCTATATTGGCCAAGAAAAGCAGAGAACTTACAGAAATTCCTGGTAATGACTGCTTTCTGCCTGGGTATGGAGAAACTTGCCTGTCTGTGGTTTATTTTTAAATGGATAACTCATCATATCTGGGTAAAAAGTACTGTAGTCTCTAAAGACTTTTCTTTCACATTTTTTTTCTCTCTCTGAGAAACAGCCTCAGATCTATTCAGATAAAATAGTTTTCTACTGGGTGAGAAAGTAATGCCTCTCAGACCCACTTGGGGCTGGGAAGGGGTTTTCAGCCGCTGGCCCTATGGCTTGGATTCGGAAGAGAGGGGTAGAAGCCATGAAAGCATCTGCCCTCAGGCCTGGAGTTTAGCAGTTGCTGGGGAGGAGGAGAGGAGGGGCTAAAAGGCTGAAAGTTAAAGGCTGAACGTGTCCTCTTGAGGGAAATTCAGGGAGATTAGCTGCAGAGGGCAGGAAGTGGTAACTGACCAGTGTCAGATAGACCCAGGACAACTACACACACGGTCAGCCCATTGGTCAGCTAGCCCCCAAGGGAGATCCCTCCCCATTCATTTGTCCTCTGCGTGCTCACTTCTGTGGAGAGGTAGTGGGAAAGAAGGCCCCCACCTTCCCCGTGGCGCTGTAGGTGCTTCAGGGATACCTATTCTGTGCCTCAGCTGGCAGAGGCTATAATAATAATGTCACAGCCACCAGTTAATATGTGCCATGGGCCATGCCAAGTGCCTTTCTTACACCCAAACATTTAACTCTCAGAACAAACATGGATGTTCAGAAATATCATCCCCATTGTACAGAGGAGGAGACTGAGGCAGGGGTGGGAGTGGCATGGAGGGTCTGCCATTAAACTTAGAGATTAGACCCAGGTCTCTAAGATTATCCATCTTCCATGCTCTTGACCAGCCAGGTGTGTCAGGGACTAAGATGAAAATCCAAGGTGAAGCTCTGATTGTGCCATGGAGCAAGGCTGCAAGGTTCAGACTTGGGAGAAGGGGTTCCCAAACCTCTCTGCAACTCCCTGGGGAGACCACAAACCCACCGAGTCTAAAAGCCCACCTTGTTTTACTCTGTGAAGCCACATTTTCCCCATCACTTCTCTCTAAAGCTGTCAAGAGGCCAAGGACCAAAGGGGCATGGGAGGCCAAGCAACCCTGAGCCCTGGCAGCTGAGGTATCAGCCGGACCTGGCTCAGTCCAGACCCTGACAGTGAGCAGACGCTGGATCCATGAACTTGTTTGGTAGTTGTCTCTCCTGTCCCCACGGCTCTCTCCCACCCCCTGACATGTACAGCTGTGGGCCCCATAGAGGACTGATGTGGTAGCTAACTGAGTGCCTGGGACACAGGTCAAAGGCTCCCCTTAAGAATCGAGGCAGGGCTTCCCTGGTGGCGCAGTGGTTGAGAGTCCGCCTGCCGATGCAGGGGACACGGGTTCGTGCCCCGGTCCGGGAAGATCGCACATGCTGCGAAGCGGCTAGGCCCGTGAGCCATGGCCACTGAGCCTGTGAGTCCGGAGCCTGTGCTCCGCAACAGGAGAGGCTGAAACAGTGAGAGGCCCGTGTACCGCAAAAATTAAAATTAAAATTAAAAAATAAATAAATAAATAAAAAGAATCAAAGCAAACAGCCCCAGGGTCTGTCACCAGGAAAGGGACAGCCTCAGAGAAGAAATTGGAACAGGGAAGGTGGGAGGGAAGAGGGAAGTCCTAGTCCCTCTGGGCTCTACTTGTGGGTCCAGACTTGAGGTGGGCTCTTGCCTGGCTGTGAATTCCAGTGTGCTCAATTCTAAGATGGGGGCTTCCCCATGGAGCCAGGATGGAACCTCCTGGAGACCAGCTGGGGCGCCAGCTTATCAGGCCACGTTCTACTTCCACTGCTCTCACCCCTCCTGGCGTATTGTTCCGTCTTACTCCCCAAGACTCTAGATAAGTCTTTTCCAAATGTTATAGCCTGGCCCCAGGAGTGCAGGGAGAACCAAAGGAAGAGACTTGTTCACATCTGAGTCAGAGTTTTAAGTGGGCAGCATGGTCTTGGGGGTGGAGACTCCACAGATGCCCC
>NW_006782866.1:1296687-1329301 GCF_000442215.2 Lipotes vexillifer
CCGCCTGCCGATGCAGGGGACACGGGTTCGTGCCCCGGTCCGGGAAGATCGCACATGCTGCGAAGCGGCTAGGCCCGTGAGCCATGGCCACTGAGCCTGTGAGTCCGGAGCCTGTGCTCCGCAACAGGAGAGGCTGAAACAGTGAGAGGCCCGTGTACCGCAAAAATTAAAATTAAAATTAAAAAATAAATAAATAAATAAAAAGAATCAAAGCAAACAGCCCCAGGGTCTGTCACCAGGAAAGGGACAGCCTCAGAGAAGAAATTGGAACAGGGAAGGTGGGAGGGAAGAGGGAAGTCCTAGTCCCTCTGGGCTCTACTTGTGGGTCCAGACTTGAGGTGGGCTCTTGCCTGGCTGTGAATTCCAGTGTGCTCAATTCTAAGATGGGGGCTTCCCCATGGAGCCAGGATGGAACCTCCTGGAGACCAGCTGGGGCGCCAGCTTATCAGGCCACGTTCTACTTCCACTGCTCTCACCCCTCCTGGCGTATTGTTCCGTCTTACTCCCCAAGACTCTAGATAAGTCTTTTCCAAATGTTATAGCCTGGCCCCAGGAGTGCAGGGAGAACCAAAGGAAGAGACTTGTTCACATCTGAGTCAGAGTTTTAAGTGGGCAGCATGGTCTTGGGGGTGGAGACTCCACAGATGCCCCACCCACATGGCCACCTGGACAAAACTGGAGAGGAAGGTACCGTGGCTCTCGGCACCAGGAAGGAGAGCGACACCCATACCCACCGCAATCCAGCTCCGCAGCCTCAGCAGCTGGCCTTCCTGTCGGTGAATTAGGGATGCCGGCCCCTGTCCTGCCTCTCCTGGGATCCGCGTGGCCATCTAATGAGGGAAAGAAGATGCAGAAACACTCCAAAGAGCCCATGGCACCAGGCAAATGTGAAGCATCATCATCAAAAGCTTAAATTTACGGGTCTGAAGGAGAAGCAACATCTGGGAAGGAATTATTACAATTTAAAGGGAGGATGCAGGCCTGTTTACGAGAGCGAAATCTGGAAGCAATGTCTGATTTTTTTTTTTTTAAACTGGTTTGTATTCCAATCATGTAGCTGCGGTGTGAATGTCCAAACTGTTCGAAGCAAAATTGTAGAAAGTGAGTTGAGTCTTGGAGGCAGTGTCCTCCCTTCAGCAGAGCCTTACTGAGCATCTACTACATGCCAGGTGCTGCGTGCCCCACCCACATCTTCCTGCCCCCATGGGCGAGTGGGTGTAACAGATTTGCTGGAGCCTCTGCCCTTCTCTCCAGCCTGCAGCCCTCAGGAAATGCAAGGTCTTCCCAGTCCTGGATCCAGTGACAGGAAAGCCTCTATAAATTTGTGGGGGGCTCTGAGTGGTGGGGCTGAGTTGGTGGATCCCTAGTTAATTGAAGTGGGTCTCCCTTGCAACAAGAAAAGAGTTTGTGTCGGGGGAGCTGATTTGCAACCTTTTTTTTCTGAAAACTTTCAGCCTAGGTTTCTGGCAGAGCCCTGTCGTGGCAAAACTTAGGATCCAGTCAGGCCACGGGCACCCCGTCGTCCTTATCTCCCCATTCTCCTCACCCAAGCCAGCCGAGTGGAACCAGGAGATAGGCCATTGCGAAGCCTCCTTTGGTGACACTGTGTTCTTATCTTGATATTCTCCAGGGATTCGCCCAGGAGTGTCTGTACTCCGGAGAGTGCAGAAAAACTTCTGGAGAGGAGTTTTCGGGAGGATAAGGGGTGAAGGCAGGGGGAGGAGGTCCAGGAAGCAAGAGCAGGTGCGTGTCTGACCACGGAAGTAGAGGAAAGCTGGGGCTGTCCGGGGCAGGAGGCTGGACATTGCAGGACACTGGGAAGAGTCCAGACTGGCCTGGGTTCTTGCGGCCCCTGCCATGGAGGGACTCTGGCCAGGGAGTGACTTGACCCGTTCTGGGGTTGAGCACCACCCCTTAGCAGTAGCAGGGCTGTGAGCCAGGTGAGAGTTGGGGAGGCCTCGCCCCAGGCAGCCATAGCAGAGATTGGAGAGAACTGTTCTGAGCAGTGCCGTGCGAGGTGGAAGTGCAGGGCCCCGAGATGAGGGTCCGGCAGTAGCAGCTGTGGAGGAAGGTCAGTCCCGAACGCACGCGGTCTCAGGCAGGTGGGGGTGACGTGGATTGGTGGAGCAGGGAAGCTGCAAGAAAACCTCAGTGCCGTGCTTTTGACTCACCAAAGCTCCACCCTACCCATCAGAATCCTACTCCTTAGAATTGAATTTCTCTTGCGGGAAAGAATTTCATGTAATTTTTCTCTTGGGGTGGGGGGTGATGATGAAAACAGTGTTGGGAAACATCGAGTTAACAGTAACGAAGAACCTGGGTGAACTGCGGTCCTGCCGACAGAGGTCTGTGGTAGGGGCTGGGCCCATCTGGGCTTCTCTGCTGTGAGAGGCTCTGCTCAGGGTCAGGGGTTCACTTGGGAACTGACCACCTCCGGGGCATCTGCGAGCTGCCGAGAAGTGGGCAGTGGTGGTGGAGAGGACAGCCAGTCGGGTTGTAGGGTTAGTTTGGGCTCACCAGGACCTGACTGGAATGTGGACGTCCACCGACACCTGTGCTTTTTATTCAGCCCAGGGTGGTGACTGCAGAGAAAACACAGAACAGCGCTAAGCTCCTCACTGATTGGGATCCTAGGAACGAGGGGGCCGAAATCCAGAACAGAGACGTGGGATGGAGGCACAAATCCAGAGCTCCACTTCCAGCTCCCTCCCACTTACACTTGCTATGTGACTTTAGGTAAATCTTATTGTCCATGAGCCTTAGTTTCCTCATCTATAAAATGGGAATACTAATTGTAAAGTATTCACAAGCTTGTTAGAAAAGGTAAATGAGAAACTGTGAACGGCTAGGCTTTGTCAGCATCAGACGTTATGAAAATATTATTATTATTCCCTCGATCAGGAGTCATGGCCTCTGAAGATCCTATCTTTCTTTGAAGAACACGTGCCCGTAGAAAAGCTTGCCAGGTGGTGCATCCCTATCATGGAGAATATGTAATGGATCTCATCAGTGGCCAATTCTGGCTCCTTAATGGAAAGAAGAAGCCTGAGCATTGTGCTGGGTGGGCTCTCGTAACCGGCTTGTGCTCCATCTTTGCATCTTAATTCTCCCCTTTTAAAAGCAGTGCCTTCCGGGCCCCTTGGTCCATGAACTGTCGAGAACCTGATGGATAAACACTCAGAGAGAGTGTTTATTTTGGGGTTGGCAACATGCCTACAAGCTTTGGTGAACCCATGGTTGATGTTATTAATGGATGGCCTGGTTTTCTCTCTTCTTAAAAGAAAGAGAATGTGAATGAGAGTTCCCCTTGCAGGATACGTTCAGAGCAGACACCCCTGTGCCAGGGGTGCCAGAGGGTCCTGTACCTGGGCTGGCAGGAGGGTGGGTGTGGGAGTGGGTTTTCTTGCTATAGTTTACAGCCTCCAGTTCCTTTGCTTTTTTTTCTTCCTTCCAAGGAAGGAAGAATCCTTGTTTCCTAATTGGCTGAGGGGTAGTGAGCTACCCGGGCGCTGGAATCATAATTGGGTAGCACGGTCAAGACCCAGGCAGCGCTGCTCTCTGATCCTGCATCAAACGGGAGACTCCCTAATTGGTTTTTCCTCTCTTACGGCAGTTTCTCTCCAAAAAATTGATATCTTTTATAGGGAAGTAAAAAAAAATCCTGGGGCCCTTGTTTATTATTCTCTTTGCTATCAATTTGGTTCATGTCAGGAACCATCTTTATTTGTAGATCTAGAGTTAGAATGGGTCTCAAAAATTTCTTAGAGTTTAATTCTGAGGATCTCCCAGCATTTAGGCAGTTATGTAACCCAGACAGCCTATTCATGGGTCCTGCTTTCATATGGGCCTTTATGCTGTCAAATTCAATTAGCATCTCTTAAGGGCCTTGAGAAGGTGAAGGACTTAAGACCAATTTCACAGGCATTGACTTATTACCTACCGTATTTTTTAAACTAAAGTAAAAAAAAGTCCCTCAGCCTTTGGCTTTTAAAATTTTATTTCCCTTAAGCCTGGAAGCTGCCCTTTGATGATGAGATTAGTGGAAGAGAAAGGGTCAGTTTGACCAGAGATGTCAAAGGTCAGCTCCAGAGGTAGTACCTTCATCTCCCCTGGGATTGGAAAACCACACCTACTTCCCTGTGATTTCCCGGGTCCTTTCCTGAGATTCATTTTCCCAGGCCATGATCTTTGGAAACTTAAGGTTTTACAGTGTTATCATGGGAATGAAATTATTACTAGAAATCAGTTTCTAGTCATTTATTTTAAAATCACTTTAAATACCATGCATCTCATTAGAGTAGAATGTGTGTTTCGGTTGATGGATGTAGCTTGTAGGCCTCCCAAGAAGAAAAGGTACTGAATGAAGGGTCTCTGTACACCCCCATGTGATGGCTGTTATGGGCCAGAGATTCAAATATTAAGATAATGTCTGTTCTCAGGATGCTCAGGATTTGAATACAAGGAGTAGAGGTTGGGTGGGAGAAAGCAGAGCAAGAGGAGGAAAGAGATAAAATTACTGAGGCATAAACTAATAGCAAATAGGAGCTGAGAACAGCTAGAAACCCCTCAAGGGAGGAGCATGTGGTTGAGGTGGGCAGAGATGTCGTGAAGGAGGTGTGACTTGCCCTGGGACTATGAGTGGATGATGGCAGTAGTGAGATGCCAGTGCTGATGCTTTTGCTGAGGATGATAATTATGTACCAGTTTCTCTGATGCATTAATAACGGGAAACAAGAGTTCATAGAAATTAAATAATTTAGCCGGTGTCACAAAACTAAGGGCCATGTTAGAATTCTAATTCGGATGTCTGATTCCAAAGTCCTGCTTCTAACCATCTCTGAGAATGTATTCATTTAGGGTCTTGACAGGAAACAGACACATTCAAATGTGTAATTTGAAGAGAGTTAAATGAAAGGACTATTCACAAAGGTGGCAGAGAGAGAACTGTATGGAACCCATCACCAACCAAAGCCGCGACCTTCAGTAGAGAGTCACAGCCATCCCATGAAGACAAGCAAGGAGGCAGGAAATTGGGAATAAACACCCAGCCCCACCCCAATCCCTGGTCTCCTGCTGGTGTCTGCATTGGCTGAACGTAACTGGAAGTTGCAGGGTGTCAGAGCTGGAGTGACACCCTCTCTGCCGACTGGGTGAGCCTCCAAGGACACAGAACCGGATGGAAAGCCGACCTGGAGGAGCGAACAGAAGATACCCAGCACAGCCTGTGATGTCTCACACGTCAGCTCACGTTAGGATCTTTTCATAAGCACATTAGGGAACAGTCCCAGAGAACTCAGCTTTGCATGTGGTTTATTTTTGTTCGGAACTTTGTTTCGGTTATCTCCTCTAGAACCGAAGAGGTTCTAGAGGCCTGTGGAGACCACAAAGGAGGAAGGACGAGGCCATTGTCATCAGAACAGTTTAGACAGCACTGGTGGCTCGCCCCCCTGCACTACCCACCCCCCTCCTGTCTGGACTGTGCTGTAATCGTCTGGCACAACCCGGAGAGTCGAGCCATCTGGGTTGCAGAAAAGGGAAGTGGATTAACCTGACACTGGCAACCAGGAGGTTTGTCTCAAGAGAGGGAGAGCTCTTTCTAAGGCTTGCTGGCCAGGGTCTTGGGCTCTCAATTAGTTAGTAGCCTTTACAGTGGCCTGCAAGGCCCTACGCTAACTGAATTCTCACGTCTCCAGCTTAATGTCCTGTAGTCTCCCATGTCCAGCCACAACTGCGGATCCAGGAACACAACAGTCACGCTCCCCCCGGGGCATTTGCACTGGCTCTTGCCTCTGCCCTGAGTGCTCTCCCTGGACACCTGCACAGCCCAGGCCCGTATCATCTTCCAGCGTGCTCGAATGCCATCCTCTTGTGAGGCTTATTACCCCGACCACCCTCTCTAAACTGCACCACTATCCCCCACAGTCATCTTCTGCTCTGCTTCTTCTCTGATAAATAGTTCTGACAACCTTCTAATATATTGTACAATTTGTACTTATTTCTTAAGGTTATTGTTTGTTCTGTGTTTCCATCCACTAGAAGATGAGCTCTATGAGGGCAGGAATTTTTCTTCCTGTTTTGTTCACTTGTATTCCCAGAGCCTAGACACTGCCTGACACATAAGGGGGATGCCCTTAATATGTACTGAATGAATGAATGGGTAATTAAATGAATGAGATCCTCAAGAATCTAAAAACGGACTGACCACTGTCCCCTAGACCTCTCTATTCACCGACACGTATCTGCCGAGGCTTTTTCCCAGAAATACATCGATCGTTTATTATCACCAGTACTGTCAATATTTTGTGGCCAAAGAGATCGATTTAACTGTCTGCTTCACATAAGCTTGGTAGAGGAAATGTACTCACGACTTTGGTTCTGTATCAAAATTAAATGGTGACCTTGGCTTACTTTGCTTCCCCACTGAGGTTATTTCTTAATCATAAAGGGAACACTCTATCCTTGGGAAAAATAATATTTTTGCCACCTTCAGCTTTAAAATGGCTATTTGATATGGCCCGTATGTGTCTGTCAGCAGCAGCTGAAAAAGCTTGAGTTGAGAGGCTCCGAGAAAGACCCGTTGCATCGTCGGAGAGAAGCTCGTCATAAGGTGGAATTAGTTGACAGTAACTTATTTACCTGTGTCCACATCCTTCATATCACGTTAAAGCTTTCTCCCTGCTCTCCGGGACTCTGGCGTGCTAAGAGGAAAAGGGAAAATCAGTTGGTAGTGATATATTCAGTTTAGAAAAAGATATCGATTCCCAGATAACGACAGTCATGCGTTTTTTGCAGTGGAGGATGCCATTTCCTGTCGTGAAGATGGCTTTCACATATATTATATTTGAAAGAGGGAACTAGGGATAGCCCTGCCTCCCCATATTCGATAGCCTCTCTCTACGAGGTAGTAAATCCATATATTTTTTTTAAAAACCTTCTCTCCAGGGAACCCATCCTTTGCCTCCTCAAGGTCTCCTTGTCCATTGTCTAAAAGTAATGATGTGCTTTTGTAGGTCTAGAGTTTGTGTCCTGTGCTCTTTTCAGCATTAAAGAAGACTTACATTTCTTATTTTTCCCCATCTCTGGAATTTCTTGGTTTGGATTAGATGGAAGGGAATGCCATTATTCTCTCTCTTATTGAGTGTTAATGGGTCTACCATGGGGATTAGGGCATTCTGTGTTTGGGGGATGGAGGGGTGAGATCTAGTATCTGTCCCTTGGGGTTCTCTGCTGCCCACCCGGATCCCCTTATCTTGGTGTGCCGAGGCAGAGTTTGGGCATGGCCTGTGTGAGATCATCCACACCGGGAAATCCAAGATAGGGACAAGCTTCCACTTAAGTTGGGGACCATCTAAGATGCTGGAATTCCAAAGAGATCTTTTTGCAAAAGATGATACCTTTTCCCCACCCCACCCCCACTCTTCTGTCTCTTTTTAGACGGCCTGGCCTCCTGGTGATGCTCACGCTGTGCTAAGTGTTGGTGGCCATCAAGGATTTTGCATCCTGGGGACGAATCCTGAGCTTGCCAGAGACGGACGGTGCAAGGTAGGTCAGCTCACCTGGAAATCAGAAAGTCATCTTCTCTACCACTGATTTCCTCAGGGAAGTAAGGTAAACGTAGCTGGTCCTCTCACCCTTTTGGTCAGTGAGATTTTTACCGTAGACATGGGATTAACTGGTAACCAGAGCCAAGCTAAGCCACCTGGGCCCCACCCTTCTGGAATCAACACATGAGCATGGCTGTCACTCTTATTCACTCACTTGGGGCTCTGGTCCTCCAGGAGGTTGGATCTGGGGGTGGCCAGCAGCTAGGTGACTACTTAGCTCCTTAAAAACTGCAATTCTTCTTTTGTAATTTAACTGTTCTTGTTATTAAAATAGTATTATTAAATATCATTAAAATATTATTGATATTATTAATATTAAAACAAATAATAATATATTATTTGTTCAGTGTAAAAATATTTTAAAAGATAGCACCTAAAATTATATGAATTACTTATAATTACAATCCCGAGAAATAACCATTTTAGTGTCCTTTTCCAGGCTATTTTCCTAAGCATACACATAAAGTGTACACGCACACATGCACAACACGGATGAGGTCACACTGTATGTACTAGTTGGTAATCCATTATTTTGACTTCACAATATGTTGCAGGTACCTTTTTATGTCAGTAAATACAATTCTATAGCATTTTTAAAGGCTTCATATTGTATGGTTATAATAAGCCACACAGTTTACTTAACCAGTGCCTTAATAATGGAGATCTAGTGTATTTCTAATATTTCACTCTTACAAACAATACTGTAACAAACATTTTTGCATATATGTCTTTGCATAATCATTTATTTCCTTGGATTAAATTTATAGAGGTCAGCCTTAAAATTTTGATTCAGGAATCTCCAACCTAGATCAGGAAGACCAGGCAGCCAGGAGAGGTGGGGGGAACACGGCCTAACCTTGTGAGGGCAGAGTCTGATGAAACTAATCAGCAAGCTGGGCCTGGAATGAAGGTGGGAGTTGGACGTGTAGGCGCCGGGATTCAGGACACTTGAAGCTGAGCTGGCCTAGGCTAGCATGTCTTGATGGCACTTGAGGCTTTAGAAGTCCATGGGCCGAAGCCACTGCATCACTCCTAGGGCTGGTGCTGGGTGAGCTCAGATGCTGCGCTCTCAGCAGGCCCATGCCCTGGTGCCCTCTGACCAGGAGCCTCCGGGGCTCTGCCTGGGGCCAGCCTGTAGCCAGGACTCCAGCTTCCTTCCACAGCAGGGGTCTCAGCAGCTGACCAACAAGGTTCCTGCCCATGCCCTGATTGTCTGCTGGTCAGAGAGCTTTCTCTTTGGACTCAGAGACAGTGGAGTTTGGGATGCGCTGCACTGCCAGAGCCCTCACACAAAGAGAAGTGATCCTGAGCTGCAGGCAGACCGGGTTGTCAGCAGGAAGCAAGAGGAGGCTCCAGGCTGGGCCTGAATCAGCTACCGAAATAGAAGAAACATCCACGTGCATCCAGCCTGCTGCCACCCAGCAGTCCAGTAGGGGTGGCCAGTGGGGATAGATGGGCTCCTGACCTTGAGAGTTGTTAGGCTGTTGGCACACTCCTAAGGACATCACTGACTGGCTGGCCAGCTGTCCGGCTACTCGTCCTAGACACTAGGGAATGCTTTGCTTCTGTGACTGTCAGGCCAGAGGAGGGGAGTTGGAAAACTAGACAGTTAAGCTTGGATTTGGTGACCGTGGCATTCTCAGCTCTTGGAGGGGGCAAAGGTGGAGTTAAGTGTCTGAGAAAAGATTCAGGAGATGCTCTTCACAGAAGTCAGCTTTCCAAGAATACGCCTTCAGGTTTTAGAGTGTGAGTGTGAGTGTGGCTGAGGTGAAGGGGGTAGAGAGACTCAGGGCAACGGGTTTAATGGCCTTTATTTTGGGGTCTTCTATTCCCTGCCTCTGATGCAGGGTGACACATGGCTCTTGTTCATCCCAACCTTTGAGAAGCATGTATTTTAGGATCGGGAGGGACTTGAAGGTTATCTCACCAGGCATATCTGATAGGATACCCACCTTGTGGGCCTTAAATCTCTATGCCCACCAGACTGGTCTTCTCTCTGTGAACCCATGGCGGTCTTCCCTACCTCCTGGCCAGTCCCTGGAGGATAATCATTGATTCTCTCTGTGAGCCCTTCCACCACCCCGCCCAGCGCCTGCCGAGGCTTTCAATAAGTACTCACCCGCACACACACCCACAGCCTTACCTGGGAGCACCACCATAGCATATGGCCTGGAGCTGGGTTATATGTTTCCCTCACGTGCAGGACTCCCACAGATTCCCAAGAAGATAGGAAGCTTCCACGGCCTGCTTTGACCCCTGGTAACCAGTGGAAGAGCTATCACTTTCCTGTGGAAATTGGGCCAGGTCACTGGGCTCCATGAATCCTGCTACAAAGCGGGATCTGCTCAGAGGCAGAGCATGGAGGGCTGCTCTCTGCTTGTCCGTGGCTTGATGAGCATCCTCTGTGTAACCAAGAGCATGGTACCAGGACCAGCCAGCAGGAGGGAAATCTGATGCCAGCACTGCAGTGTGCGACCATGGCCAGGGTAGGGCTGAAGAGTTAAGGGGTAAAGCTGAGGACCTGGTTCCTGCAGAACTGAAGACTGAGCCAAGAATGGCATTAGCAGACACCTAGGCTCCGAGGTGACGAAGGGCCAGTGCCCATCCCCATCAGTGCGGGGGATGCCCCTGTGCAGCATCCCCAACCTTCATCCTGGGACTGCCTCAGTGCTGCCTATCCAGGCCCCTAGTCCCCCTGGGTGCCCTGCATCCTGGGAGGATATTACAAATGTCTCCAGAACTAATGGGACCTGGAGCTGTGCCATTAGAGGACACCTTGTGCTGTGCCCTGGACTTTTGCACTCACAGCAGCTTCACCCGGCAAAGCCATCCCAAAGGTGCCCTTGCTGACCGCACACATCCTGTGCCTTTCTGCACTCCCTCGCTCCAGCCTTGCTTCACTGGACCCCCGGCCCCTCCTCCCTCCTTCTCTTTCTGATCCCCCTTTGGCTTCCACCCTGAGGATGGACCTGTGGGCTGGCATTTTAGTGCTGCTTTCGCCAGCATATCCAAGCTGTCACCCACTTGTCCTTTGTTCTTGCTGCCTGGCCTGGCCCGCCCTGGAAACTTCTGCAGCCCCTACCTTCCCTAGGCCTCTGGGCCCTCAGATGCCTGAGGGCGCCATGTAATCACGCCGAGGGGCTTGGGCACAGATCCTTTAGTAGAGCCTTAGCCAAACCCTCAGTGCTGCCCAGGCATCCTTCATGCATCACTGGTCCATTCCCTTTCCGGTCCTTGCAACTGTTCCCTGCCTCCCCCATTGTCCTCAAGACCTCCAGCCAACCCTGTTCTCCTCAGGATCAGCAAAAGACCTCCCTACTAGTTTCATGTAGACATGGAGCCTCCCACCCTCGGCTTGCGTGGACTGCATCTCTCTGTCTTTCTGGCCACTCCAGCCCCTCTTCCCGCTTCTGCTTGTAAATGAAGGTGTTTGTGCTACGGGGTTTCCCTCAGCATTACTGTCTCTCAGCAGCCCCTCTACTGCCTCTCCTTCAGCTGTCCCCAGGGCTTGATTCTCAGGAAGCACCTCTGTCCTAAGGTCCTGACCACTTCTCCATAGTTCTGAGAATCCATTACCCACCGGTCTGATTGCATCTCAGACTTGACCTGGCCAAAAGAAGCCACCTCATTGCTCTGAAGCCTTTAGGGATGCCTCAACCCTCGCCTCTCCCTAGGCTGTGAACCTCTGTCTCCTTTGTCTTGAGCCTCTCATCCTCTTTCCTGGACCATGAGCTTCTGGAGGACGGGGACCATTCTTTTTTTTTTTTTTTGCGGTACGCGGGCCTCTCACTGTTGTGGCCTCTCCCGTTGCGGAGCACAGGCTCTGGACGCGCAGGCTCAGCGGCCATTGCTCACAGGCCCAGCGGCTCCGCGGCATGTGGGATCCTCCCGGACCGGGGTACGAACCCGTGTCCCATGCATCGGCAGGCGGACTCTCAACCACTGCGCCACCAGGGAAGCCCTGGCACCATTCTTTTATCTCCCCATCATGAGATCAGATGATCTTATTCAGTTCAGAGGTCACAGGACTGCAGGACAGATGACCTCACAGGCAGTGTGGTAGAAGGGACGCTGGACTGAGAGACAGGCCACTGGGCTCCCATCCCAAATCCACAACTAACGCCAGGCAAGCCCCGTACAGCTTTCTGAGCCTCCATCTCCTCTGCTTTAAATGTAGAATAACCACCCACCCACCCACCTTCCTAGCTCCCAGGAGAAGGTAGACAGGTTCAGAGGCAAAATGACATTACCTGGGCCAGCAGTGCTCAGGCCTCAGTGAACACTGCAGTCACCTGGAGAGATTTAAAAAATACAGATGCCTGGGTTCTTACCCCAGACCTTCTAATTTCATTGTTCTCATGAGGATGGGCATCTGTGTATCTTAAAGCTTCAACCACTACTCTCAACTCAAAGGTGTTAACCAAATTCCTGAATTCTAAGCCCTGAGGATTTGGGTTGGAGGTTGTGGAGATTTGGCAAAACAAAATTGCTGTATGATATGTAATTTATCTACTCTTTCAGCTATTCTAAAATCTACCCCCTGGGGCTTCCCCGGTGACGCAGTGGTTGAGAGTCCGCCTGCCGATGCAGGGGGCGCGGGTTTGTGCCCCGGTCCGGGAGGATCCCTCATGCCGCGGAGCGGCTGGGCCCGTGGGCCATGGCCGCTAAGCCTGCACGTCCGGAGCCTGTGCTCCGCAACAGGAGAGGCCACAACAGCCCCCAAAAAAAAAAAAAAAAAAATCTACCCCCTGGGTCAAGGCTTCTGAAAGCTGGGTACCATGGCGATAGCAATCTGTCAACCCTGTTCATCTCGCCCCACCCCGAAATGATTTTACATGAACCTACAGGCTGTTAGAAGATCTTATTTTTCTATGGAGCATGTATATATGCTCACATTTAGGATTTTGTGGCAGTTAATGTCCATCCTGTCACTGTGACTCTTTTGCTGGGACCTGAAATCAGTGCCTCTGCTTTCAGCATAGGCATCTCCTCCCGAGCCACCATCACAGTATCTCATGTTGGATCATGTCGAAACAGATCAGCTCCTTGTTTGCCTCTTCTCAGTCTAAACAGTGGCTCTCAACCCTGGCTGCATATTAAGATCACCTAGGGAAATTTTTAAAATTCTGATATCCAGGCTACACACCAGATCAGTTAGATCAAAATCTCTACGGCTGGGACCCAGGAATTAGTATTTCTGTGACACTCCCCAGGTAACTCCCAGTAGGAGGCCAAGGTCAGGGGCACGGCCAAGCCTGGAGGCAAATCTGTGACCCACCTGTGACACACGTTTGAGACCTCCTAGGGGTGTTTTCATGCAGACAGCATGCCCTGCACACTTGTTTGTCTCCCTCCTGCTTTTGATTTGCATTGTCTTACAGTCTCCTTTTAAGTCACCTTCAATCCTTTCTGAACTCAGTGAGGTGAAAACAGGCAGAACCGAAAGCTTCCTGCTTTTCTCTGGCTGGGCCCTGGGCAGCCAGCTCCCACCCCGTCAGGCCTCCCAGGAGAGAGGGTTGCAGACCCCCTTCCCTACCCATAGGTGCCAGGCCAGAGCCGTCGATTCTGGCGACCCCACAGCGGGGAACTGCAGCCAGTCTGCCAAGAGCCCTCCAAGGCCCGTGAGAGAGACTCGGTCAGTTCACAGCACCTGTGTGCTGACACGGGACTGGGGCAGAGAGGGGACTGACAGGGTGGTCTGTCAGAGCATCACTGTGCCCGGGACGGCGGCTATGCCTCCCTTGTCTGCCCTCCTTGGCCTGTGAGACTCGGCCCCATGCTGAACAGCATGCTGAGACCATCAGCCAAACGTAGGCAATGCCCCAGGGGTGGATCCCCCATTTCTGGAGTTGAGTTGTTGGAAGCAGCATATGCACAGGGAGGGCACTTCCCCTTGGTTAATGGGGGCAGGGCGCACACAGCAGTTCACTCTTGCTGCAAACCTTGTTTGGCACCTGGGCTAGAAATAGCTTATCTGCAAACCTCAGAGTTTATTTTTGTGGCCAAGTTTGATTTCCAAGTGACCTGTCTCCTTCCTTACTTTGCACCTGCCCCAGAGACCAGGGCTGATGGGAACAGTTGTGGGTTTGTGCCCTACAGGAGGGCACCTGGCCCGGGGCGGCGTGGGAGTTGACACCCAGCCTGTGCTCTGCAAGCTTTGCTGTGCCTATGAGGGTTCAGAGGGAGGGACACCTCTTTCTAAGTTGCACAAAAATGCTGAATAGGCTGGTAGTGGCCCTGCCAGAGTCCTGCTCTGGGAGAGCAGCATGCATGCATTGGTCCAGTGACTGTGTAAGGATGCTCCTGAATTTGTGAGCTTCTGGCTCTTATTGATAGTTTCATATATTCACAGGTCACTCAGAACTTTTAAGCTTTTGTCTGCTAATCATAAATTCTCTCTCTCTCTTGCAACATGACAGATAGAGCCAGAAGTATTGGGGCTGTAAGAAGAATACCCAGCACATGGTAAAACTCATTCATTCGTTCACTCATTCACTCAAGCACTTACTGGTAACCACACTGTATATTGTTGTAGGTCCAGGATCCAGAGAGGTCAGACAAAAGCCTGTCCTCAAGGAGCTGGCAGTCCAGTGGAGAGACAAGCAAGTAAATACATTCTGACAATAAGATGTGATAAATACGACAATAGGAATTTATACAATGTGCTATGGAAGAACTCATTCAGTCAACAAATATTTCTTAAGCACCTGCTCTATGCCAGGCTGTATTCCGGGCACTGGGGGTACAGCAGTGACCATATGAGACAAAATCCCTGACCCAGATCACACATTTGAGGCCATGAGAGTATTCAGCAACTAGTTTGATCAAAACCACAGGCTTCCAAGAAGAGGTAACTTCAAGCTGGAAATGTGTGTGTGTGTGTGTGTGTGTGTGTGTGTCTGTCAGTGTACACGCGCACGTAGGCAGTGTTTCAGGCAATAGAAACAGCTTGTGCAAAGGCCTGAAGGTATAAAGGGACAGGAGAGCCCAGAGCATAAGTGCTAAGGGAGACCTAAGAGTTGGGAGATGTGGCTGGAAAGGTAATTGGGTCTCGGTTGTGACGGGCATTGAGTGCCATGCTAAGCCTCCAGAAGCCGTGCTCTCAGATAATGGAAGCAGATCTGAAGGCTCACAGAGCACTGGCCAGAGAGCACTCTCACAGCCAAGCTCCCCGTGCACTCCCTGAGCCTCAGAGACTCTTTGGCAGCCTCGTGCTCAGGGCAGCCACTGCCCCAACCTCACTTTGTTAGAACGTCCAAGACTAAGACCGTAGGACTTACTTTACCTCTTCCCATGACCCAGTGCTTTCAGTTTGCAAAGTGTTTTCACATAACTTCATCTACTTGGTCATAAGGGAGACCCTAGGAGGTAGATAGAGAGGGATTATTGTTGCCATTGATTATACTGAGCAAAACAAGCTGAGGCCCAGAGAGGGCCAGTGTCTTGCCCAAGGTCACACAGCCGATCAAAGCAGAGTGGGAACTAGAGTCCTGTCTCTTGGTTCCTAATCCAGAGCCCCTCCTGCCTCCACATCAACTGCTACTCAACTGATTGAAGCCTAAGACCTCTGAGCGAGTGTCAGTCTGCGCCTGCCTGCCTTCCACAAACATTAGTTGAGCACCTGCTATGTGTCAAGCCCAGCATTGAATGACCAGCCTCTGGGCCTCAGTGTAGTCCCACCCCCACCCAGGAAAAAAACTGGAAGAATCACATCTTCCTTCCTTCCTCCCACCCACAGTGACCCAAGAGGCCCAAAGACCATAGTCAGCCAGGCCCATGCATCACCCACCTACACCAAGTTGAACAGCGAATGGAATTACCACTGCAGGCTGGAGACCACTCACTCACTGCATCCTCTCATCCAGGCCACTTGGAGGCACATTCATTACAGCTGCCAGTGCATGTTCTCACTCTTACTTGTAAGAGAGCTGGATGCTAAAAGGATGGCGGAGACTTAATTCTCATTCACAGAGCTAGAGCTTCCCTGTGAAAGACAGATGCAGCCTAGCAACCCTCATGGGCCCTTCTTTTGATTTGTAGCAACTCATTTAGATAAAAGCATCTGGTTTGTGAGGTAGCAACAACAACAAAAAATCATTAAAAGCATATTTCTGCTTTTACAAAGTGACTTAGTAACAGCACAGGAGGTAACAATTAACCTATCCCCCCTCCTCCAGGTACACAGGCAGGTGCCGAAAGTGGGAAATGAAAGTCCGGGCACAGAGAGGGTCTATCCAGGGTCCCTTCTCAGATCAGTGCCATACTCACGGATGTCTACAAGGCAGCCCCCAGCAGCCAGCCAGAGAGCCTCGCCCTCCCATTAGCACGGACAGGAGGCATCCTGCTTCTCCAACCCGGAATAAACAGTGCGATTACTTATTTAGCAGCAGTTCAGGGCTTTCTAAAATGCAATCAGAGTGCTCTGCATCTTGCACAGGTGAGCACAGAGCTGCACTACTGGCTCTATGAATCGGATAAAGTAAATCTGACCCCATACCAGCTAGCCAAACTCACCTCCCCTGACTTCCACCCCGGCACCCATGCATGCCCCACGCACTCACACACGGCCTCTGTTCCCCTCCAGACAGACCCTGTGCTTCTAACTGACCCTGCTTGTGTGCATCGAACCTCTGAGCACCTGTCCTGCTAAGCCTGCATCTCCCAGGAGTGCCTCTCCCATCCCTACCCATCTCCTGGCAAAGCACTCCCAGGCCACCCACGCTGGGAATTTTCTCGCTTCTCCTCTGATTTCCTGATACTGTTACTCTCCCCGGCACCCATTTGGTTCTTTTGGGGTCAAGTGCAGTCCTTTCACTGGCCAGTGTGCTCAAGGCTCATCCGCGGACCACTGTGAGCTCAGAGCTGAGCACGTGTAACACTGTAAAGGAACCGATCATAGGAGGTCAACTCACAGGGCCTCTGGCGGTGCTCCTGGGTCCCTCAGTCCCTCTGCTTCCCTTCTGTCACAGAACCCTCTCACCTGGCACCTGGCTGTTTTCTTGCCTGCCTTGGGAGACAGCTGGGAGTCCCCTGAGGGCAGGGACAGTGTCTTGGTCACTGGGTCCCTCCCCACAGCCTGACACAAAGAAGGCTCTGACACAGTTATGGAATGAGTGAGTGGCATGTGTGCCTCACTCAGAAGCATCTCATTTAACCTGTCTCACCTGCGTGTACTCAAGGTCCTGCCACGCCCATGAGAGCAGCTCACAGCTGCCCACCTCAGGGCAGTGAGGGCAATGCACTGACCCAGCCCTTCCAAGGCCACTGCCCCTGGGGTACCAGCACCCCAGGCCAGAGCTCTCCTTTCTGCTGTTCCAAGCTCAGTCCCCAGTCCAAGAGGAAGACAGGCTCCCAGACCCTGCTGGAACCCAGGGTCTCGGTATGCTCAATTTAACATTTAAAACACTTTTGGAAAAGAGGTCCCATATTCAAAGGGACCTCACAGCATTCATTCACTCGTTCGTTCATTCATTTGGGGAACATTTGTAGTAAGCAGCGTAGTGTAGTGGTCAAGGGCACAGATGATGAAACAAGACTGCCTGGGTCCTAATCCCAGCCCTGCCCCCACCAGCTGTGTGACTTCTGACACGTGCCTCAGTTTCTTCACCTGCAAAATAGAGATTATAAATATACCTACCTCATGGGGTGGTTGAAAGGATTAAATAGTTCATGTAATACAACACCTAGAGTAGTGCATGAAACATAGCTTAATAAAAGGGTTTGCTGTTATTATCCTAAGGGCTGGGACCCCAGCCGACTCATGGACTTATTTCATACTTTCTTCAGGACCAAACGCCCACCCCCTACCTCTGCCCCCATGCCGGTCACCCTGTGGCCTTTGCTTGCTAAATACATCCAGTCAGCAGGGGACCTCTGCTCCCAGGGAGGTGGCCCTCCTCAGACCACAGGGATCCCGAACAGCCGCTGGGCTGCAAACTGATTCTCCAGGGACAACGGCAGAGGGTCCTGGGGCCCCTCCACCTCGCTTCTGGTGGGGGATCTCCCAGCACCCACCACAGAGGACTTGAACTCCTGCTCAGCCCACAGCTGCCCCCGGAGCCCACACCCAAACAGCGGACAAATGCCCCTCAGAGCACTGGGGCTTCTACCCCATCAAGGGCTGCCACTGGCCGGCTTTGGGACCGGGAAGCATGTCCCTGCTCCTCTCTGGATCTCAGTTTCTTTGTCTGTGTCATGAGGGGGTTGGATTCATGATTGATCCCCAGGGGCCAGTCAGGCAATGTCCCTAGGAGTGACACTCTGGATGTGGCCACATGGGGGCTTCGGGGACTCCACAATTAGCACTGTGGCTTCATAAGGTACGTCATCTGTCCTTGGGGCATCTGTCATTAACAATTAAGAGGTCGTCATCTGGTAAATAATTCATAACCCCAGAGATGGGATTAGGTGCCAATAAACAATAATCCATTTAGAACGAGGCTTGGCAGGGGCACGTGCAGCCGTGGTGACGCAGCTCCCTCCCTGCCTCCGGTGTCCTGCTGATGAGCCGGACTCAGGCCTGGCCTTTCTGAAGCCCTCCCTCCCCATCCCCTCCCCTGGCTCAGCAGAGTTTAGTCTCTGGAATCACAAGGACGAGTATTGAGTGCTGACCAAGGGCCAAGGGCTATGCTGAACGGTTTCCATGTACTTTCTCCTGGAATCCTCCCAACAACCCTATGGACGGACATGGGTACTATTATTGTCCCCCTTTACAGAGAAGTAAACTGAGGTTCCCAGAGGCTAAATAACTTACCCAGGGTCAGAGCGCGAGCGGTCTGGGACTCAGGTCAGCTCTGGCTCTGAGCCCGCCCGTCCCACCCCGTCCTACTGTGAGTTTTAACCTCATCCCTTGTCTGGCCTTGATGTCCGTGTGACCTGTGCCCTCCCAGCTAAACTGGGAGCCCTGGAAGCCTGTGTTCCCCCACTGGTCTCCCTCACCAAGCGGGGGGCCCAGGAGGTGTTTCATAGAGACTGCAGACCCCAGCCTCACTGGCTGGCTGACTAGTTAGTGGTATAATTAGACTCGTGAGCGGTGTTTAGAGGCCAAACCAAAGCCACTGGAGCACGGAGTAGGAGGGCATGTCTTCATCTGAACTTCCCATCTTCTCGCTGGCCTGGTACACTTCTCCTTATCAGGAACACAGCCTTCGGGCCACACTCCCCATCCTGGGGGAGGAGCTCTGTGCCCAGATGGCGTGAACCCGGCCGTATGGGCTGGTCTCTAGGACTGGGTGAGCCCTGCCAAGAGCTGTTCCTCTCCTTCCCATACTGTCGCCCTACCAGCAAGGCCAGCTGCTCGCCCTACATCTGCAGGACCACTTCAGAGTGCTGCCCAGGGGCCCCCAGTCAGGGAGAGACCCCAAAGAAAAAGGCGAAATCTCTCCCACTGCCCATTCTTGGCTTCTCCTGGGTCGGGGCACACAAGGACACATCAGCACCCCCACAACCAGCGTCCCCAGGGCCTGCAGTCATGAGCGGTCTTGGTTACACTTCTCAGGCCACCAGAGCCCCCCTGAGTTGGGAGCCGTGAGGAACAGGGTGGAGTTGCTGGATGCTAGGCCCTGGAAATGTCACACATCTGGAATGTTGCACAGACCTCTGGGCCAGACCGTATAGTGGGGGAAGCCACAGTGGTCCCATGTGTGCTCATTTCTCAATAACTGTGGTAACCAGCCCTGGGAGAGGCCCCTTGTAGCCTTCTCACCTCTCCTACTGTGGACAGCGGGGTGGTCAGGACTGGAGGACACAAAGGCCAGGAGAAGTGGTCCCTTGCTGCGTTCCAGAACAGCTTGAATCAGACGGAAACTTCCCATCTCCTTTGAGAAGGCTTCCCGAGGAGACACTGCCCCTGTCCTGACGGTCAGGCTCCCACACTGACCTACGTCCCCAGGCCCGTTCCTGTACAACTTTGCATCCAGAAGTGGGGGAAGATCACCACAGGGCATCGCCTACCTTTGACTGATGGTCTCAGCATGCTGTTCAGCATGGGGGGGGCCGAGTCTCACAGGCCAAGGAGGGCAGACAAGTGTGGCACAGCCGCCGTCCCGGGCACAGTGATGCTCTGACAGACCACCCTGTCGGTCCCCTCTCTGCCCCAGTCCCGTGTCAGCACACAGGTGCTGTGAACTGACCGAGCCTCTCTCACGGGCCTTGGAGGGCTCTGGCAGACTGGCTGCAGTTCCCCGCTGTGGGGTCGCCAGAATCGACGGCTCTGGCCTGGCACCTATGGGTAGGGAAGGGGGTCTGCAACCCTCTCTCCTGGGAGGCCTGACGGGGTGGGAGCTGGCTGCCCAGGGCCCAGCCAGAGAAAAGCAGGAAGCTTTCGGTTCTGCCTGTTTTCACCTCACTGAGTTCAGAAAGGATTGAAGGTGACTTAAAAGGAGACTGTAAGACAATGCAAATCAAAAGCAGGAGGGAGACAAACAAGTGTGCAGGGCATGCTGTCTGCATGAAAACACCCCTAGGAGGTCTCAAACGTGTGTCACAGGTGGGTCACAGATTTGCCTCCAGGCTTGGCCGTGCCCCTGACCTTGGCCTCCTACTGGGAATTACCTGGGGATCCCGGTAACTAATGTGAGACATCTACCTCTTGCTTATCCTGAAAGGAGGGGCGCATCCCCTGTTGTTCAGGGCCTTGTTCCGTGGGGCTGGCACTTCCTCTCCCGCTGGCAGCTCCAAGCTGAGACCTGCAGCGCAGCTCCACGGGGGTCCCAGCAGCTCCCTCTTCCAGGCTGGCTCCTCCAGCCCATCAGGACGAGACTTCCCGTGCCCCGTGCCATTGCAGACGGATTGACAGAAAACAAAACTGTCATTTAGGGAGGGGGAGACGGAGAGCATGGCATCTCCGTGGGCTCTGACAGGTAGCAAGTACAACCTCCGACAGCCCCCAAGAAACGATGCTCTGTTACGTGTGTGCTCCCATGTAATTTGTCCTTGTGTTCTCAGTGAGGGCGTGCTGCGGGGCTACTAAGTGACACACGCGGAGGGGATCTGCTAGGCCTGCCCGGCTCCTCCTCCTCCAGTGAGCCCTGGGGATGGCTCATCCCTGACACTAGAGCCTCTGCCTCAGGTCTCCAGGGCAGGAAATTCCATCAGCTCCCACAGTCCCCTCTGAGGTGGCTCCTACAGGCTTTTCTTCTATCTGACCTAAATCTCCCTTGCTGCAATTTAAGCCCATTTTCCTTTGTTTTGTTTTGAATGGAAATGGAGAACAGCTAGTTCCCAGCTGCCTCCTAAGGCAGGGTGAGCCCAAAGTCCTTCGTACCTCCTGCCACAAGGAAGCGGTCTCAGAAGCCTGCCCTGTTGAATCCCTCCCGAGAGGAGTCTCTGAGAGGACAGCTTGCACGTTGAGGCATGAGACAAGGCTCCATCCCTGGAGGCAGAGGGCCTGGTGGGGGCCGAGCCCCCTGCTTCGGGCACAACACTGACGTGGCCCCTGAGGCTGCTGAGTGAACCAGGGGAGGAGCAGGCGAGGGGTGGGTGTGCAAATGGATCATGGTGAAAAGTGCAAGGATGGAATCTGGCCAGGGAGCTGGGGGAGCCTCCAGAAGGAGGTGACACCCACCCACCTTAAATCCCAGAGGAGGGAGGGAGTCAGCCAGGAGGAAAAGGACAGGCCTTTAGGCGGATACCAGGAGGGTTCTCCTGCCCTCCAGGCCCCTGGTTTGGCTTTGAAAACATTGTTCTCTTAGTTATATTTATATTATTATATTATTTATATTAATCTTAGTTACAGTTCTATATTAAGCAGATTTTTTTCCTGCCTGCCTCTGCTGGTAGTGAGTCTGGAGTTCCACACCCTCACACCGTCCTTCACTTTTCAGTGAGCGTACAAGTGGCAGAAGCCCCCATGGGCTAAGAGCATCCTGGAGGGGGGTCTGTTGGCCTTGTGATCTCCTAGACCTCTAGGTTTCTGTCTCGTTTTTGTGCCTTTTTACTTCTGGGAACAAATAACCCCCACTCGTTTTAGCTATTTTGTAGTCCACTGAAGACAGTTCCTAGAAGAGATGGGTTCATAGTTAAAAAAAAAAAAAATTAAATTTGATTGGAAAGCAGTAGATCGCAGCTAAGTTCTGAGTTTAAAAAGCAGGGACGCTGAGTGTTCCTGACAGCACTCAGGCAGGGTGCAGTGAACGTGAGAGAAGAATTTTTATTTTTCCTAGGCCAGTGGAATTAAAACCTTCCGATTCTGTCGGATAAATGGAGAGAAACTGAATCCTTTTTTCCTAAGCAGTTATCTAACGGCAATCCTGAGATGTGAGCAAGGTCATTTGACTTTTTTTTTTTTTTTTTCCGTTGGCTGGTCAAAAGCCCCCTCCAAACTACTCTGCCTCAGTACAAAGGGACCAAAAAGAAAAAAAAAAAGAAAAAAAGCATTGATTGGATTTAAATAATGGAATTGCCATTAATATCTTCCATAGAAGATGATTGATTCTGACTTGGATTTATGGGAAGTTAGGGCTTGTAAAAGTAAACAGAGTGGTACTCGTTCAATATTAATGCATCACCCACCCTGAGGGCTGGTTAAATGGATGGGCTCTCGGCCAAAACCCCCCATGCCAGCAGCTGGGTTACAGGGGCCTCTGGAGGGTGGCGAAGGCATCCTGGGCCCAGTCCAGTTACCAGCTGTGCCAGTCTAGGAAGCCAGGCTGTGCCCTTCCCCGCCTTCCTTCACATTCGATTCTAAGGTGAAGATCACTGCCCTTTTCTGTCAGGAGGCTGTGGGGGAGACCAGCAGCTCTCCCTGATACTCTGCAAACGTTCACTTCTCCTAATAGGACCAAGGACCCTCTGATGGGCCAGAAAAGTCCCTCTCTCTCCCTGCACCCGCTAAGAGCTCCCACCCTTCTGCAGGTGGGTGGGTGTGTGGACCACTGCAGCCTCTAGCGCTGCTGTCCTTGGGCCCAGAACTCAAGACCTTCAGTGCAGGGACATGTGGGCTTGGGGTTTCAGAAGGAGTTTCTCCAGTGACTCTTTACTCCTGCTCAGGAGAAGGTGGAGGTGAGGCCCAGGTCCTCTGGGAAAGTGGTGGCAGGGCCTCGCGTGGACTAGGAAGGGCCGGTGATTGAAGGTGATGGGGGATGTCGATCACATCACAGGGCTGGTGGCTCCCACTCGTGCCAGCGTCCCACCCAGCTGGGCCTTCAGCTCCACTCCTGACCCTCTCACTCTGCCTCTTTCATCCCCATCCAAGCAGTGTGAAGCCCTTATCACTGTCCTCCAGCCTTCTAGGTGCTATTGATCTCCTGTCCCTCAACTATACACCAGCATCTCCCAGACCCATCCCCAGGGTCTGTATAACATGTCCCCCCTGCTCTCCCCAGGATGATCCCCAGGTGCCACAAGACCTCACAGGACTCGTCATCATTTTTCCAGCCCACTCCCCTTCCCGTGCTCCCCACCTCTGGGAATGGCCACACCACCTACGCAGACCCCAAGTCAGAAGTGTGGGCGTGCCCCCGGCCCCTCCTCCACCCCTCCCCATCCCCAAGCCCTGGAGCTAAGCTCTGTCTCCCAACCTCTGCCACCCATCCCTCTCCTCCGTCCCTGTGCTCTTGACTTGGCTCAGCAGGTGCTCACCACTTGTAACCTGCAGGACCACCGTGGTCTCCCGCCTCATTTCTCCCCCTCCCCCTCTTTGCCCCCTTCCGGTTTCTGCACACTGGCCTCCAGAATGATCCTCCAGGGTGCAAACCACACTGCCAGTTCCCCCCCGTCCATGTAGGATAAGATCCAGACATCTGCCTTTGGAACCCCCCATCCCCGTGCTGACAGCACGACCCATGATCACACTCTGTACTTTATACCACGGTGCCTTTTCCACGCCTTTTCCTCTACCTGGAATGCCATTCCCGTCACCCTGTCTGGACTTGCCCACCTAGGCCTCTTCCCAAGGCAGAACCAGCCATTCTCTCTTTATCATGACATGCTGTTTGTACTTTGAGTGCAGGAAAAGAAACAAACCTTTGAGGGCCTTCTGTATCAGACAAGTTTGGGGCTGCCTGCCTTGCCCACTCCAGCTTCTGGAAACATCTGCACCCACCCACAACCCCTGCTGCTGATAGCAGGTCATGCAACCCCACCCCTCCAGTTTACTGGATGAGGGCCAGAGTCCTGATTTCAAGGGTGCCCTTCCATCGGCTGGCCCGCAACATAGGACTGATGGCTCCTGACTTTTAAAAATTCACTAGACCAATAGGATCTCTCTCCAGAGAACCAGAGAGAGTTCCATTTGGGGCTGGGCACTTCAGCCGAATGGTAATACAGATGCAACACAAGAGCAATTATTCTGGAGCTCTGTGCCTGTCAAGGTTCAGTCTCAAAGACAGTGATAGGGAAGGAAAGGAAAAGGAAGATGATGGTCTAGGAGAAGCAGAACCTTGAACAAGAGATGGAGCTCATCGTGGCTGGTCCCTGAAGCTTTTCCTGTTTCTGCCCACCTGCTGGCTCCCTCTGAAACCTCACCATGGTCTCACAAGAGTCCTCCCTTTCACATGAGCTGGTGTGGGTGCATTCTCTTTGGTCCTAGGATGTCTACTTTTGAGTGCCTTGCAGTAATCCTGCCAAGCGGGTATTATTATTATTGCCATTTTCACAGATGAGTCTATTGAGGCTCAAACACATTAGGTAACGTGCTCAAGGTCAAGGGCGAGGAAGCGAGAGAGCAGAGATGTGGGCCAGTCTTTCTCACATACAGCAGCACCCCTTCCTCAGCATTGGCTGCGTCCTCGCAGTGTGTTCACTCTTCCCCTCGTCTCCCACTTGGGGCTGTCAGCTCCTGGAAGACAGGAGCTATGTTCGCTCACCGTGGTGCCCTCACTGCCCACCACGGGCTCCAGCACCATGCAGGCATCAAGTGTCTGATGGGTATGATTTAATTTCCACACAGCCTAGCAGAAAAAGCCCTGGACTCTGAGCCCAAAAGCCAGAATTCAGGTCCTGCCTCTCTGCATGATGGTTGTGTTATCTTGGGTGGATCACTTTCCTCCCTCCATGCCCTGGAACAACGAAAATGGTCTAAGGTGTTCAGGCAGGACCTCATGTTATTGTGCTTTGCTTTATGGAGCTTCACAGATACTATATATTTTACAAACTGAAGGTTTGTGGCAGCCCTGCGTCGAGCAAGTCTATCGGCACTATTTTTCCAACAGCACTGCTCACTTCGTGTCTCTGAGTCACATTTTGGTCATTCTCTCAATGTTTCAAACTTTGTCATGATTATTATTTTTGTTATGGTGATCTGTCATCCGTGATCTTTGACATGACTGTTGCAAAAAGATTGCGACCCACTGAAGGCTCAGATGATAGCATTTTTTAGCAGTAAAGCATTTTGGAATTAAGGTATACACCTGTTTTCTTAGACGTACTGCTATTGCACACTTACTAGACTACAGTATAGCATAAACATAATTTTTATATGCACTGGGAAACCAAAAAACTTGTGTGACTCGCTTTATTGAGATATTCACTTTATTGTGGTGGTCTGGAACCAAACCCGAAATATCTCCGAGGTATTCCTATAATGGGCAGTGGATGATTCTGGACAATTTCTGAGATCTTTTCCTGCTCTAAAATCCCACGGCTGTGTCATCTCTGCCCTGCCTACCTCACAGGAATGACATAAAGTAGAACACTCCACGCTCCTGGCCAGCTGGGTGTTTGCCCCAACCTGTTCTTGCAACTAGCGCTGACCTTTTCTACTCAGTTCCCTGGAGGCCCCTCGCCTTTTCTTTCATTGCTTGCTGTTTGCCGGGGATTTGTGCCGCGGCCAGGCGGGCCACGATTTTCGTGCACCCCTGATAGCAGCTTTATCTAATGAAGAGGAGGTGCTTACATGTATTTTCATTCTTTAAAAAAAAATCGGCTATTAATTTGTCAGAATTATTCATATTCTACTGATGATATTTTCCATGTATCTAATCAGGGAGCTCATGAATAGAAATGAAACTATTTAAACACAGAGATGGTGTACATTGTAAGATCTTGTTTTCTCAAGCTGTTTCATAATGCAGTGAATACATTTATTCCTTCTAAAAACAGGTTTTGCAACCATCAAAAAAATTTTTTTAATCTTTGATTAAATATGACTATTCATATTTATATGAATAAATATGCTAAACTGGTGTGAGTGCCGTATGTGTATGTGTGTTTGCACGTACGTGTGTGTCTGAGACGTGTGCTCATTAGAAGCTTGTTTCCTGGTTTTCTCCATAGGGACAGGAGACTGTTTTCAGTGAGAAAAATGGAAAAACACATTTGGATCAAATCTTTAGGATGGATGGGTGACAAAGTCAAAGTACAAATTGAAATGGGGCTGAATAATATTCGAGATAATTATTTGTACAATGTAGACTTTTAAACTGCTCAAAATTCCAGCAGCACTTACCTACATTGAAGGAGGCTTAGAATCATTAAACAAAGTCAGATATTAAATATACTACTGCTATCTCTCGAAACATTAGCAAGTAATGTAAAACACATGGCATCTACTCAATGGAAAATCTGAGAATACAAATTATAATAGTTGTCTTATAAGACCTCTGGGAAGCTTGTACTAAATTGCTTAATTCCATTAATAACAAACTATTACTCTAGCTATTAAAGTAACATAAGGTAATAGAGATCATGTCGGGAGATTGCACTGAGGCTCTTTCTTCACCTAGCACAAATTTATTCAGGGGCATTGATAGATTTTAATTGACTATGGCAACTGAATAGCAACAAAGAAAATTGAATGTCTTTTGAAAAGCTCCACATTTTGTAGAAACAAATAGCAACACCAAAGTGAGGGTTTGTGGTTGCCTGGGGAGGTGGGAAGGATATCGGGGAGAATCTGTACCGGCAGCTTCTCCAGAAATGCTTTCCTGTTATCGTAACAAGAAGTTTCTCAGGAACAGGCACACCACTGGCCCGAGCATCTTTTTCAGCTCTGTGCAGTCCAAATTGAAACAAAACCAATCCACGCTGCTACAAAGACACGTGCTTTGTCATGGGGCACACTTCCAAGATATAGGACTGGAGGGGCAGAAGGCTGCTGAGTCTTCTCCAGAGAGTTCTGAGAACAGGGTTTGTTTCAGCCTAAGGGCCTGGCACTGGTGTGAGTGACTCCTCACCCTGGGCCAGCCATAGTATGAGTGACACCTGATCCTGGGCTGGCAATGGTGTGAGTGACGCCTCATACTGGGCTGGAGGTGGTGTGAGTGACCCCTCATCATGACCCTGAAGCTGAAGACCACTAAAGACTCCCTCAGTTCCCATCTAGTCCAGGGTGGATTCTAGTGACCTGTCACCTACTTTTCTCTTCCACTTTTGGTCCTGTGTTCACTACTCATTGCCATCAGGGTGTCTCTCCTGCATCTCATATGGGCCTTGCTTTGCATGAATTTAGTTTCTGTATTAGCTCTGGCTGCCACAACAAAATACCGAAGACTGAGTGCCTTAAACAACAGAAACTTTGTGTCTCACAGTTCTGGAGGCTGGATGTCCAAGATCAGAGTGCCATCATAGTCGGGGTCTGGTGAGGGCTCTCTTCCTGGCTGGAAGATGGCCACCTTTCTGCTGTGTCCTCACATGGCAGAGAGAGTGGGGGGTAGAGAACTTAAGCCTTCCCTGGTGTCTCTTCTTGTAAGGACACTAATCTTAATGCATCAGGACCTCATTTAACTTTAATTCCATAAAGCCTCTATTTCCAAATATAGTCACATTAGAGGTTAGAGCTTTAACATATGGATTTGGGAGGGGCACAATTCAGTCCATAGCAGTTTTGAAGTCCTTGTTGCATCTTGTTGGGCTAATCTCTTCTTCTCTTCTCACCCCCAGCCCCAAGTACCTGGCCCTTTAGTGATGCCTCAGTGCTCTGTTTGAAGGAAAGCCCATTTTTAAAGGAAACTGTACCAAGGTGTGAGGGGCTACTGGAAGCCTCCCTGTAGTGGCATTCTAGGGGGTGGTAGGGAGCCCTGAGGGCAGTGGAAGAGGTAGTAGGAGGTCACAGGGTGCCCCCCCCAGTCACCCCCTCACCATGCTTTTTTGTTGTTGTTGATATACAATAATATTATATCAGCTAGGTGTACAATATAGTGGTTCACAATTTTTAAAGGTTACACTCCACTTATAGTTATTATAAAATATTGGCCATATTCCCCATGTTGTACAATATACCCTTGTAGCTTATTGTTTACCTGAGAGTTTGTACCTCTTAACCCCCTACCCCTATATTGTCCCTCCCCCCTACCCCCTTACCATGCTTGTTGGTGAGTTGCGTCCAGATCATTGGACCACCTGGCCCAGGGCACATGATAATATTGCTCCACAGGTGTTTGAAGCGATTTCTGATGTCTGGGTTTTCCCCTGGTTTTGGTGTATGTCCTGAACATCACCCCACTTCAGCCTGTAGGATGCTCATAATCTTCTTAGTGGCAGCGAGTATAATGGTCAACTCTGCTGCATCCGCTGGGATCAGGGACCTTCCGTCTCTCTCTCCGCCCATTGGTCCCAGCTTCTCTCCAGGACATCACAGAGGAGCTTAGAGGGCTTGCCTTCTCCAAAGTATCCCCTCTGTACTCACAGCCCCAGAGAGGGGACCGGCCCTCCTTGAGTCCTTTCAGAGCCAGGCTCTGGGGTGTGGTGCCCAGGAACGGGCTCTGGTCCTGGCTGCGGGCGCCGGGCTCTCTGGCGCTGGGAGAATCTAATCCCACCGCAACTGCAGCACATGCATGTGTTTGAAAACCTCCTTGGCAGGCAGGACCTCCTAATTTTTTCCACTTCTTGTGATTAGCGTTGCAGACTAATCCTAGCGCCAGACTCAATACCAGCTGTTCTTCCTCCACTGCTTGTTTTTACTTATAAACCGAATCCTGGAGCCGCTGCCGCATCGGCTGGCCCCCACTCCTCCCCCAGCCCAAGCTGCAGCCGGTCACCTGCGGCATGACCTCAGGTGCGTTACTTTTCTGCGTGGCCGCCTGTGTCCTTCACACAGCCTGGGTGGCACTGCCAGGTCTCAGAGGGCCAGTGAGGGCCACGCTCGGTCCCAGAGAGGGCTTTGCTTACCTGCTAAGATGGTTTGATAGCAGCAGTTCTCAGAGCGCCAGTGAGGGCCACTCTCGGTCCCAGAGAGGGCTTTGCTTACCTGCTAAGATGGTTTGATAGCAGCAGTTCTCAGAGCCAGGCTTGTCTTAGAGATTTCACTTTGCATCCAGAGATATTGGACATCCCTGAGTACCACATACAATTTTTGATGTGACAAGATAGATTCAAAATAGTACATGCAACATTTAGATAACTTTTGTGACCTGACAGTAAAATGAACACACATGATCCCACCTCTGAACTTAAGAACTAGGATAGTACCAGACTACTGACATGACCTGTTTTCTCCACAGTTCTTTCCAACACGCCTTAAATTTGGAAAGGTATCTGCAAGGAGAACACCTCTCTCCTCCCACCACTGACTTGTCACCATCCAGAGGACAAGGACCTCTCCCCAGGGGTCCCCCAGTTTGTGGCAGCAGCATCTCCATCCTTAAGCGGGGACCTGGCCAGGAAGCAAGAACTCAGTGGCTTCCAGCCTAGCAGGAGTGGCCAGAGGTTCCACTGTCCTGTGGAATCCAGGGAGGGTGACAAGGCAGGAGATCGCTCTCCTTTGCTGATTTCTCTGGCATCTCCCCTTCTTCTGATGGCTTCCATGACCGTGCGGGGGGAAGGTTATTTACAGCAGGCAGACACAGGAGCTCAGAATTCTGCATCCATAGACGCCATGAATTTGCATTTCTGTGAGAGTTTCTCACATACCTGGAAGGCCCTAAAAACAAATCAGAGAGCATGGCATATGGGACATCTGCCCTCCAAACACTCCAGCGTCAAGAAGAATTGTGATTGTCAGAAATATCATATTCCTGTCGAAAGCCCGTGAAATCAGCTCCTGTAAATTGAGAAACATAAGTCACGTTTTTACTTGTTGTGCCGCCGTATAAGAACCACGAGTTTTCCATAGGGTAGGAAACAAAAAAACAAAACCCTGAGCCCTCTGAGAATGACTGATGTCCAATCACAGCCACCTCTCCCCGGGCCTTGGTGTTTCTCTTGGTATGAAATTACTGACTCCCTTCGGTCCTCACATATTTTGGGCGGGTTGGTTTTTTTCTTGGCAACTAAAATTTACTTTGAAAACAGGATTAAAGTACATCTCTCTTTTTTTCCTCCCTGGCAATCTCTCCATGGTTTTGCCTCTCTGGCGGCTGCTGTCCATTTACATCTCTCTCCTTCCTCTTGTCTCTCCATTACTCCTTCCGATTGTTTCCTAGGGTAGAGCCGTGCTCAGCACCTCAGGCAGTGCACATGTGCACATGCTCCCCCTATCCTAACCGCCCCGAAAACATTTTAGTTACACAGGCCTGTGTCGGGGATGGTGCAGCAATGACTTAGGCAGGATGAGCAGAGGTGGCAGAAAGAGACCAGAACTCACCTCTGCCCGGAGAGATGGGGCCAGGCGGGAAGGTACTGTAGGGATCTCAGCGAAGGGAAGCGGACGGCTGGAGGAGTCGGGGAAGGTTTATTAGCCCCGAGCATCTTCCACTGGATCCTAAAACAATACAGTCTTGAGGTCTATGGAGAAGAGCGAATACCAGCTGGGTGGAGAGAGAAGGCTGGGCTGAGGCTGGTGCACATGTGCGTGTGACCAGAGCTTGACTGTGGTCAGAGGTGCGGGCCAGGGACCATTTCCTCGGCACTGAGGTCAAGGGAAACCAGCCATGTGGATGCCATTCTGAAAAAGACCCCTGTGTTACATGAGCACTGAGCAGAGAATGTCCAGGGGGACAAAGACGGACTGTGGGAATGGTTGACTCCGGATTTCAGGCCAGGATCCTAGGATTTTAGACACTGGCCGTGAAAGCAAGATCCCGTGAGTTCTCAAACTCAAATGCTGGACATAATAGTGTTTGTTGCTATGGTTGTTTGTTTGTTTTAATGTAAAAGTCATCATCGGAAAGGAGGCAAGGATCCCCCTGACAATCTGGAATTCTGGGGTTTGAGAGGCAGTAGTAAGTCTCCTTTCTCTGAGACCCCCATGTAGACTCCGTTCTTCCGTCCCTCGCTTGGTCAAGTGGGCCGGGGGCTGGAGTGCCAGTGAGGTGCTTTGACATCCAGGTGGATATGGCAAATCGGAGCAAATGCCCAGCCAGGCAGGAGACTGCTGCCTGGGGCTTCAGCGTGCTCTGCAGAGCCGGGAGCTGCAGGCCTCTGGGTGGGGAGAAGCCCCTCTGGGCAGGGTCAGGAGGGGCTGGAGGGAAGGAGAGCAAGCAGACTAGAAGTGAACTGGATCCTGCTGTAGCCATTACCCAGCCTTGCCCCTGCTCTCTTGCTTGGCGCCTGCATTAGGAAATTCAGAAAGATCGGGGCAGGGACTCCCTGGAACGGTACTGCCCACTGCCCAGAACCTTCTGCAGTCATAGAGATAGTCTATACTGTGCTATCTAGTACTGTTGAGTATTTAGAATGTGGTTCATGTGACTGGGGGGCTGAATTTTTTAATCTCTTCAAATAAAATTAATTTGAATTGAAATAACCACATTGACTAGCGGCCACAGTATTAGCAACACGACCCTAGAAGACCCAAGGCAGAGCCTGAGTGAGGCTGCCCCATGCCTCCCAAGACTCCAGAAGATCTTTGATTTTGTCCCTTTCTGTGCCTCAAAGTGGCAGAGCAAACAGAGCTGTCAGAGAGAAATTACCCTGAAAATCTGAACGGGCTGAACACTTAACAGAGGTCCCTGTGGCTGAGGTTTCCTTTCGTGGTTAAAATTGTATTAGGCACAGGAGAAGATCCTATAGGTTTTCCCAAAGCCCTTTCTTTCTTGCTGCATGAAGTTTCTTCTGTCAGAGGAAATGGGTTTGCAAGGCTTCATTATTTTTGGATTTTCAGCAAATTCACTGAAGTCGTACCCAGGTTCCCACTTACCATTTGATTTCTGACTGCTGGGCATTCCCTCCTGCCCAGGGTGGTGGGGACCAGTTAGACTTGCCCACATCTCTCACTTTTCCGGGGGGGAGATTGGAGAGGGAATCAGGGGGCTGGTGGCCACCGCATACAGAAAATGGGCAGATGGGAGCAATTTGATCAACATTCCACTGAAAATGCCTGCCTTCTTTGGGTGTAAGTTAGGAATGCCCGGATAGATATTTATTTTCTTGCTCCACGATCGTCAGGCCCAAGCAGCAGCTGGATTTTCGATGATTTGCTGAAGTGCCCTGGCTCTGGGGTAGCTGATGGAGGCATCAGAATCTCCAACCTGATTTCAGCAATCTTACTTCCCACAGTTGTACAAGATGCTGAGGAGAAAGGGGACAGCTGGAGCAAGTGAGAGCTGGGGAACGTGGAGCCACAGCCCCTGGTCTGTGCCTAGCCCCACCCCCCAGGGGAAGCAAGTTTGGGGGAGGAGGGGGTCGAGTGGAACAGGACTTGGAGATCCAGAATTCCCCGGATCCCTGGTGTGGTCTCAGGAAATGATGGAGGGGCGAGGGAAATAGCTCAGCAATCTCATTGTGTTTATGACACATCTTTTCTCCCTGGACCACTTAGGATTCTAAAACCTTACTCTCTGAGGCTCAATTGCTAGAAATAGAGCCTTGTCCCCTGGCTGAAAAGGGTGGGAACAGATGATTACTTTTCCTAGGGTAGAAGCCTACATAGTTGAAATGCGTTTGCTTTGGGTTTAGTATTGTGAGAGTAATTAATTTATACAGGACTCTCCTTTAACCCACAAATATGCATTGATGCCAACTGTATGGCAGGCCCTGTGCTATCCCCCAGCAAGGGAACAGTGAGTGAGATCTCTGCCCTAAAGCAGAGACTCTTTCCGGCACAGTCCGGGATGGAAAGGAGCAAGATGTTCAGTGTTCAGAAGGACACAGGGTGGTGTGGTCATGCCAGACCCTGGTGTGCAGAAAACAAGGAGTCCAGGAGAAACTTAAGCTGAGGCTTGAAATGAGTAGCGGACGTCAGATGTCTGGAAAGA
>NW_006782866.1:1329417-1336547 GCF_000442215.2 Lipotes vexillifer
GTCAGATGTCTGGAAAGAGTGCAGGGCGTCTTCAACAGTTGGAACAAAGACGTCGCGGTGGGAAAAGCAATAGGTAAATGGGAAGCCACAGAGAAAATTTTATTATTATAAGTTGCAATCCCTTGGGTATATACTTGCTATGTTTAAACCTTTGAATTTACAAACCACCAGGTGTCCTTTTATTAGATCCTGGTTTGTGACTCAAGCAATCGGGACCAGTGTTAGGGAAGAACTCTGCCCTTACTACCTAGAAATGCCCCCTGACCTTCCCCATCTCCTCCCAGAGCAGAAAGGTGTAGAAACAGACAGGATTCTGATAGCGGTGACATGATTTTTATGTGATGCCCAATCAACTGCGACTCTGAAGCCACTTTTAACACATTTCCTCCGATTTATAAACCTGTTTGGAGCTTTGGAAGTTGATTTCTAGGTTTATAGAATTACTAATCTATTTTGAGCTTGGAAACATAATTAACTATTTCCTAGAAAAGAGTTTTAAAACCTGATTACTTTCCCCATCTCCACATCTCTTTGAGGCTAGTTTAAAATATCAGATTTCAAATCATGCACATGGAATGAGTCACTTTTTCGAGTTCAGTTGACGAGGTTGCACTTTGACATGCTTTTCAAGATTTGAATATTTTTATAAATCATGATTGTGCTACTGTTTAATGAGAACAAAAGTGGAAATAGCATCTGCTTGTCTGCCGCAGAGCGCCTCCCGGCCTGTGTGTGCTTGTCTGGAAAAGTGTGGCCCAGTCTGGAGAGCTGATGAGCGCCTTGATTAGCTGAAATTGCTTCCTGCAGTAGTTTGGGGGTGTCAGTGTTGTGATGAACTGGGTCATCTCAGGGATGTGGGATGCAGGCACAGCTCTGAGACTCAAGAGTGGCTGACGGACCAGAGTTAAGTCCAAAATCTCCAGCTCTGCCCAGCATGGACGCGTAGCCAGCTTCCCTTCTGTTGCAGGTTGGGATCTTGGGTCCATTCTCTGCTAGACCATGAGCTTCTCCAGGGAGGGCTAGGAGCTGATACAAGTTGAACTGAACCTAATTGAGAGGCACTGTAGCGACTGCTGGCAGCGGGGAAAGAGGTCACAGGCACGGGAGGTGGATTTAAGATGCCGTGGAGACAACAGCATTGCGGAGTGGACAGAGGGCAGCTTTGGGGCCACACCCTGCGTTCCATTTTCCTTCAGCCCGATCGCTGGTGCTCAGGTTGAAGAGCTGTGTCAGCAAGAATTTAAATAACTTGGTGTTCTTTGTTTTCTAAATTTTACAGCATGTTCCTTTTCTTTCAAAATTGCAAAGCTAAAAATAGTTTTGATTTTTAAACTGTTACCATTTTTTTTTTTTATTAATAATTATTAGGTGTATCTACTTAATAACAATTTGTAGAATGGGAGGGTTTTTTTTTTTTTAGATGTTAGGGGTAGGAGTTTATTATTTTATTTATTTATTTTTGGCTGTGTTGGGTCTTCGTTTCTGTGTGAGGGCTTTCTCCAGTTGCGGCGAGCGGGGGCCACTCTTCATCGCGGTGCGCGGGCCTCTCACTATCGCGGCCTCTTGTTGCGGAGCACGGGCTCCAGATGCGCAGGCTCAGTAGTTGTGGCTCACGGGCCTAGTTGCTCCGTGGCATGTGGGATCCTCCCAGACCAGGGCTCGAACCCGTGTCCCCTGCATTAGCAGGCAGATCCTCAACCACTGCGCCACCAGGGAAGCCCCAAACTGTTACCATTTTTATCTGGAAAACTCATTGATCTGGAGTTCCTTACCACTATCACCCCAGCCGAAGTTCCTCTCTAAATAATGGCTTACTGTAACTCTAAACAAGGAAATGCCTAGATCTTGGGTGTATGGTTCAATCGGCTATGCACTGACTGACAAAATGCAGATGTCCAAGTAACCCACATCTTCATCAACAAAAGTAACACTTCCATCAGAAAGTTCTTTGTGCCCCTTCCCAGTCAACCTCCCTACTCCAGAAGCAGCCACTGAAGTGTTTGTTTTTAGCAAGTATTTTCACTTGATGTTTTAATTTGAAACATCACTTGCATTTTGAAACTGAAAAGGGCTGCTTTCTCGGAGGAATGTCGGTTGCTGGCTCCTGGGCACACGGTGTGCCCTACCGTGTGCCTACTGTAACCAGCCCAGGGAGACATTCTTCAGAGGTTGCAGTGCCCCTGGCTCAAAATTGGAGGGTGTCTCTGCACGACTCCATACCTGGAATCTCAGACATTCGCAATACCTGCAGAACAATGCGGATGGCAAGAAAATTCATTCTGCTTTTTCCGGGATCGCTTGCATGCAATTGTGCCTGCTGTGCAGGAAGACTCCAGATTAGACGGAGAGAGGGAGAGGCCTACTCATCGGGCTGCATAATCGGCAGTGAACAGGTTTCTGCCCCAACAGAGAGAACAGTGTGTTCCTGAGACATTGCTGTGTAGCTGGGAGGCTCGCTGGTGGGCGGCTCCTTGAGGAAGGAGTCGGGTATTTCAGTAGCTTCCCCCACGCCCACCACTCCTTTTTTTTTTTTTTTTTTTTTTTCCCTCCTTTTCTTGGATCATATGTTCTTGTTTCTTTGCATGTCTTGTAATTTTTGGTTGAAACACATAACATAATGTGGAACTCTGGAAATCAGATTCTCCTTTTTTTTTTTTTTTTTTTGCCCCAGACTTTCTGGCTCCTGAGCAGGGGGTGACTCCCATGGGACCTGGCAGAGGATAGAGGTGGCTCTGGCTTCTGTGCCCCTACCTCCCTCTGACCCTCACGAAATAAAATTCCTGCAAACCCACCTGTCTGCCAGGTGGGTTCCCCATCTGTGTTCAGCCCTTCCGGCTCTTGTCACTAGCCTCAGGTGGTCAGGCCACCATTCTGGCCACTTTGCTGCCTCTTTAGATGCAGTGTGTGTCTTTTTTTTTTTGACCCCGCCATGTGGCATGCGGGATCTTAGTTCCCCGACCAGGAATTGAACCCGCGCCCTTGGCAGTTGAAAGCGCAGAGTCCTAACAACTGGACCGCCAGGGAATTCCCAGATGCAACGTGAGTCTTATCCCTGTGATGCTGGTGGCCACTCCGCATTCTTATGGGGACTGTGCTGGGTTCCCAACCAGCCCCCACCCTTGCTCTTCCGGTGAGTCATCGTCAGGCTCTGCTAGGCACCGTGGACACTTCTAGATAGAATCAGCCAGGATGCCAGCTTGCAAGACAAAAGTGAACAAATAGCCAGGCTGCGGCGTGGTTCATGCCCCTTCGAGGTCAGGTCTCTCCCCTGCGGCCCTCTGTGCTGGACCTCTTTGGTTTGATTATTAAAACCCCATCAGGATTCAGGTGTCTGGGGGGGTGACCAAGCTTAGAAAAATTCTTTTTCTTTTTTTTTTTTTTCTTCTCTTACCTATAATTGTATTTTCCTCTTTAATCATAAGGATTTAAATCAGGAAAACTAACCTGAGAACGAACGTATGTGCTTTGTTTGAATGTCTCGGTCGTGCCCTTTGCAAAATTACCCCAAGGCATAAGAATTAAAGATGTGAATAATTAAGATGCATGGGACTGCAGCAGGTGAAGGCGGAGCAGAACTGGAGGTGCTCCCTTGAGGGGGAACGCAGGGCACAGCCCTGGACTGGGATACAGGGGCTCTAGCCTGGTCCTCACTCTGCCTCTCTTGTCACTCTGACTGTTGACAAATCATTTTCTGGCCTGTGCCTCAGTTGCCCCATTCGAGTGAGGGTTGGACTAAAAGGTCACTTCCAGCCTGACGCTCTGTGGCTCTGTAACTTCTTTGATATCGCTGGTAACTTACATATTTGCCATGATCACTGCCAATGACACTGGTGAATATCTAGCAGGTTCTAGAGACTCAGCCCAGGAAATACAGAGGACGTTATAGAAGTTAGTGCTGTCCCACCGATGGCTATGGTTTGTGCAAACTCTGTGCATCATCACCAGCACCCAGCAGCTCCGCCAGCCATGCTCAAATGGTGCGGCCTTAGTTATCCACAATGGAGGCAGCCCAAGGGGCTTCGGAGGCCCGTGGCCACAAAGCCCCTTCACTTTGTTTTGTAGGAGCCTCCCCCATCCATGCAAGGCCGCAGGTGAGAAGTGAGGGCCCCGACCCCAGGAGGCAGCAGCTGCCTGTGAAGGAGGACGAGGAAGCAGACAGGGGATCTCGGAGCGCAGCACTGCAGCCTTGGTCCTGCACATGTTGCTTTCTTTGTTTAAAAAATGGAGCTAGCCTTCGAGGCCGTGTAAATTATAAAACGCTTCTGTGTGCCTGCACCCTTCCCCCTCCTCCACTGGTAGCCTCCTACCAGCCCAAAAGAGTCCACTGGGCTGGGAGCATCTCAGAAAAGCACTCGATCTGAACCAACCAGGGAGGTCCCCGAGAGCAGGGCCAAGCCCTATTCTTCTGGACCATCCCTTCGGGCCTTAAGGCCAGAGGTCATGTCAGGAGACCCTGGGGGCTTTGCCCCATGACAGCTCAGGCCAGTAATGCATTTTCTTGAGAACAATTCCAGGTCATGGAATGGAGGGAAGAGAATATCACGTTCCATATACTCAGGGCCAAAAAAGTTTATAATACATGTCACAAGTGTTTTTGTTAAAAAAAAAAAATCTTTTTTTTAAATTGATATTCGGTGCTTAAAGTGACCAGTGTCATTTCCCTGGAAAATTCACTCATTTGGAATAAGTTCAAACAGAGAGCGATGCTTTGACAGCCACCAGCCTGAGCTTTCTGGAGCAGAGGGGCCTCTGCGGCACCGACGGGAGCCGCGGGCAAATGAAACCGCAGGCGTGGGGTGTCCACACTCGTGCTTATCCTGTTCTCTGAGGAGCGGGGGCTGCTTCGGTCCTGTCCAGCCCCAGCTGTGAAAGGCCTGTGGCCACAGGCAGGGACTCAGCTCTGTGTTCCAGTGGGCGGCAAAGACAAGCTTGGCTAGGCATGCCCTCTGGAGCCCCAGGGGCAGTTCCTAGGGTTTCCATCTGGGGGCCGGGGCCGGGGGCAGAGGCCCAGCTTTCCCTGAGCCTGGTTCAGGGACTTCCTTGAAAGGGGGTCACAGCTCCTGTTGCAGCTGGAACTAGAGGAGGGACAGGCCTTAGTTGGGTCGTAAGGGGCTGAACTCTGAATTTCATCTGGTTCTAGTGCAGGCTGGGCTGGGATTCAGCCTGTAGTTCTGGCGCTCCCTGGCGGAGGGCCTGCCCTTGGGTCAACACGTGCCCTTGGGCCAGCTGGGCAGCAGTGTCCCTGAGGGTCCCGGCCTGTGGCCTGAAGCCCTGGCCAGTGGGTGCGCCCCCATCCCTCCCCCCATCCCCCAGCTTCCCTGATGGTCTTGGTGACCTTGTCTCCACCCAGGTGGCTAACTCAAACCTCCAGGGGCACAGGGTGGCTTTGATCTTCCAACCTGCCCCCAAGAGGCAGTCATTTCCTGAAGGTCCTTCTGCCTTTAACCTTCCCGCAGGGAACAAACACCCTTAATGGAGCTCCTCCCCTCGGCTAGAATGCTTAGTCTTCTGCCCCGCTGGCCTTTTATACACTACACTTGAAAATTTCTCACCCTTCAAGGTGTAAGTGCTGTTCACCATTGTTTGCAAGTGGAGACACTGAGTCCCAGGCACCGAGGGGAGAACTGGAGTTCAGAGCCAGGACTCAGGGTATCAGGACACTAGCCTTGTCCTGGCAGGCCGGTGCCTGAGGGTCCCCCCGCCCCAGTGACTGCTTTCCCCACACGTGGGTGCATGCTGTGTGCGGGGGATGCTCCCTCCTGGGTGGATGAGAAGCGTGAGGCCCAGGGTGGATTCTCCCCTCCATTCAGAACCCACTCTCCTGGCCGTCCTTGTCCACACTCACTTTCGTCCCTCTGCCTCTTCCTGAGGACGTTCAGTCGGGTTGTCTGGGTGACTCTCAAGATGGCAGACGCTGGCTTTGGTGCCACTCTGCCTGTCCTGCCTCACCCTGCACCCCAAACAGGCTCTCAAAACCCCAGCTTGGGTCTGTTACCCTGGGCCCCATCGTCCAGAAAGGAATTTCCGCCAAACATCCCCAAGAACCTCCTACAGACAGATCCAGAGAACAGGCACCTTGGGTGATGGGGAAGGAGCCTTTTCAAGGGCGGCACACACGCCCCCCCTAGACGGCTGCAGACTTGTGAGTGCACGTGCCAGAAGAGAGGCCAGGGCGCTGGGGCTAGTATTTGCTGCTGGATCTGCATGACGAGCACCTCCCAGCCTTTCCCTGGAGGGTGGGCAGCCAAGGACTCCTGACCCAGTTTGGGAACAGCCTCTCAGCCTGGGATCTCTGAAGAGGACGTTCCGTCTGTCACTGCCTAGGCCAGGCAGCTCCCGGCCAAGCTAATTAGGTCAGCTTCCCCTCCTCATGCAGCCCAGCCAGGCGGCGACCACGGGGCCGGCTCAGCTAGGAGGAAGGGCATCATGACTCAGCCTGGCCCTGCCCTCTAAAGCCGCGGGAGCACGGTGCGCGGTGAATCCCCGCCATCCTTTCATCTCCTCTTTCGAGACAATGATGAGAACACAGGCAGATTTCCCTGGGAGTGGCGGGCATTGTCCAGACGTATTCCAGGTGGGCATGATTTGCAGTCTTCTGCTGCCTCTGGTGCTTCATTTTCCAACAGGCTGGGCAGCTGCCCTTGTTAACAGGTCATTCGTTAGAAGACGGGGCTGTTTCTCGTCGTGCGCTGGAAGGACTGGGAAGGCACACGTTCTGACCTTCCGGCCGCACATTCAGTGTAGCCGCATCCCCCTGGGTGCGTTTGTCACAGTGCTGCCTCTCTTAGTAAAATGACCCACAGAGCCTCCAAAGTGATGCTGGAGATCGTCCTGGCAGGAGGGGCACGACAGGGTCCTTCAGCCCCACCCTCATCCCCTGAGTCACCTGTCCTGCAGGCGGCTCTGATCAGTGTTTTTTGCTCCACCCCCTCGTCGGACAAGGACTCCAGCTACCTACTCCCTTTATGCCACCCTGGCCTAAGTATGGGTGTTCGGGGCCATTCCCTTCTCTGTGGCCACTGCGATCGTACTAGAACATGTAAAAGGGCTTCACCAAGGGCCGTGGGAGATCAACAGGGAAGCAAGACAAAGAGTATCACTTCACTGGACCATCTGCCCCCCCCCCCCCC
>NW_006782866.1:1336735-1349094 GCF_000442215.2 Lipotes vexillifer
TCTGCGTCTCCTCCAGGAACCACCAGCGACTCCTTTCCTGGGTTCAGCCAAAGAGCGGACGCCATCATCGCACCCAGAGCTCAGACCTGAGCATCCGACTCTTCAAAGGACCCTCAGGGGCAGGCGAGCCGGAGGCAGAGCTCCCTCGAGGCCCACTCTCTGCCTCTGGCCCCGATGTGTACTGTACCTCCCACACCTGCGGGGAGGGGGCAGAGTCTGTCTCTTCAAGAGCCGCATGGGAGCCCCAGATCGGGGTTCAGGGAAGGGAGGTTGCTGAGTTTATGTCAGAGAAGCTTCCACACTCAAATCCTTTAGATTCTTTTTATACAAGCCGTGACTGGAGCCAGCATGGGGCCGACCCTGGGGTTCTGAGCCAAGTTGTGAAGGTGACTTTTCTGGGTGTGGCTGCACAGGTGGGCCAGCTGTCTGCACACACAAGCGCCCCCGTGCACGTGGTCCCAGACTTCTTGGTTCAGGATCCAGGCCTGTGAGCACCACAGGTGTCAGGAACCTACAACATAAGGGGCGGGGAAATAGCCAAGGCTTGCAGAACGCTTACCGTGAGGAAGAAATAACCCGTGAGGGAGAAGTGTGTCTTTCAGAGGCCTGTTTGTATGCTCTGACCTGCCGGATAATGGGATTGCACGTTCCTTATCTCCACCATGACTGGGCTCGGTGCCGGCCCGGGTCCGGAGCAGAGTGACGGCAGGACGTGCGTCCTTCCTTTCCTGTGCCCCACCCTTAAGAACAGCCACAGGAACAACTCACTTTGGGGATCTGATATCACCAGGGACTCAGCTTTCCGACTTTGTGGAGCCTCTGGGAAGAGATTGCATTTTTGAGCCTAAGTTTTCAGCATTTGCTCTGCCTGTGACATCGCCCATCTCTTAATTCGAAAAGCCCAGACTGAGGACCCAAACTGCGCATTGCCGTGAGCAGTTCTGAGAAGCCACTTCTCTCAGGCTTGGCCTTTGAAAATCCACCCAGAGCAGCAGGTTTGCTCCTGTGGTGCTGTCTGTCCATCTGTCCACTGGCCTGTCAGGCCCCTACTCTCAGCTCCCCAGCAGAGGTCTGGACTGAGCCCCTATGGCCTGATGCTGAGCACAGGGCGGGAGCGGGGAATGGCAGGAAGCAGAGAGGCGGTGTGACCTGGCATCTGTTCGGGCCACTGTTGCTGTGTAACCACCCCCAGACCTCGAGGTGTAAATGAGTGTTTTGTCATGCTCACAGAGTCTGTGGGTCAGGACTTCAGACAGGGCATGGCAGGGAGAGTGTGACCTTGGCTGGGAACACTCACAGGCTGGGCGATTCCACTGCGGGCCCTGGAATCATCCAGAGACATCTTCTTTCACGTGGCTAGTGTGGAGGCTGGCTGCCCATGGGTCTCTGCTGGGGCTGTCCTCCGGAGCGTCTGTGTATGACCTCTCCTCTCACAGTGTGGTGGCCCAGGAGGGTGGATTTTTTACATGGAAGGTCAGGGCTGGGGGAAAGGGGTGTATCCCTTGATGACTTAGCCTCAGAAGGCTCGCCTTGTCACTTCTGCTCCATTCTGTCGGTTACAAGGGAATCACAAGTCCACCTGGACTCCAGAGGAGGGAATGGGGGAGGTTCTTGAGGGAGGAGGCTCCAGGTTCTAGAAGGGCATGAGATTACAGTCTGCCACAGCATCCCTGCTGCAGGCCTCTCCATTTTGCAGATAAAAACCCACAGCCTTGATACGGTGCTCACGGGTCTGTTCTGAGCAGATTCCTCGAGCCTGACCACACTTGGGATTCCCACCCTGGGCTCCCGTGGCCCGTGGTTTAATACAAGCAACTCTGCAAGCCAGTTCCCAGTGACAATGACTTTTTTGTGGGACCATTTAACATAAATCGCAGCCTAGCACAGCAAAAGGCAGCTTCCATGTAGTGGTAAAAGCAGAGACACCAGCTAGACTGCTGGTTCCAGGGCTGGCTCTGTCACTTACTGTGTGACCTTGGGCAAATTACTTAAGGTCTCTGTGCCTTTGTTCCCTTGTCTATAAAATAGGGACGATAAAAATGGTACCTCCTGTGTTAGCTCAGGCTTCCATAACAAAATACCATAGACTGAATGGTTAAGCAGGAGCAATTTATTTTCTCACAGTTCTGGAGGCTGGAAGTCCAAGATCAAGGTGCCAGCATGAAGAGATCTCTCTTCTTGGCTCAAAGATGGCAGCCTTTTCACTTTGTCCTCACATGGCAGCCTCACATGGCTGTCTGGTGTCTCTTTACAAGGACACTAATCCCGTCGGCTCACTCCATGAGTCTCTAACCTCATGACCTCATCTAAACATAATCACCTCCCAAAGGCCCCCACCTCCAAACATGTCACATTGGGGGTTAGGGCTTCAACTCATGAATCTGAGGGGAGCCCAATTCAGTGCACGGAAAGCACCTCCTTGTAGGGCTTCCATGAGGATTAAAGGAATCGCTGTTTGGGACATGTCTTAGAATGGTGCTTGGCCTGTGGTGACAACTATAAAATACAATGAAAATAATTGGGAGAGGAGCCCAGGGCAGGAAGCAGCTGCTCTGGGTGTCCGGGATGACTGTGGTTTGTGGAGTCCTGGGGACACAGGCAGTTTCTGCCGCTGCATTGCAAGGACTCCTGTCTTTGATGAGAATATGGCAAATCACACCCACGTGGTCAGGGAAGTGCAGTGTGGGGCGATGGGCCGGCCACCAAGTCCAAGGTCTCGCACTGAGCTGCAGTGTGGAGATTTCACCTTTCTTCATCTTGGCGTGCGTGTGGTTTTTCTTTTTTAAGTTCATAACTTATTCTCGTCCATGGTTTTGGGAGAGACTGGCGGAGAGGAGCCGAAGTTGTCTTTAATTAAACATTGCCCCTCCCTCCTTCTTAAGGTCATGTACAGTCAATAAGGGGAAGGAGAAATAGCTCTTTAGGAGGCCTTGCAAATGGGGAAAAAAAAAAATGAATGACTGAATGCAAAAAATATTCTTATCTAGCCCACATCCTTCCTTGGGTTGTGATTTAGAATATGCACAGGGCTGTACAGAAATACAAAGCAGCCTGGAGAAAAAAGTCTCAGCCCTGAGAATCTTATAGTATTAAAACTCAAATTATCCCACATGAGAGAAAAATATAGCAAAGCCTGCGCTTGGCCCGGGCAAACCGGTGGGCTTCACCCATTGTGACCTGGGGCCTGTGGGCCGTCCCTGGAAAGCCCAGCGCAGGCTGCTTTTGACAGCTGAATTTTATTAACTGTTTTTTCATTACTCCTGATGGGCCTGGCAATGAACTCTTATCAGTGTATTGTGGCGAGTACAAGTCAATTAATTTCTTTTAAATAACTTCAACTGAAATCCTATTTAATTTATATTCCAAAAATGATTTTCATTCCATTCCTTCCCAAGATTATAGTCCCAGCTGAGTTAATCACACCGGCTGCATACCCCTTACCCCAGGGAGAAAACAGGATCAAGGAGAGAAGGAAATGAGCAGAGGGTGGATCTGGGCTCATTCTAAAGACCCTTTATTCAGTGTGAGGCCATGTGCCCCATGAGAGGAGAGCTCGTTTAAATCTTGCCTGCAAAAAGGCTTATTTCTAGTCGTCGTGGCAAAGGATGAATTGAGAAACACACAAGATGTCCAGAAGGGAGAGGAGTTTTTACCAAGAAGCATGACTGGTGTCCACCGTGGCTGCTGAGGTTTGGGTGCAGACCACCCCCTCGTCTGGCGCACAGAGTTTACTGTAGCTCCTGGGGCTGGTGTCCCAGGAGCCCCTCCCTTAGCTCAGCCCCGGCTGTTAGCACCTGAGCTTTATATGGGCTGCTGTCTGGGGCCACCCCAGGCATGGTGGGGGCGTGACAGTGAGCTGTCCTCGTGAGCAGAGCTTCCACAGGCCTTGCTGCCAGTCTTCCCATCTCCCAGACAGAGGCCTGCACAAGCAGACACATCACCTTCCCGAGGGTCTGCCCACACGGCCCCCCTCTGTCACCAGCCAGACCTTTCAGGTGATAATGCTGAGCTTTTCTGGGCAGCGGGGAGGACAGTCACAGCCTCTCGGAGAAAGTGGCGTGAGCTGGGTGGCATCTGGCCCTGGAGAGCAGAGCTTAGTGAGTGTCTGGTATGACAGTGACGAGAGCAGCTGCAGGGGAAGGGTGACTCCTGTCTTCTGGGAGAGGTGCTGTGGTTGAATCCCAAGGCCGGGCAGGCATGGGGCTGGTGACAGGTGCCTTCTCAAGCCCCTCGAGATTCTGAGCTGTGTATCACTTTTGGCTTTATCAGAAAGCAAATTTGGGTTTTTTCCTGGAATTCCTGTTTGCCGTCTTGGATTGTGATAGCTGTGCCTGACACATCAGTGCTCAGCAGAGGGCTGCTGACTTCAAGGTTTGGGGCGTTCTGTGTGGTTTGTAGCTGGGATGGCTTCATCTCTCTGGATGGAGGTTTGTGGCTGGTGGCGCCACTCAGCCGGTGAACAACAGACGGGATGGTTTGGTGCTTCTGACTCCAGCGGGCGGGTGTTAATATCATTGCTTTAAGTGACATTCGTCCCGCCTATCTTCCTGTATGTATACTTATCCCGGCCAGCGAACACGTGACAGGAGACCACATGGAAAGAAATATGTCAGGCCTGGAAATGACAGGAAGCACAGTGAGTCCTGTGGACCTGGAACAGTGTTCACACTTACTGGATGGGTCACCTGGCAGGTCACCCTCCTCCTCTGTGCCTCGGCTTCCTCATCTGCATGACAGGGAGAATAATAATACCTCTGGCACAGTTCTGTGGTGAGCATTAAGTAGGTTAATTATGAAAGGAGTTTTGAAGAGCGCCTGGAATGTAAGTATGCAATAAACGTTAGCGATCAATATATTTTTTTCCACTTGGGCGAGCAATGTTCTGAGATTTACTTCAAACAAGATATCATGCTTGTTCTCTAGGGACTGGCTAGTCACTAACAAATCCATTTCCTTATCATGATCTCTATAGCTCAGTGATTTTTCTGCTCTCTCTGCTCCAAGCTGAGGCAAGAGACCTTCACCCCCCCAGACTGAAATGAAGCCTCAGCCGTTTGTGCAGTTCTTGGCTATCCTACAAGGGGCAGGGCCATGGGCCGTGTGTGCACGTGTGTGTATACACATGTGTGCATGTACGCCTTCAGTCCCAAAGTAGCTGTGTGTTGGTTAATCTTTCAGTTCCCGGAGATTCTGGGAACGAGCATCCTGTTCAGAGGACTTTTCTGTTCGTGCACTGGGGGGCTCTGCTTCCTGTGAGGCAGTGGCCCTGATGCGCACTATTCACTCTGTCCCGGGTTCCCCTAGAACCCAGTCCCCGTGCACGGGCTGTGATGTGGCCAAGGTGGCCCGCTGCAGTCCACCGTCACTCACCCTTAGCGGGCTCCACCTGTGACGGTCCCCGTGAGGGCAGAGGGCAACGCCGCCGCTCCCGACTGCGAGCACAACACTTCTGCAAGGGCCTCCCTGGGACACTGTCTGGAGCGAGTGCTTCCCTGTGCCTGTACTTTAAAATCATGGTGAAATGTTGAATTCGAGGAGAAGGGGAAAAGGTCAAAGTGTCAGGACTCACTGACTCCTATTTGTGGATTAATTCTCTAATCCAGTTTTTTGGGGTGCAAACAATCTTTTGGAAATGCACTAGAGGTGACCGATAAAAGCAGAGCTCCCTGGTTCAAGTGGGGTGCCCTCCTTCTGGAGCCCCTGAAAATCCCACACAGAATATGCTAAGATGTCTCCGAACCCAGGTGGAAAACTCCTGCTGCAGTCTGGGCATCCTCCTTGCTTTCTTAGCTCGTCCCCTGCTGCTGGCCGCTGTCCCTGACAGTGTCCACAGCCCCTCCCCTGCAGAGCAAACAGGACAGTGTCCGGGAGAGGAGGGACCACTCCCGCCAGCAGAGGGCCAGTGTCCCTTTGGATCATCACTGCAGACCTCTTGGCTCAACTGCGCTGCTGGAACTTGACTTTTCTGCCCTCTCCCACTGTCTGACTACCAGCGCTAACTGAGGCCTGAGCGGGGAAGTTGAACAGCTTGAAGTGTCCATCCAGACTGTCCTTTGTCCCACTCTGGTTACTAGTCTCCTCCTCCCTCCCACGTCTCTCAGGGGACAGTACAGTGGGAGGAATCAGAAGTGCTGGGCCCCAGGAAGTAAGAAGGCAGTACCCACTGCGGATGCATGAGCTTTGGCAAGGGAGCCTGCAAAGCCCAAATGGCCCTGTCTTCAGACTTTTGCATCAGCCTACAGCCACCCCAATTCTTCTATTATTATTATTTTAACAACACACTGGCCCTATTTTTAAAATCTGCTGCGCTTGAGCAATTTTTTCTGACGTCAGCTGGCTGCCGGCAACTCTGCTTGAAAACAAGAATAACCAAATCTTCTAAGGAGTGATGCTGAACCTGCTTCAAATGCAATAAATCACAAAAACCATTGTTTACGATAAGTGGTATCTGATTGCTGTTAGAACCTGTGTTTATTGCTTTTGTGCACTATGGTCTCTTGTAATTTGGACAGCCAGATATTGTATTCCTTTATGCAGTGCATAGGAAGGGTTTGTAAGGAGGGAAACATCTGTAATTATGCTGCTAGGGAGTGGGTTTGGGGAGCCTCGGAGGAGCGTGAAATGCAATCACCTGTTTTTCACCTGAGGCGCTGTGGGTGCACCTGGCTTCCCACTTTTCCCGTTCCTGGAAACCTCCAGGCTCCTTCAGAGACCTGAGTGGAGGGGAACAGCCGCAGGGGTCTCGAAGCCATGGTGCCCCGGATCAGAGAGCTCTCAAGTGGCCGCCGGGAACGGAGCAGGGGGTGGGCAGGCGGCCGCAGCCCTGCAGGAAGCTGGGCAGATGGTTTTCTCTGGAAATTGCCTCAGACGTCCCTGCAGGTTTCTTCACTCAGTCTCGACCATCCTGACAAGTGCCCACTCAGCTTCATCAGCGAGGGCCGACAGCGGGGGTCCAAAGACAGACGCTGGCAGAATTCTTGGTGCCTCTGTCTGCAAAATTGGAAAAGAATCTACTTGGTCACGGAGCCCAGATCTTGACACACAAGATACGCAGCGGATCTGTGAATCGCTGATGTCACTTGATTTCTTTGAGGCACTGTTGGGAAGAGAGGCGGTGTCTGGGGCGCGGTGGGGATGCTCTCTTCCTCATAACTCGGACATCTGGGAAGAGGGTCGAGTTTCTTCCCTCTTGAAATGGACCATATGCTCCATCTGTCCTCACTGCGTTTGATCCGTTGGCTCCCCCACCTGGGAGGCTCCATCCTGCTCACCGCACCTGGGTAGAGCCCAGCCTTCGCGTTCCTCCGCTTCCGTCGAAGGCTTCCCTGAGCTGGTTCCTCCTCCAGTATTCTCAGTCGCAGCAGAATTTCACCACCATCCTCCAGTCTTTCAAACCTAAAAACTGGGGTTCATCCCGGACACCTCTCCTCCCTTCCACCCCAGCGCTAGCTCAGCACCCAGAGGGCTGTCGTCCGTCGCCAAGGCAGTTACCAAAATCACCCCCTGTTTCTCCACATTGTCCCTCGTCCCCATACCGACTCTCACGGCCCTCGGGTGGGCCCTTAGCTGTTCTCGACGGGAGCCCCCATCAGTCCCCCAGCACTCTAGGACGTGGCTGGCGTTTGGGGCTGTGCCTTGGTCTCTGCCCCCTGCCTCACCTCCTCCCTTGCCGTCACCTATTCTGCTCCTCAACCTGTGGGCCGCGGGGTGCTTTCCCCTGTGATAACTGTTACAACCGCAGAAACACTCCGTTGTCTGTCTTAACAGCCCCAGCGTCCAGCGCATAGAAGGGGGTTCCAGAAACGTGGTTCTACATGGAACTTGCACGAAAGCTCAAAGAGCACGTGGAGGGCAGAGAGCTCATTTAAGCCCTGATGGTGCACGACTACACGCTGCAGCAAGTTCATAGACGGCTCTCCCACGAAACCACACCCCTGCACAGTCGGGGACCAGGTCCTTGCACGCAGCCCGTGGGTCAGGCGCCAGTCCGGCCTGTCCCGCTGAGGGCCTGAGCACTCACTGTGCACAAGGACTCAGCCTGAGGAGTTCCAGCCCCAGCGGTATCTGAGCACAGAGCAGGTGTCCCTCAGGGAAGCTCCGGCCGTGAGCCAGCTCGGAAGAGGCCTGGCCTCACATAGGGATTGATATTTATGCCCCACAAAGGATGCAGCTAGTCAAGCATGCTTTCTTGAAGAGGTAAATGATCAGCGGCAATTCTCAGGCTATGAGTTCTGCTCTGATTGCCCAAGCCCTGCCCTTAATAAACACGGAGCTGGACAGCAGGGACCCCCATCACCCTTAATGATTTTAATTAATAATTTTTAAATTTATACTCCGTTCATAGTGATTATAAAATGTTGGCTATATCCCCCATGTTGTACGATATGCTCTTGTAGCTGATCTTATACCTAATAGTTTGTACCTCTTAATACTCTACCCCTGTAGTGCCCCCGCCCCCTCCCGCTCCCCACTGGTAACCACTAGCTTGTTCTCTGTATCTATGAGTCTGCTCCTCTTTTGTTATATTCACTAGTTTGTTGCATTCTTGAGATTCCACATATAGGTGATAACATAAAGTATTTGTCTTTCTCTGTCTGACTTATTTCACTTAGCATAACTCTGAGGCTCCAGGACCCGAGCTTCAGGGTAACATGTGGATCCCTCCTGCCCTGGCCAGCAGAGCCGTAGGGGAAGTGGGAAGAGAAGCCAAGGCAGGGCCCCACTTCCGGGAGACCCTCGCTTCTGGGGCCGTGGGAGCAGCCAGATGGGAGCAGCTGTTCACACGGCACCCTGCGTGCAGCCCGGCAATCGCACTTATCAAGTGTCACGGGTTCCAGATTTGTTGATTTCAGCAAGTCTCCCCTTAGTTCACTTATACACACACACACACACACACACACACACACACACACACACACACACGAGAATGCTAAATTGGCCAAACTCACTGCCAGCACCAAGAAACAAAGTGGATCCTCCTCCCACCCACCCTGCACACAGATTTGGGCTCTGGTGCCACTGCTCAGCAAGCTAGATTATGATACTGGCCTCTGTGGTGGAGCCAGATGGGCCCATGACCACTGATGGCTTTGACTCTTCAGGGAAGTACTGATACGATCTGAGCTGCGAACAGCTGACTCCCCAGCAGACTTTTTGGAATCCGAACTGCTTACAAGCCAGGGCCTGAGGAGTGGACCCTGAGGCCAGCTGGCCAATCACCAAATTCACGGGGACCCTGGTCCGGGCCTGGGCTGGGCCCTGGGGAGTCTGAGGAGGAATTAAGGCACAGAACCCCTGGTTCCAATACCCCCGAGGTTCGGTCTGGAACCAGGTCCTCCTGACCCATGGGCATCCAAACCTATGGATCTTAGGACAGTGGACGGTAGGGCTTAGGGAACCGGAGGCAGAGTGGGCTGGGGCGGGCTGGTGACCGCTGTGCCTCTGCCTGTCCCGTCTCAGCTGCCTCGTGGAGCTGAGGCTATAAGGCCCGCAGGGAGGAGGCATGCACTGTGTGCTGGGTGTGCTTCCCATGCCCCTATGTTCAAGGGCCAGCGTGAGTAGGACCCTTTCTTAGTCTCTCCTCTCTGGCCCAGGGGCCTGCCATCGGCAGACTTCTTTTTTCTTTAAACTTAGCAATATGAGCAGATTGGCAGAAATTTTTTTAAAAACTCAACATACATAAAACGTGACATAATCAGCCTTTCCAAGTTCTTGTCGCATCTTTTCCACATGCAGACATAGAGTGGATACCGGATTCTCCTGGTTTCCGATTCTCTCCTAATGGGATTCCACTGCTTCTGCGTCTGCTCCATCCCAGAGTGGGCTCCCCCAAACCCAGCCCCCAGTGCAGCCCTCCTGGAGTGCTCTGTCCCACACCTTGGCACCCTCTGGCCTGCGCCAGGGCCTGGGACACCTCCTAGCCCCCGACCAGCTGTCACTCCCAGCCAGAGCTGCCCACCCAAGCCATGTCCTTGGTTCTGGGCCCTGGGCACAGCCTGCCCTCCGCAGTCACTCCCAGCTCTGGCCCACCCACCCACACCTGTTCCCCTCCCTTCTTCTGCCCCCAGGTCATGAATCCAGTGACGGTCCCCCCAGAGACTGACTCTGGATGGTGTGTGGAGCTGAAACTCTAAGGGCAGGGCAGGAAGCAGTCAAAGTGCCCCACCCCCACTGAGCTCCCAGAGCAATGTTTTCTTTTAATTAGTGACTCCTGGGCGCAGGGAAAGGCCTGGTCTGTGAGCCTAGCGAGGGACACCGCCACCAGGCAGCGTGTGGACAGGGAGCTCATCTCAGAGGTCCCGCACGCAGTGCCCTGGATGCACTTTCAGGGCCCAGGGTTGTTTAGAGGCTCCATGGCCGCCTGTGCTCAGAGGTTATGGGAGGAGCTGCAGTCGCCAGGCCGTGGGGCAGGTGGCCGGAGTGGGGGAAGGCTGGGGGGGGTGCCTCTTCCCCCGGGTCGGCAGACCTTGTGTCCTGCTCTTCCTCTGCTGTCAGGCCTGGTCCATCCACTCCAGCCCTCCATCCAGGACACTTTTTGCAGCCAGCTCCTGCTCTCACCTCCTCAGTCTTTGAGATCCCCAGGGCCCCTGACCCCCGACCACTACCCCCCGCCTTCCCCCCACTTCTCCTTCCCCCACCCCAACCCAGAGCATCCCCGCCTGCTAGCTTAGCCCCAGAATACGCCTTCTGAGGTTTCTGTTAACTCCCTGAGGGCCAATGTGCCATGGCCTCTGGACAGCTGCTTAGCACCAGGCCAGCCCCATGACAGGACCAGGGTGTCACCCAGCCTGAGGGCTGTCAGCAGAGGGGGTGTCAGCATAATGATACCTCTCAGTATCACCCACCTGGGACGGTAGCCAGGTAAGAGAGACACAGGAAGAGCAGGATAGAGCTGAAGGCCTCTGCATCTCATTGAAGGGGACCAGCGGCCACTCCAGGGGAGGGTGAAGCCCTTGGTCAAACACATGCCAGCCCAGGCAGGGCCAAATCCCCCGGGAAATGGGGTACTGGGTGGGGATGTCCACTGTGGTAATTTTCTCAAGCGTGTCCTCTGCCGTTTCCTGGGAGGCAGGGCAAATGCCTGTGCCTCCCAAGACCTCCGCTTCCTAATCTGTGCAATGGGAGGGCTAGAGGGAAAAGGGGCTGCTGGACCCTTTCAGTCTGCCCTTCTCTCATTCATTGAACACTTAAAACCAAAACAAAGCCTTGGATGTGGGTGATGGGAAGAGGGAGGACAAAGCACTCCTGTTTGCTTGTGCTGGAATCCAAGGAGTGCACTCACTGGCATACCCCCCACCCCTTGCTGGAGGTCAAGGCCAGGCCACTACCCTGACTCCTATTTCCCGGTCCCGAGACGGAGACCATGAGATCGCCAGAATGCCCTGGAAAGGGCAGATGCTGGTGATTAATTACACAAGTCTTTTCTTTCAGGGAGCTATTTACATACCCCCACTCTTTAGGGGGAAACAACCTTCTGTATTACAGCATATAAACGTTCTCCCATGCTTTAAGGTCACTTTTTCACACATTTTTTCCTTAGGACAACATGAATCCTCATTATAGATATTACTGTTTTTTAGCGAAAGGAACCATACCCATAGTAATGAGATCCCCAAATAAAGTTCAGTTCATTTTCATCTCTCTTTCTTCCCCAAATATTATTGCTGGAAGTGTTACATTATCATAAACCAGAGTTCAGGCCGCATACAGGGTTTTCACAATTGTCGTTTCTCTCTGTTTACAAAGTCTGATTACTGGCCGCATTTTACAAAGACCCCTCTCCCTTATGCCAGCATTTTCTTTGTAGGTATGTTTCTTTTCTGAATGCACAATTCAGGTGATGAGAATTAGGCAGGTTTATGACGGAGGGTTCCTGTGTCCTCCGTCCTCTTCCCTGCCGGCCATCTGGGGCAAGGAGCCTGGGGCGGGGGTGTGTATGGGGGGTAGTGATGGAGGTGGCTGATGCAGGGGGCTCCCCCAGAGGACCCTCCTTTTGGCAATCCAGAGGGACCCCTGGAGAAGGCTGTGGTCCCAAGGCCTCCTGGCTGGCCCTACCTGCAGGAGGAAGGGAAGGGGCTCTTATAGGGCAGCCTTGGAGGTGAGAGGTTGGTGTGTTGGAAGTTTCCAGGTGAACTTGCTTCGCCTCAAGCAGGCCTGACACTCAGACTTCTCGGGGGGTTTCGGGGTCAGGCCTTCTCCCTGGTGCACTGAAGCTGTCCGTGCCGCCTGCCCCTGTGGCCAGTTTGCTGGCATCAGGCCCAGCGGTTGCCCCTCTCTCCCTCCGCCTCTTCCCTGGCGCTTGCAAATGCCTCCCCCCGTGGACTTCCTGCGAAGCCCATGTTTCCTTCCTGTGTCGTGTA
>NW_006782866.1:1349104-1356127 GCF_000442215.2 Lipotes vexillifer
GTGTCGTGTAGGGCTTGAGAAAGAAACTGGCTTTGGACTCAGATAAACCTGCATTTGAATCCCACTGACAAGCTATGTAACCCTAGGAACGTGTCCTCACTCCTGTGTAAGATCCTTCATCTGTAAAATGGAGTTTTGTAAGAGGTACAGCCCAGTTGGGAGGATGGAATCAAGTAACCCGTCAAGCACCTTATCCAGGGCCTGGCACCCCTAGGTGTTCTGTAGGTGATGGGGTGGGAGCAGCGGGGGCGGGGCCTGCCTTCATGCCCACCCACGCTCCGTCCCGCTCTCCTCTGGGTCTTCTCCCTGCCACTGGTACCCCTAGTAAAGCCCTCACTTTCTTTTATCTTAACCATGTTGGGTAAATCCTTCCAAAGGGATAGCTCACACGCTCCCCTCTCCTACAGCATGTTGGATGTCAGGGCACATTCTCTGCGTGCCCCAGGCACTGTCCCCTAAGCAGCTGACGTAGCCGCCTCCCCACAGCTGAGAGTGGGAGCTCCCTGTGTCCCCATTGCCTAGGAAGAAGAGGCTCCAAGAGTTTGAGCCAAGTGCTCAAGGACACGCAGATGATAAATGTCAGAGCCAGGACACAAGGCTCTGCTGGATTCCAAAGCCTGCCGCCTTAAGAGTATCGTTTATTATGCAGTGATGCCATGATGCTCCAGGGTCCGGGCCGTGGAGGCAGTTAGGAGGTTTGTCCCTGAACTAAATGACTCAAGGCTGCTGCGCTTGCTGAGGTTGTGCCCCTGCTCACCACAGTCTTTCTGCCTCTCCTCTCATTCTCAGCTTTTAAACTTGCTCTGGTCCTTGTCTTGCCTGAGGCAATAGCACCCGCTCACCTGATGTGGATCTGCTTGTTAGAGTTATGTGCAAAGGAAGCATTCATAGGCTACAAACAAGGATGCTGGGACTTGCCCGTGACCAAGGAGCTTCTGCAGTACGATGCCATCTGGTTTGCTTGTTCTAAGGCTCCAATTGCTTCTTGACTTGTGGCTATATTTAGGATAAAGGAAGGATGGCTCTTCCTGATTTCTGGGCAGACTGGAGAACTTTCACCTTTTTGAAATCTGATCAGAAAAAAAAAAATAAGCTTTTTTGCAGGGTTGGATAGTCATCCACGTGGGTGGGACGGGAAGGTGAGGCAAGTCTTTCAGGTTTCCCTACAGAGTGGGCAGAAAAAAAAAAATAAGCTTTTTTGCAGGGTTGGATAGTCATCCACGTGGCTGGGACGGGAAGGTGAGGCAAGTCTTTCAGGGTTCCCTACAGAGTGGGCTGGTTGCCCCCAGGGGATCCAAGGTCCTGGGGTGCAAGAGGCGGAACCGAGGCTCAGGCCCTGGGAAGGGGGTTTGGTCTCCTCTAACCCCCAGCCCTAAGTCCGGACCCCCCGCTTCTATTCCTGACTCCAGTGTTAGCTCTCTCTAGGCGCTGCCGAGGCATCTACCATCTCTAAGGACCAGGCTGCACATCTGTGAAATGGGTGTGCTGCTGTGCCTGCACCACCCCACAGAGGCAGCAAGTGCCACGTCGGGGTGAGGACTTGTGGTACGGCCTTGACTTTGCTATTGCCCTGATTGCAGCCCTCAAAGAGCTGACCCCGTGGCAGGTGTTAGAAATGTCTCTGCAGAGTGTTAGAGCCTGTGCACCTGCCCCTCAGGGGTGGTTACGGACACTTGGTGGGGAAGGGGGATGGCTTCCCAAGCCTGGGGCAGGAGAGGGCGGGCAGAGGCACTTCGAGCTGCTTGGCATTCTAACTTCCACTGGTTCCCTCCCCAGCCCCAATTTGCGTTCCGTTCAGCAAACTCCAAACTGGAAAAGCTTGCCGCCTGGATCCGGTGGGTAACAGCACAGCGCATCTGGGGCAGGGCCGGGGCCAGAGAACCCGCATTCCGCTGGGGGAGCAAAAAGGATGCATATAGTTATTCTCCAGAGTGAGCTTTCGAATCCCTCCTATGATCCTTCTACCATTCTAAAGCAGAGGACATAAATACTAAACTGTGGTTCTTGCCAGGGCTGATAGGAAAACCGGTGAATACAGGAGTCTCATTAAGAAAATCCTAAAATTTTAGTCTTATCACCGCTGCAACATAATACAGTAAATATGTTCATTCCAACCTCCCTCAGCCCCCCTGCCGCCTGAAATCCCTCTCAGTGAAGTCTGCAGAATGAACTGCCCTGCCCGTTACAGCCTCAAGTCCTGTCTGACTAGGATTTGTCCCCTATGCCTCGCGTGATGGAGTGGGTCTCCAATTTGAGTGGACAGGGCTTTGCCCTCTCACACTTCCGGCTGCCTCTGCAGTAATCAGTTCAACGAACATTGTCAAAATCCCTACTGTGTGCAGGGTGCCTAGTGAGAGCTGTGAAACGTCAGAGCGTAGCTGAGTCCATCTCCTTGCGAGAGCCAGTGAGCTGAGCGGGGAGCCCTGATTTATGGGCCAAGCTGCCAGCTGACCTCTTCCCCAGCAAAGACCCGTTTCAACAGGCTTCTCGTCCAAGTGATTATTTGCTGTTTGTACCGCTTGGACTTGGCAACGATTCTGCAATTCCTATTAGCAAAGAGGGAACAGGAACCTTGAAGTCAGTACTCATCTCGTGAAGAGATGATTCGCAGAGGAAGGCTTGCCTGGGAGTTTGCCTGGACACCTTCAGCCCTACTCTGTAATGATAATGAACTTTTTTACTAGCACTCTTCCAAAGTCCTTCCCCAGCTGGCATTTCTTTTCTTCCCGGTGACACTTCCGTGAGGTAGGTAGAGTTGCCCCGAGACTTCACATTTCACAGGGAAGGAAGCACATGCCAGAGAGGGGAGGTGACTTGTGACCTGCTCCCCAGCCCATGTGCCACGCAAGGGAGTGGCAGCGCCCCCCCAAACCAAGTGCCCAGCATCTCATCTGCATCTCTTTCCACTCCACTGAGCCCCAGGCCAGCTGGGAGGGCAGATGACACCACAGTGGCACAGGCGCCAGCCAGGTCCACCTGGGCTCCCTGCAGAAGCTGGTGCTCAGAGGGGCCGAGGAAGCAGGAGAGGCTGCGCCGCCCTAGATGCGTAAGAGGTGCCGCGGGGCACAGCGGGGCCGCAGCTGCCGAGTCACGGTGATAGACGTTCGCGGCTCACAGGTGGGAGCTCACGGGGCCCTGGTGCCAGGGTGGCCGTGCAGCTGGCAGGTCAGAGGGCCAAGCATCACATTTCAGCAACATGATCTCGGCCTGGAGAGTGAGGGGAAACGTGGGCCCGCCCGGCGTTGGCGGTCTTCAGCCGGGAGAGGGGCTGGGGGCCGGCAGGGGAACGGGCAGTGTCGGGAGTCTCTCTGTTCTGTGTGTTCCATTCCTCTGCTGGCCTTGCCAGCGTTTTCAGAATAAGCGATGCCACGTGTCCCTCCCAAGACCCAGTAAGAAAACCGTGCTTAAGGGTCAAGAGTATCTGAAGGACTTCGCAAGGAGAGGAGCACCCTTGGAATGAAAATGTTCCAGGAAGATGCAAGCCTCCCAGTCCCCTTGCCTCTCAGCAAAAGAATTAGAACGGCATATTCCAAGTGTGGGAGGGGCCGGGGGGGGACACAATTTATATTCGCTAGAGATCTTACTTGGAAGTAATTTTACTCCCCATAATTTTTTACTTAAACCTTCTCAGACTGGTTCTCAGCTGGGTGACTTAGTGATCTCCAAAATGTGCTGGCATTCGGGCCCCTAAGAATACATACTGTTACTTTTAATGGCTGGGATTTTTTCAATTATTTTTTACTGGAGTAGAGTTGATTTACAATGTTGTGTTAGCTTCTGCTGTACAGCAAAGTGAGTCAGTTATACATATACATGTATCCACTCTTTTTTAGATGCTTTTGTGAGATTTGTTTTTAAAAGGTTTCCCTGAGCCAGCGGAGCGCCCGGGGGCAGCCACAGTGCTGGCCTTGGGGACCAGAGGCCAAATGCACGACGTCAGGTTGCCAGGAGCTAAGTATTCCGTCTAGACACGGAGGAGGAAGGAGAGGACCCGAGGAGACGGGGTCCTGGGAGCTGCAGAAGGCCTACACCCCAAAGAAGAGAGCCCCCCTTTGTTCCACTGCCCACTGCTTGTCCCTGAGCCTGACCCCACAGAAGGGCAGAGGAGACCTCTGGGGCTCGGCCTGCAGAATTCCTGTCTTCTTTTCTTACTTCCTCCTACGCCACGTGGCTTCAGACCATGACATTTCTGTTCGATGCTGTCAGTACCTTGGTTTGAGGAGAATCTCTCTGTACCCGGGTCCCTTGGCCAAGAGGAAATGGTGCCCGGAGCCTGCTGGCATCTGCTCTGGGCTGTCTCCCTTCCTCTCCCACATGATCCTCAGACAAGGAACAGTTCCTTCCCCCAGGCAGTGGGGCAGAGCTAAGGGGGAGGTGATGGGCCAGGCCCAGGACCCCAGTCCCGAGCTTGCGTGTCTGGCTGAGGCTCAGCTTCAGCCTGGCCGGGGAGGGTAAGGTATAGAACCAGCCAGGACTTGCCTCTCTCCTCTGAAACTTAGTGATCAAATAGCCACCAGCCCCAGCCCCTGCCCCTACCCAGAGGCGAGCCTGCAGAGCCAGGGCCCACCCGGCTATTTTTAGAAAGCTATCAGGTGTGCAGGACACCCAGCTGCTTTTTCCACCTGTTTGGGGTCATTCTAGGGATCCTGTGTCTCTGCCACAGGCCCTGCCTATTCTGCCATGAGAGTCTCACTGTGGCCAGGGCAGCCACTAAGCTCCCTCCCGATTAACCCAGTCATCTCTCCCGCCTCGCCCGGCCATGGCAAGTGAGTCTTTGGGCCCATAGTCGTTTTGTCGTTGGAAGCATGGACATTGGGCACTAATGCTTGGCCTCCTCTGCTTCCTTGAGAGGGAGTTTTCAAAGGTCAGAAAGTAAAGTCAGGTCAGGAAGAACCTTGACTCGGGAGCCCATCATGAGGAGTGTGGATCCAGCCAGCGGCCGCACAGTGTGTGCTGTCAGGCAAGGGCATGCTGTGTGCACCCTGGGGTTCATTGCCGACAGATGCAGGGAGCTGGGGGCGTTCAGAAGAGGAGCTCAGCCTTGAAGGATGGGCAAGGTTTGATCAGGGAATACAGGAGGGCAGGTGTGCCAAGCAGAGGAAAACTTGTGGGCAGGATCACCCAGGTTGTGATGGGAACCTCGAGGAGACAGTGAGGCTGGAGCAGGGGGCTCTGCAGGGACAGAAGGACAGAGCCTGGAAAGCCCACGAGGTGGAGCCCGGTGTGAAAAGCCTTGGATACCAGGTGAGGTGTCTGGACATTTTCTGAGGGATCAATGCCGCTGGGGGTCAGAGCGGGGAGAGGCAGGGGAGTGTGGCAGGGTGCTGGCCAGCTTTGATCCCTGCTGCCAGGAGGACGTGGCGTCTTCCCGGTCACAGAGCAGCAGCATTCTTGGGGCAGCATCTTTGTGGCCCCGCCCTCTACACCCCGTTCACAAGTCCCGAGGCTGCGGTAAGCTGGGGCTGGCTTGGTGGCTCCTAAGAGCCCAACGTTGACAGCTCTTCCCAGCTCTGTCCTCGGTGACACTCTGTTGGTAGCTTGAAATCGAAGTGGGAATCTGTATACAGCAGAGACTGGCAAACGCTAGGAGTCAGGGTCTAGCTGGTTTGGTTTGTTTGTTTTATCCCTCATCGCCATCACAGATGGCTGTTAAGCTTTCACCAGCACAGCCCTGGGTGATGGCGAGCCCCTGAAGGGGTTTACGCTGGGTAGTGAGAGTGGGGTCAGGCGTGACCACACTGAACTGGGAGAGAGTATTCGTGGACGTGGGTCATGCCTCCTTCCCTGTTGAGGAGGCTGGAGGGTGGGGGTAGGAGTGGCCCTGGGCCGAGAGAGTTGAGCTGTCTTCCCCATCTGTTGGCCGATTCTGAGGACCAAACTCCTTAGCGTGGTCTAGGCAAACTTTGACCCTCCTCACCCGGAGGAAACTCACACTGCCTTGCCTGAGCAGGCTCTGTCCCGGCCACACTGAACTGCCTTCAGCATCTGAAACGCAGCCTGCTTCTCCTCAGTCCGAACCTGGCACTGAGGGTGCACTCAGTAAACGCACACCTGCCCGTAGCTCTCCTACTACATGCTGGCCAAGCGTGAGAGCCAGGTTGGGGGGGCACTGGCTTTTCCAGGTGGGCAGAGGAGCTCGCCGGCAGAGAAAGCATCTGAGCGGGGCTTGCTTTCTTAACAGTGATCCTGGTTAGTCTTCATTACATGGTGAAAGCAGCAGGATTTGTTCAATGCTTCAGAGTCACAAAGCACTTGGCCCGAAGGATCCTTCCAACAAGCTTGTAAGGTGTAAATGTAAAATGTAAAATCCCATTTCAGAGATGAGGAAACTGAGGGCCAACTGGTAGACCCCAAGGCTTGACCCTGACTCCTGGGACCCTCCATCTCAAGCTGGCTCCCTGAACTGGGGGCTTCAGATGGTTCACCCCAAGTGAGCTCAGATGTCAGGAGCAGTCCAGCTTCCCCCAGGAGATCAGATCCAAGGCCTGACCCCAGAGACAGGTCTGCAGACCCCATCGCCACCGTCCCTCAAGGACTTGCCTCTTAAAAATGGGCATTAGTGCTGGCAGTGAATACACTGTTGCTTTTTTTTTTGCTCTTTTGGGAAAAGAAAAACCTGGCTTCTTAGAGCTGTTGTATTTTATTTTTCTGTAAAGAGGAAATTAATTTTAGTCTTTCTTTTTGGTTTAAAATGTTGTTCTTTGCTTTTTCTGCCCTACAATTTAAAAGGAAACATTTGTCTGTTGAGAAAAGAAATGATAATTATAGACTAAAAATTGTTTCTATTCTGATTTGAAAAAGTGACAAAAAAATAAAAAAATTCCATCACACAGATGGGGCCCTGCTGACGGAGGGTGTTTAACAATGAAGCCCCAGGCTGGCTGGGGGCTCAGAATGGCATTCGAGGTGGATTTGGGCTCCAGCACTGCCTGGGAGAAGGGCTTTTTCCGAGGCTGCTCTCCATTTCTGATGCTGGGTAGCAGCCCGTGTGGAGTGTGGACACTCTGACCCTCCACGCGGTTC
>NW_006782866.1:1356267-1361472 GCF_000442215.2 Lipotes vexillifer
CCTACACGCGATTCAGCCGTGAGAGGACAGTTTACCTGTGGATCGAATGGTCCCTCTTAGGTGAACTGTGTGCCGAGGCCAGCACTCCCTCTCATGGCCCCTGAGCTTGAGAGCCTCCTTAGCCTTATTCCCTTAGCTGAGAGTTTTACAAAACTACAATCGCTCCAAGTCCTTTGATCAGTAATGCAGGAAGCTGATTAGACTGTGAAATTAAACTAATAATGTCATACTGTTAACCCTCGATCAGTGGGAAAGCGCTCGGAGTGAAGGCTATTTCCTCCATCCGTATTGCCCTCTGGTTACATGTATTTACTTTTTGGAACAACTCCTAGGTGCACATGCATTCCTGGGACCCCTCTCTTTCCCCCAGACCCGGTGTGATTCCCCAGTGCAGTGCCCCACTTAAGGGAAGAACAACTGAGGCTGAGTGATTGACGCTGTGTGGTCACACAGCTAAAGGAGAGATGAGCCTGGCTCTAGAACACTGGTCCAGAACTCTTTGGTTGCCCGAATTGTCTCCAGGGGCTGTTCCGGAATTAAGGACGTCTTTGTCCTTCCCTGGCCTTGCCACTGAGGAGGAAGAGCTAGCATGCCCTTCATGCCCTTCCCATTGGCCCTCCCACGGCTGGTCCTCCGCCGGGACCTGTCAGTTCCATCACGGTGGAATGTTGCCAGGGATCAGACCCTCTCTCTAAAAGTGGTGATGGTATTTAATAACTAATTACTCTAATGATCCTGCAGAAATGCTGGAGACCTGTTTTAGGAGAGATGTCAATTAGAGCCATCTGCACGGTGAATAAAGGAACCCTACCCCAGCTGTACTGTTGAAACATGTTAGCGTTTTCCTACCAGCGGCCATATGGTACTTAACGAAAGTGAATTGTTCACGCTGCACAACCCGCGCCTCCTGATGAATACCAGCATTTTGTTTTGGAAAATAGTTCTTCATTCGTGTGGAATATTTGTCAATGCAATAAGTAGCAAGTTGGAAGCCGGCAAGCCCTTGAATGCAAAAAGACTTCCCTCACCTTAAGATGCTCTTCCCCCATCCCAGCCCACCCCCTGGCCCCACCGGCTGCCAAGCCCAGCTCCACCCCAGGCCCGTATCCCATCTGTGCTCAGTCCTCAGCATCTGCTTCCGAATCTGCTCAGGAGAGCCAAGGCCATGCAGGGTTCTGGCACCACCCCACCTTGGCATCTCGATTCGTGTGAAATCAGAAGCAGGATGTCTGAAGCTATGTAGAATGGGAGCACAGAGGCTCCAGCTGGAAGGGCACAAAATATTGGGCAAAAGTCACCCAAGAATTGAGAAGTAAGTATAGGATGTTTGGGTGTGGCTTCCAAGAAGGGTTAGCTTTCTACCTGCAATCTGTTCCTTTCAAGAGGTACAAAGCTCAGGTTGGTACCTGGATGCTCAGAGAGGTGGAGGACGGTGGTTTCGGGGACTTAGCAGAAGCCAGCCTGAAGCCTCGTCCTTGGCACCGGCACAGGCAGGGCCACCAATTGGTAGTGACCGCAAGTTGTTGCCACCTGGTGGCCACTGCTGACCTGTGCCCAGGGAGCTGGGACCAGGGTACAGCCACCCTGTGGGTTCTGTTAACTGAGAACAGGCAGGTTTCAGAAGCCGACCAGCACCAGGACCAGGCCTGTGCTGTGCTCTGATAGTTATGCCCCCACCTCCCACCCACTGCCAGGCTGTGCTGGGCAAGGGGACCGGACCCTCCACTCCCTTGTGGGGCTCTGTGGCCTCCACAAGCTGAAGGTCCTGCTGTCGGGACCGCAAGAGGAAGCTGTTTTATTGCGGTCGGCTCTGGGACCAACAGGATTTCACTTGCTGGCAACGTCTATTCTGGAATTTTCCCTAGGACCGAAGTCACTTATTAACGCTTAAGAAAGGACAACACTGACTGCTGTTCATGATACAGATCTGCCACAAGTCCTGAAATCCAATATGTTCTTCGCAAAACCGTGGTCCCTTAAATCTCACTGGGTTCCAATTCAGCAGCAACAGGTCCCTAGTTACAATAATGATCCTAAGTTCAGCCGAACACATCCCTAAAGGAAACCCTTCAGGGTGAAAAACAGCAGAAATGAGCTCCCATTTGTCTTCACCAGCAGACTTCACCGTTTGCTTTCCATGTCCGTGTGCCCTGAGTGTTGCCCCATTCTCACTGACGCCTGGCCCTGTAACAGATGGGTGTCTGAAAGAAGCAAGTCACGGTGACCCCAGGTGGCCACCTCAGCCAGGCCACCAAGGCCACGGGCAGCCTCGAGCACGCTTGACCATGAAAGGTGCCCAGAGCACCTCAAGTTAGTCACTAGCCTTTCCATGGGCCAATGACCCTCGCAGACTAGAACCCACTCTGCTGCCTTTCTTCCCACCCCATTTGGGGCCGTGCCTGGCAGTCACCCTAAAGAGTTAAGCCTTTCCTCATTTTGGGGTTGGGAGGAAGGGTAGGGGAAGGCTGGGGCCAGTTTGACATATGCTGCCTGGTCTGAACATGAGTGCTGTGCTCAGCTGCTGAATTTGATGAATTGCCTTATAAAATTTAAAAACAAATTTTAAAAAACTCTATTAACTCCCTGTAATGGCCTCCTCTTGGAATACACAGACAGCAGCAGCTCACTGGCAAGGAGAAAAAATACTCTCATTGGCAAACGTGCTTCGCTTGCAGCAGGACGGAGGCTGGTGGGAGCTGATGAGGCGTGCGGGGGCCACACACCCTCTGCCCCGTGCCCGGCTTCCTGCTCCTGGGTCAAAAGCGAGGCCCCTTCGAGTAGACCGTCATGGGATCCACACGGCCCAGATTAGACTTTGGCTGGCTCTTATGTCAAAACCGAAACTGTGCTTGCTTTCGAGGCTAAAACACTTCTTTCAAGACTGAGCCACGGGAGTGATGAGCTGACACGGTGTGGTACAGCCTCAGGGAGAAGAGCCTGTGGTTTGGGGATCAGAATGTGTGTCGGGCAGGAGGGGGTGTGTCCCCAGGGTCACCCACCCCACCCTCTGCACCAAGGAAAGGGGCAGGGCAGGGAGGTTGTTCATTGGTCACTGCAGGCCTCTGCAAATCCAGGAGCATTTCGGGGAGAAGGCGGGTACTGGCCTGGCTGCAGGCTACCAACTGGAGAGAGATGGACCTTTGTCGAGAAAGGATGCAGCCCTGCAGCTGTGTGTGCGCGTGGGCAGAGGAGGGGCTCGGCCAGCAGGGAGGAGCCCCGGGCACCCAGGGGAGAGCTCCCTCCCTGTCTCTGCAACTCAGAGACCCCAAGCTCAGAGAGGAGGACGAGGGGCAGCGTGACCTGGTCTTTGGGGAGCTCTAGAGGCTTTCTGCCAACCGGGGGCGCCTCCTTTTGACGGCGGCTCTCGGTCCCTCCATGCACGTAAAGTGGTTTGGAGATACTTGGGGAGGATGAGGCGTGGTGTGCACATATGGCAGCCCTGGCTGTCCAGAGGCGGTGAAGAAACCATGTGTGTACGTGTGTAGGTTGTGTGTGTGTGTGTGTGCGCACGTACACGAAGATCTGCGTGTGCACAAGTAAGCTGTGCCTCATGACCTGGCTGCCCTGGGGCTGCGGGTTTAATGCAGACTGTGCATCCAGGGACCGTGCGTTTCTGGGAGCATCCTTCAAAACAGTTGAGAAATGAGATGCACTTCAGCAGCCTGAGCCTCCCCCATCCTCCGAGGCTGCTGTCGCACCCACTGGGAGGCTACCCTGGGCTTGGGCGCTGAGGAGACTTGCAGCTCCTGCCCGGCAGGACTCAGGACTGGCAGCATTTGGTGTCAGAGAATTCACGAGCCTCTCCTGGGAGCTCAGCTTTGGATACAATACAAAGAGCTCCAGGTGGTGGCCACAGCTTCTGTGTGGCCTCCCGGGAGCCTTGACCTAGCCTACGGAGAAAAGCCAGGTAGACCCGGGAGCTCCCGGAAAACTCCCCCCGTGGCAGCTCCAGATGGGGTGGGGCATTCAGGGTAAAGGGTAGAGAAATGATGTTTGTAATACTTTGAGGACCACCACCCCCACAGGGACTAACAGTATAACAAGAATGGGGGCATCCACAGTAATGAGGAGAACAGAATTTCCTCCTGCCATCACACTCTCTAGAAGGCCCGTTCCTGGACAGCCAGTGCTGGTTACAGGCCAGCTGTGCTTGCAACCTTTGTGAACCTGCTTTGGGCCATTTTGTATAAATAAGACTGCTCTTAGGAAAAAATAATATTGCTAATTAGCCCCCACTCTTCTAAGTAAATGAGATTTTCCTATGGCATTAAAAAACCCAGAGATATGTGTGTGCATAATGCAGAGTTTACAGAGCTCTTTTTGTGACTGTAATATTGCTCCCACCATTTCAATTGAATTTCGAACCAGGTGAGGAGCCACCCAAGCCCCCAGTCTTTGGAATGCCCTTCAAAGCAACACTGGTTCCTTTCCCGTTTCCCCTCTGTGCATGCGGCAGGCAGTGCTTCGGTCTTCGTGTATTTCGTGTAACAGTAAAGAGCGGAACAACAAGGGCTTCGGAAACATCCAGACCCGGGGTTGAATCCAGGTGCAATGCTTTGTGAAGCTGGGCAGTCACTCAGCCACACTGCACCTGATAGAACTTTCCTGTAAGGTACTCTTCATCATTATTCTTTCATTTCTGTGAAGCAAAATCATGAATGTGAAACACTGAGCCCCATGCTTAGTACATTATAATAAATTACATCGTAAATGAGAGTTCTTATGTGTCGGTGCCCTTGTTGACACGCAATGTCTTCCCAGGCTGGAATCTCCTTCTCTTTCTTGCCTTCTGTTCAAAAGCCATGCATCCTTGAAAAGGCTAGCCTGCATATGCCCCTGATTCCAAAAAGCCTTCCTCGTTGGCCTCAGCCAGAATACTGGATGCCTTTGTGGCATCCCAAGATGCAGACGTGTATTCCCGCCCAGATGTCGTTCCTTCCATTCTTCTCAGTGTCTCCCCTCCTGCACGTTGGGGCCATTCCTACCCCTGGCCTGCCACGGTCGCACTCAACCCAGCCAAGGCGAAGAGAGCGGGTGCTCAGGACATGCTTGTAGAGTGAATGGGTTTTGAATTGTTGAGTGAAACTGAGGTCCCACAGTCTGCTTTGGGCTCCAATGGTTCAAAAAATCCCTTGCCAGGGACACCCGGGGTTTCACAGCCCAGAACCCGCCCCCCCCCCCCCCCCCCCCCCCCGCCCCCCTCCC
>NW_006782866.1:1361560-1370180 GCF_000442215.2 Lipotes vexillifer
CAGCCCCCGCCCCCCCCCCCCGCCACAGGCTTCTTCTAAGTCCCATAACCCCTTTTGATGCTGCAGCAATTTGGCTCTAAAAGAAGCTGCTAACTTGCAGTTTGGCACGAAGGAACTTTCTGGGCTGATGGAACAGTCTGTATCTTGATTGGGCTGGTGATTGTGAGGATGCGTGCATTTGTCAGAGCTTCTCAAACTGCACACTTAACATCTGAGCAGTTACTTTATGGAAATGTTACCTCCATCAAATTAGTTCTTTTTTTAAAAAAATGCAACCCAGCCTGACAGGCCAGGTGGAGGGCCCTGTTCTGGTCTTTGTGTTTTCCCCTCCCACTGTGGATGAGGTGGCATTGAGACGTGTGGCTAAAGCTAGGATGTCCCAGGATTGCTCTGGGAGGAAAGGAAGAGAGGGACAGAGCAGCTTCTGCGTCTGTGGGATTGTAATCCTTTCAGTCCTGAGCTCAGCCTCGGTGCAGGGGTACCTCCCCACCCTCCCCCCTGGACCTCACCCCAGCCTGCCGCTAAAGAACAGCCAAGCGCTAGCTCTCAGCTTTGCAGCCTCGGTCAACCCTGAGCTAGAGTCCACCTCTCATCAGATGGGAGAGGAGTTAACGTTATTGTAAACCCTGAAGGCCCCTCCAACGGATATTTGCACACCCACGTTTTGTAGCTGTGTTGTTCACAATAGCCAAAAGGTGGAAGGAACTTAAGTGTCCATGGATGGATGAATGGATAAACAAAATGTGGTGTATACACACAGAGGAATAGTATTCAGCCTTTAAAGGGAAGGAACTACTCCATCCGTGGGTATATGCTGCAACATAGATGAACCTTGAAGGCATTACGCTAAATGAAATAAACCAGACCCCAGAGGACAAATATTGCAGGATTCCACTTATAGGAAGGACCTAGAGTAGCTAAATTCATAGAGACAGGAAGTTATTAGAGGCTAGAGAGAGGGGAGAATGGGGAGTTAAGAGTTTGATGGGTACAGAGTTTTAGCTGGAGTAGGTGAAAAAGTTCTGGAGATGGACAGTGGTGATGGCTATACAACATTGTGAATGTACTTAATGCCATTGAGGTATATGCTTTAAATGGTCAATTTTAGGGACTTCCCTGGTGGTCCAGTGGGTAAGACTCTGCACTCCCAATGCAGGGGACCCGGGTTCCGTTCCTGGTCGGGGAACTTGATCCTGCGTGCAGGTCGCAGCTAAGAAGTCTGCATGCTGCAACTAAAAGACCCTGCGTGCCACAACTAAGACCCAGCGCAGCCTAAATAGATAAATAAATAAAAGTAAAATGTTTTTAAAAATGGTCAATTTTATATCCGGTACAATAAAAAAAAAAAATCTTTTAAGAAAAAGAACAGCAACAATCCAAGGCCTACGCCCGCCTTCTGACCCCCATAAATTTTGACATCTCATGTTCCAGAGGCGATGCTTGGCTAAGGATTGGGTTTCTACAAAGCAGAAGAAAACAGAGGCCATCTGATGCCTACCCCTTTCTTAAAATCCAAGTGCACGCCCTTTCAGAGTAACAAACGTCCTTCCTGAACGCTGGGGTCGTTTTTGTCGAGACAGACACACTCACACCACTGGATTAACTTGATTTCCTCTTGTTGACTCTCTCAAGCAATGCTTGGCCTCAACCTGACAGCTGAGGGGTGAATTTTCCTCCATCACTCCGGAAACTCCAAGCATTATAATTGGGGTGACCCGGTCCTCAAGACCTGGGGACCCCAAGCTGCAGAAATTAGAGCACACTCGGTGCAAGGAGCCTGGCTGTCAGGGTGGGTTCGTTCTTGGCCTGTAATGCAGAGTGACACTCAGCACTTGTCACAGCAGGGAGCCGGGCCCTCAAACAGCCACATGGCTGAGGACTTAAGGAGGCTGACTGTCCCACCTCTGCCTGGGGGACCAGATTGGATTTGTCCCTTGAATGTCATAACACTGCACCCATCACCACCTCAAACTGAGTGCTGCCACTTTGTGTGCTTAGAGGAGAGACCGTCTGGGCACAGCAGCATTCTGCAAGGGCTGCTGCCCTTTTTGTTTGCCAAACAAACCCGGAATGTTGAGTCCTGATCTCTCTCCGTAAGAGTATGCTGTGTTCAGGCCTTGAAGGGAACAAAGGGAGGATCCATCAAAAATGCCTGAGACCATTCGGTGGAAAGAAACCATATACTGTCTACCCTCAGATGGATATGAATAAATACATACCACACGTGGTAAACAAGGACAGCGACACTGAGACAAATTTTGAGTCTCTCCTCCTGCCTGATGATTTAGTGGAAACCAAAACACTCCACATACACACACACACACACACACACACACACACACACACACACTATACACACACACTCACACACACCAGGGATGGTGGAAAGGACTGTTCTGAATCTACCTGGCATCTCCTTTCGTCTGTTAAGTTCCTGTTCTCTGCAGAGCCTGGATGAGTGTGTGTTGCTCCCACTTCACACCAGCCCCCTCCAGTGATCACCTTCCTGTAATCTGCTTCTGCATTTGTTCTGAGTTTTCTGTGGGTGCCGTCCATGGGCACCTGGACCCATGGGCAGCCTGCAGCCTCACTGGACACTCTGTGGACTTGGGGGGAGGGGTCTGCTTTCCCCTCTTGCCTCTGTGAAGAGAAGGGCATTTCAAGTCCTTTAGGAAGAAAGAGTAACTTCTCAGTTGGCTTTGAGCTCTAGATTCCTGCAGTGGACAGAAACATGGACTCCACGATACTTTAGGTGTAACACAATTGAACACACACGTGTGTGCACGTGCACACACACACACACACACACACACACACACACCTATAGCAGATCAAGAGGAGGCATCTGTTTAAGCACTCATGACCAGTATTATGTCAGCTGCATTAGTGCTTGGAACGCAGAGTTGTTTTAACTATAAAATATACCAGGATTCATTTGTTGGCAGAATTTAGAGCACAGAACTACAGGGACTAAGGGAAGCAGGACGCCTCATCTGGGTATTTGGGAAGGGATGGTCCATCGCCTCTTTGCTGGGATTCTAGGCATTTAGGGCTTGGCTACCTCCAGGAAGCTGCATGTTGAAGGGGAGCTGGAGAGGAAGATCTCAGGCCAGCCCAGCACCTTCATACACTCCTGATCAGGGTGGAAGGGCCCAATTCTTTTTTTTTTTTTTTTTTGGCACGTGGCATCTTAGTTCCCCGACCAGGTATCAAACCCATGCCCCCTGCATTGGAAGTGCAGAGTCGTAACCACTGAACCACCGGGGACGTCCCCAGGGCTGAATTCTAATGGTGCTACTTTGGTGTGGTATTTGGGGCTGCTGGAAGCTTTGGAACATGTCCAGAGGATGTCAGGATTTATGCCACAGGCTTCATGACAGTAAGAAACGCTTCTGAAATCCCATGAGGATTATCCATGAGGAAGAAGGCTGCTCTTGTCTGTAAAGCAAAGTGGCTCTGTTGGCCCCACGTGTACCTACAGACCTCACCTTGCCGGTTAGAAAACAGGTGCAAGGCTGAGCCCATTGGGCTGGACCCCAGTTAGCATTTGGGAAAACAGAGGCCAGCAAGGAGAAAGGGCTTATGCAAATTCACACCACCAATAAGTGGCAGAACTAAGGCTGTGACCCAGGTTTCTCCTGATTTCTAATACAGCTCTCTGATCACCTAAACGTATTCTGAGCCGGGCAAGGCAGCACTCTCAGTGTGCACCCAGCACTCCTGAGGATTTGTTAAAATGCAGATTCTGATTCAGTAGGCTGGGGTGAGGATTCTGCATTTCTAACACGTTCTCAAGTGATGCGGGCACTGCTGGCCCTAGGACCACACCGGGGGAAACAAAGATGCTTGCGGCCAGCTTCACTGGCAGGGAGACCAGTGGTTTGGCTGCAAAGCTGGAATTCCTAATTCTCCATCATACCTGCTTGGCTTCATTCCTGTTCTGATTTATTATTTTTTACCACAAGGTCTAAAAGCTTTTGGCCTAGACCCCCAACAAGTAGGTTGTGTGTCACCCTTTGTCAGCTCCTTGCTCCCAGATCCCTGGTGCTCTCTGGCCTGTAGGAAGCTGGAATCACGCCTAAAAAGTACACTCCAGACACTGGGAGGTGTGTGCCTGTGGCTTTGTGTGAGTAAAGCGTGAAAAATGGTCTCTGGTCATGGGCAGGGACACTTCGCGAGATATATCACTTTGTGAGTTGCCTGGGCTGCACCTTGACTAACTCTCCTGTGTAGTGTCTGCCCTCCACATTTATGGATGATGTGACAGTGTGTGCCATGGATCTCCATCAGAATAAGAGGTTCTCAGTGGAGTTTGTCAGGGCCTCTGCTTTTTCCACCAATTCTCTCTTATCTGGAAACCTCCTACCCAGAGCCTAGATTGAGAAAAGGCCAGAAAGCAGCTCTGAAAGCTAACAAAACAAGTAGAGATCACCAAGTTTGTGTACCCAAATCTTATTCTTTTTTTTCATCATCCACCCATTGGGGTTTAATTCAGAACTATTCTTAAGAAAACACAAATTGACTATAAGATTGATTACCTAGATTCAAAATTCAAAGCAAATGTTGCAAATTCCCAATCTGGCAAGAGTAAGGAAGAGGGGTTGGAAAGATAACAGAAGCAAGAAATGTTTGCTAGAAGCTAATCAGAGATGAAGCAGCTGCAGAACTCTGGAATTCGACATGAACAGTTAGGAAACACCACAGTCTGGACCAGTCAGTGTGGGGACACTGGGTCCTACGAGGGTCCTTCAGTCCTAACTAAGCATGATGCGGTTTAACAGCCCAGTGTCCCTGTTACGTTCAATTCTGTTCAGCATATTGGGAAGTATGCAGTGTATTTCAGAATATTTTGTGTTTACAATGGCTAAAATATTTTGTTCTCATTCAGGACTTAAAGGACTCGATTTCATTTAGCTCAAAAATATGTCTGCATGTAAGAAAAATGACTTTTCACTAATAATCCTGGTGAATGTGGATGGTGCTACACCACCCTTATTCTACCTCCTTCTGGTTACGTCCCAGATCTCTTTTCCTTTCTCTCTCTTTTTCTGACCTCTTAATGGGCGTATTCTCCACAATTCTAGCCTTGCTGTATGTTTAATCTTTCTACAATCTGACCAATTACTCCCTAAGCCCTAATGACTCCAAAAGCTTGCGTCTCCAGCCTCCAACTTCGGATTAAACGACCTTCAGCCTGATGTCCTCCCACCTTAGAGTCCACACACCCCAAACGCAAATCCTCACTTCCCTGGCAAACCTCCATCCTCTTCTGCGTTCCTCTTTCAGTGAACGCTCTCACCATCACCCAGTCCTGGGAGTTGGCTTTGGCGTCTTCCCCCTTTGTAACTTCTCACTTCTGGCTCCTCCCTGTCTCCTCTGCGGGAGCTCAGACCCTCATCTATCCCCCTCTGGGCCACTTGCATCCCTGTTTCCAGTTTCCCACCTCCAATCTGACCCCTTCATATCTGCCCCCAGTCCTTCAGAGGTGCTTCCTCTATCCTCACGCTTTCTCCTCAGAGGCCTCTGTCCACACCCGCACTATCCAATACGGTAGCCACTAGCCAGGTGCACTGTTTAAGTTAAAGTTAAATAAAATTTAAAATTCAGCTCCTCAGTCACATTAGCCAATTTTTGAGTACTCAGTAGCCACATGTGGCTAGTGGCTACCATATTGGATAACACAGATTGTAGAATATTTCCATCATTGCAGAAAATTCTGTTGGACAGTGCCGGTCCACACTGCTCTTTATTTTTAGCATCTTTCTTTCCCTCTCCTTCTCTCTGAATCCTCCCAAAGAGTCACAAAGAAGTTTCCTTACATCCCAAACCTCGTCTTAAGCAGTGCCTAGTCCTTCTGAGAATGTATAAGAACACATTAGAACTCCTTTGACCGCAGCAGACAGGCACACAAACTAATTTAAATAAAAAAGGGAAGGTGTCAGCTCTTGTAACTGAAAATTTCAGCAACAGCTCCCGTCATAGCTACACCCAGGAGTTCATGTAATCTCAGAACTCTTTTCAGGCTCTAATCTCTGCTTCTCTGTGTGGCTGGCTTCATTCTCTTCTGTGCGCATTTCTTCCTCCCCACGCCCAGGGAAGATGGCCAGGAGCTGTTCCAGCTCACAATGTCCACACTGTTCATGATCCCAAGGGAAGAGAGACCCTTGATTTCTGAGTTCACATAACAGATCTAAAATATCTGGCTCTGTATGGGCCATGGACCCTGAATCAGCAATTATAGCCAGGAGGATAGAATACACTGATTTGCCTGGCCTGGTCACGTGCTGACCCCAATGGTGGGTCAGAACACCCAAGCCATGTTTAATGGGCTCCACATGGAAAATCTGCTATTACCACATGAAGACAAGGACTGGATATCAGACAACAACAGATTTCACTACTCAATTCTGCTCAGAACCTTTCTCACGGTCTCCATTTGACAGTCATCTTCCTGATACCTGGAAAAGCATCTAAACAGATGCTCAACAAAGAGTTGATACATTAAGGGATAGACAAATAAATCAAGGGGTGGATGGGTGGGTGAGTGCAGGGATGACTGAATGGATGCAAGGATGGATACACACATGCTTAGCTAACACTGTGGAGAAGGCAAGAGGAGAGAACCACGTCCCAGAACTCAAGGGGCTCACACTCATGCCCAGCGGAAGCACCACTTCCTGGCTGCTAGTCTAAGATCCCCTTGAGGATTGGTCCAGCCCTGCCAGATGGGGGCTTCTTGAGAGCATCTCTGCACCCCTCAAAGCCCCTGGCAGAGTACTGAGGGCCGACCAGGGCTGGCTAGTGGGCTGCATGTCTGGCAGGGGCTCTGTGCGTCTTTTGTTTTGGAGGGACAGTAAGACAGGGGCTGGCCAGTCATGCAGTGTTATTCCAGTGTCTGAGGCAGCAACTCTTCCAGGATTCCTGGTCGAAGACACTATGCACTCACCATCCTTATGCAAGACCCTCACAGTTGAAAACATGTGTGAGATAATATAAAATATATATTGGTCTCTGCCCCCAATTTCTGACACAGGGCTCCTGAAACCCTTGTAATTCCCCAAGAGATAAGAACACTAGAAGCATCTCTTGTTCTAATACTGGTCGTTGACCTCTGTTCCTGACACAGGGCTCCTGAAACCCGTGTAATTTCCTGGGTGATAGGAGTGTCTTTTGTTCTAGAGGGGCAAGTCTGGGTGGGCTCCCAGATGGCCCCTGGATGAAGGCTGGTCACTGGAAAGACCGAGCCATGATTAGAATCTTGGAATTTTTAGCCCCACCCTTCATTCTCTTGAGAAGGGAGAGAAGCTGAAGATGGACTTAATAATTGGCCATGCTTACCTGATGAAGCTTCCATAAAATCCCAATAATACAGGGTTTGGGGAGCTTCCAGGTGGGCGAACACACCCACACCAGGAGGAGGATGCACCCCAGCTCCATGGGGATAGAAGCTCCTGCCCTCCGGACCCTCGCAGACCTCGTCCTGTGTGTCTCTTCATCTGGCTGTTCATCTATAGCCTTTATCATATCCTTTAATAAAGTGGTGAGTATAAGTGAGTGTTTCCCTGAGTTCTGTGGGCTGCTCTACAAAATTAATCAAACCCGAGGGGGAGATCATGGGAAACTCCATCCATTGTTGGTCAGTCAGAAGCACAGGTGACAACCTGGACTTGCAATTGGCATCCGAACTGGGGGTGGGAGGTCCGTCTTGTAGGATGGAGCCCTTGACCTGTGGGAACTGAGGCTGTCTCCAGGTAGACAGTGTCAGAAGTGAGTTGAATTGTAGGACACCTGGCTGCTGTTGGAGACTTGCTTGTTAGGTGGGGGGAAAATCCCCACACATTTGGTGACCGGAAGTGTCAGAAATAGGTGTTCTAGGTAAAAGAACAGGAGACCCACAGGATAAAGACCCACAGTAGGGAAGAACTGAGTTTTCCCCTACCTGGGAAAAAGAGTTTTTCCTATACAACATGTTTTTTTAAGAAAGTCCAAGCCAAAAAAAATCCACATAGTTGACGCTCCCGGCAGACAGCAGCAGAGCTGGTGCCTTCTTGTGCAAAAGCATGTGTGGGTTTTGGCCCAAAGTCCAGCTCCCGGGAAACAGTAGGTGTGTCTTCCACCCAGAAGCTCTTGTTTCTGGCACGGCTGCAGGCACTGTCTAGTAAACTGAAGAATTAATCCTGGGAAGTAATTAGCACTCCTGGGAGTGGTTGGGGTGTGGGCCGTGTGTTGTCAACAATGTCGCCATGCTGGTGGCCTTGGGAAGCAGCACTAAGAAGCCTAAATGGCTCAGTCAGGCCGAGCAGTGTTTTGTTTTGCTCTGTTTTAATTTCCATCCCTTTAATCTCTGGTTTAAAATAGCCTCTCTGAAGTCAACAGTCATATTTCTTCCCTGGTTTGTTCGTTCTTTTTCCATCCTTCAATCGCATCTTTTTCTGTGCACATGTTCATTAAGGAACAAAAATTCGCTAGGCTTCTAGAGGACGTATTTCAGCCTCAATAGAGCCACCCGCCTGGAGGCGAGCACACCCAGAGACGCTCCTGCAGACGGCAGGGCCCAACGGCTGTAACCAGGTCTGCAGGGGAGATGCTCCCACCCACCCAACCCCGCCGCCACCACCCC
>NW_006782866.1:1370190-1376069 GCF_000442215.2 Lipotes vexillifer
CCCACCCCCGGCCGCCAACCTGATCTCCTTCTGTTTCCATGAGGCACTTGCGCTCTGACGGGGCCGCCCGCTCTCAGGGTTTGGCTATTGCAAGATTTGCCGAGTCTTGCTTTCTGGAGTTGACCTTTCCTACAAAGCATGTGCTGTGCACAGGGCTGCCCAGGCATTTGGAAGAAGAGAGTCCTCAGGAAGCCAGGGTACAGCCTCTTTCCTTCCTGCCTTCTCTCCCCAGGATGAGGCAGGGTAGGGACCATCCCACAGGGACAGTCTCCCGCCTGGATCCTCGGGGATGCAGCCTCAAAACTGGGAGTTGAACTTGGAAGATGGGCTCAGAGTAGCTGCCTGGGCCTCTCACTGGGGACACCTGGGGGAGGAACCAGGTCTATTTAACGCTCCCAGTTTACAGCTCCTGCTTGGCTGGATCCAGGCTCTTGGGGACCTCGGGAAAGTCACTTTCAACTCTCTGAGCCTCTGTTTCCTCACCTGTAAAGTTAAGATTGCACTGGGGCAGGCTGATTGCCGAAACAAACAACCCCAAAATCGTAGTGCCGTAATCCAGTAAAAGCTTCTTTCTCTCTCTCGGCCACAGTGGGGGTGCGCCTCCAGGAAGGAGCTCTGCTCTGTGACCCCGACAGGAACCAAGGCTCCTTCCACGGTGTGTCTCTGACACATGGTCCTCGTCCTGCCCTGCCAAGGACAGGGGACGAGAGGGAGAAGGCAGCCCTGCTCACAACCACGTAGGGCTGTGGGGGACCCGAATCACTCCCACGGCCCCAGCTAGAATCATGCGGGACTGGGGTGTGTTGTCCCACTGTGGACCCCAAGAAAGAGGGGGACACAGACATGGCGAGTGCCAGCGGCCTCTGCCAGAGAGACAACAATAAGACGTTCCTCCCCGGGCTGCCCGTGAGGGTTAAATGTAAGATGCTGTGGCTCTCCCAGCACAGGGCCTGGCCCCGGAGACGAGGAGATACTGTTGTTTTTCTTCTGTTCCCTCTACCAGTTATTCCCTTGAGGCTTATGCAAATGGCAGACCAAGGCAAGAAGTTAAGTACGTGTCCCTCACCTCTGAAGCTGCTTATTTCCTTGTTTCCTCGCAGTGTAACATTTCATTAGACCTTCCAGATGGGGAAGAGCAGGCAGATTAGAAGTCAGATAGTGCCTAGAAGCCTGCTTCATCGGTTTCGGGGACGGCTGGAGCTTCAAAGCTATTTGGTATTTCCACCGCCGAAAGGAGCAGTTGTGTTTTTTTTGTTTGTTTTTTTTTTTGTTTGTTTTTTGTTTTTTTCCTTGCGTTATGCGGGCCTCTCACTGTTGTGGCCTCTCCCATTTGCGGAGCACAGGCTCCAGACGCGCAGGCTCAGTGGCCATGGCTCACGGGCCCAGCCGCTCCGCGGCATGTGGGATCTTCCCGAAACGGGGCACGAACCCGCGTCTCCTGCATCGGCAGGCGGACTCTCAAGCACTGCGCCACCAGGGAAGCCCAGCAGTTGTGTTTTAATAAATGGCTGCCTCAGTAATTTTCCTCAAAGGAATTGCTTCTAGGATGTGCCTGTCCCCAGGGGCGCACTGGCTGTTCCCTCTCAGTGCTCCTGGAGCCGGTGCATTATGAGAAGATGCTTGGGGCCAGGAGCCCATCCAGTCTACCGACCCCGCACTCATGATGTGACCCCAGCGAGCTCTCCAGGACCCTGTGGAGGGCACTGCACAGGGGAGAGGAGTGGGATATATGGGTCTTGACCACAGTTCTAAGGAAGAGGATTTGTCCAACCATCCTGACCTGTCCCTTCCCAGCGGCCACGGGCAGAAGTGGTTCCCACTTTAAGATCAGGGAAGATTCATTTCTTCACTGACCTTGACTGACATAGCCCACCAACAGGTGTGGGCAGCCTGGTGGGTGGGGAAGCGTAGGAGGGGACAACGGAAGTCCCCCATCCGGGATTTCTCTGCCTATGGGAGCCACGCTGACATGGAATTGCAGCATTCACTCATTCATTCACTCATTCATTCATTCTTTACTGAGTGCCTGCAAGGGGCCAGGCACTGTCTGAGCCATGATCCAGCAGTGGATAGAACTGGTGGTCGGAGGGCATGATGGCTGAGAGCCACACTGCCTGGGTTTGAATCCTGGCTCTGCCGCTTCCTAGCTGGGTGACCTTGGGCAAGGTGCTTGGCCTGTCTGTGCCCCCGCTTCCTCATCTGGAAAAGGGAGATGGCCATCGTAATAGCTGATTGTTATGTGGATTAAATGAATCAATACCTGTAAGCACTGCCTTTATAGAACTTACATTCCAGTGTGATGGAGACGGAGAAATCTAAGTAAATTATGTAGTCTAAAAGAAGGCAATAAGAGCTACCAAGAAATGAAACAGGAAAAGGACTTGGCATTTTAAAATAAGTTGGTTAGAGAAAGTCTCACTGAGAAGGTAACGTTTAAGAAGAGACCTAAGGGAAAGCAGAGCCCTAGCCCTGGGGCTAACTGGGGAAGAGTGGAGCAGGTGGAGGAGGAGCAGCGTGTGCAAAGATCCTGGGGTAGGAGGGGCCTAAGGTGCTGGAAGAGCAGCAAGGAGGCCAGTGTGCTAGAGCAGAGCTGTCGGTAGTTGGGGTGGGGGAGATAAAGTAAGAGAGGGAATTGGGCCCCAGGCTTCACAGACCTTGTAAGGGTTTGGCTTTTTCTCAGGGTGAGATGCAGGCCGTTGCAGGGACTTGAGCAGAAGAGAAAGATGGTCTGACTCAGGTTTTATCAGGATCACTCAGGCTGCTGTGTGGAGAATACGCTGAGTGAGGGTAGGAGGTGAAGGATGCAGCTGAGCTGAGAGGCTCTGGCAGAAACCCAGGTGAGAGACGATGGCAGCTCAGACCAGCGTGGCCAGGATGGAGATGGGGAGAAGTGGTGGGGTCAGGAGGTAACTCAAAGCCATCAATCAAGGCGGTTGGACATATAAGAAGCGTTGTGAGTTGGAGGCAAAGGATCTGCAGGGCCAGGCTGGCAGGGAGCTTGAGTCCAGAAGTGAGGCCCGGAGGGGATGTGGAAAGAGCACAAATACAAGAGCTCTCCTCGTGGCACCACCACTTCCTCCGTTTGTGGCCCTGAACAAGCCACCTAATCTCGGAGATGGATCCCCCTCTGTAAAACAGACGCGGGGCTAGGACTCACTTAAGTGGCTTGCAGGGTGAAGGCATGCTGCCTCCTTGCCTCTCCTTGCCTCTCCTCGCCACTGTCTCCTTGCAGCTGGGTGAGGAAGGGTCAGCACAACAGAGGGGGTCCCCTGATCAGGAGGCTGATGCCAGCAAAGGCTCAGGGGCATAGAAAGTGATGCCCATGCAGGCACAGGGGGTGTTGGCACCTGTGTCTCTGCTTCACGGTGAGAGTCACCAGGTATTTCCCGTGAGTGGGCAGCCCTGGAGGCTGTGGGGTGAGCACGCTGCTCCTGGGGACACGTCATTTTCTGGGCAGCCAGAGAGTGCATACCAGGTCAGTCCTTTTCTCTGGCTTGAGCTATACTGAGCTCCTTTTATTCTGGCCGCAGAAGTCCATCCTGGTGGTGCCAGGCTGGTATCTGACACCAGAGTCCCCCCAGCCTCAGGCAGGGACTCCCCCCACTTCCTCCCCATCCAAGCCCAGACCTCTGCAGCATTCTTTGTTGAACCCCAGACAGTGGGGTATCAGCCCTGCTCTGGTGCCGCTACAGGCCAGCCCTCTGTTAATGGACTGCTTGTGCCTGCAGACTGGGCTGGGCGGAGCCGGGAACAGATGGTCATCTCACTCCCTCTCCAGGGGCCTCTGCAGCTGAGATCTGGCCCACTGACAGCTAAGCTCTGCAGCACCCGTTCAGTGGCCCGGACCCTGTCATCCTCATTTGTCCTCAGGATGCCCACTCCTTTGCCCTCAGTAGACCCTGGGACTGAGCCCCCGTAGAGCTGGGGTCTGCACAAATGTGACTGGGGGTAAAGTAGGATGAGTGTAAGTAGGGTTTCCACCCGTGCAGCCGATGGGGAGTGCCCGATGCTGAGTGTTTTCAGAGCTTAGTATGTGACCAGGCACATGGGACCCTGCAGAACAAGGGCTGGCAGAGAGCGGGGCCAAAGGGTAAAGCAGCAGAGTAACCTGGCGTCGTCAGGAAGGCTTCCTTTTGGAGACCAGAAGTGAGCTGGAGGAGGACTGAATCAGCTACTGCAGGATGTTTGATGTGACCATTCCTGTTGTCCTGGAGTCTCAGATGAGGCACAAGGTTGAGCGTGAAATGTGCTCAGGAACCCCACGTTAAAAGGGGAGCTAGGTAGCCCCAGGACACCCCCAACCTCCCCCAGCCCCAAAATTAAAAAAAAAAAACCTTGTGATGACTACAGGAAATATCCTTCCTGAGAAGAGCGTTATCCTAGGGAAGGGTGCTGAGGCTTTTCCCTCCCCTCCTGGGGACGTACCCCCCACCCCCACCCCAGCCATCAACCCAAGCCTTTCCTCCGTGGGACCTGGTGCCGCCCTGAGACTGGAGCATTTGGGAGGATGTAACCAGACACCAGCACTGTGCCTGACTCTGCAAGACCAGAGGTGGCCGGTCAAGGTAACGTCCCGGTCATGTTTCCAGAGTAGACAATGCACAAGGGAGTCAGATTTGAGCTGTCTTGGGAGCGCCCACCCAGCAGGGGGTGAGCTGTCAGAGCCCTTCAGGGAGCACACTGAACACAGCCAGACCATCCGGGCAGCTCCAGCAAAAGAACTCACAACAGTGCCCACTGGGTCTCCGCCACCCAGAGGCCATCTCCGCAGGCTTGCAGTGCTCTGGTCATACCTTGCCTCTGTCCTCTCAGCCTCCCTCCTGGACACTCTGGGGAAGCCAGAAGCAGCAGTTAGTGAGTGACAAAGAGGCAGCACCAGGAGAGTGTCACATCCCACCCACCCCACCCCCATTACAAGATGCTGAGCCTGGGTCATCGGGGGCTGGGCCGAGGGGAGAAACTTTGAACTGGCTATGAGATCAAAGTTCCGATAAAAGATTGGACTTAGCTAAGGAGAAGCTGAGGATGAGATTGTTTTTAGAGTTGACCTTGCCAGTGACTAGGTGTGTGACCACACAGGCTACTTGAACCCCTCCGTGCTTCAGTTAAACATTATAAGCACCCCCCTCATCGGTTTGTTCTGAGGACTAAAAAGGCTGATGCGTGGACAGCCCTCAGTACAGTGCCGGGCACACAGTAAGTGCTCAGGAAGCATCAGCTCTCAGTAGTGGAGGTGGCAGCAGCAGCAGTAATAACAGTAGAAGTAACGCCCAAAAGTGACCCCAAAAAAAGCCGTTTGGGTCCAACAGGGTAGATTTGAAGGGAAGTAGCAGGAGAAAAGGAAATCTGTTCGCTGCTGATTGACATCCCACTGAGTTCAACCCGTTTAATAAGCCCGCTACACGATTATCATTTCCCAGGACCTGTAGTAAGAAGAGCAGTGTTGAGTGCAGGGGTGGGTGGCGGGTAGACCTGGAGCAGCTATCCCTGCTGCCTGAATGGTCCAGGAAGGCTTCTGGGAAGAGGTGGCACAGAATAAGGCCTCAAGCCATGCAGAGGTAGAGATACACCACTGGGAGAAGAAAGTGGTCTCAGGACCCTTGTACATGTCTTGTCCTTTTTGTTCATGCTGCAGCCCTGGGGACAGTTCAGCCCAGTAAACATCAGTGAGCCGCTCCGTTATGCCCAGCCTGGAGTGGGGGCCACTGGGACAGTGAGATGAGGACACAGGTTCTGCGCTCAGGGAGCTGCCAGCCTTGTGGGATGAGAAGACAAAAATCGTAGCGTGTCGGGCTTCCCTGGTGGCGCAGCGGTTGAGAGTCCGCCTGCCGATGCAGGGGACGCGGGTTCGGGCCCCGGTCCGGGAAGATCCCACATGC
>NW_006782866.1:1376654-1392304 GCF_000442215.2 Lipotes vexillifer
CGTAGCGTGTCAAGCGAATGTGGCTCCTGGTGAGATAGAGGGATTCAGGGGTGCTGTAGGGTTCAGAGGAGAACTTAGCCCAGGAGGGGCACTCCACACACACACACACACACACACACACACCCTTTCCTCTCTGTCTTTTCCCCATAACTGTTTCTTCTTCTGGGCAGATGGTAGGGTTGCACTCCTCCACCTGCTTGAAGTTAGACATGGCCACGTGGCTTGCTTTGGCCAATGACATGAGAGCAGGAAGGACGCATGTCCCTTTCAAGGGACAGCTTTAAGAGCCAGTGTGTGTGATTCCCCAAACCCTCTTTTCCTCTGCCACCGTGGCCAGCAGATCCCAGGTGAGGGGCGCTCTCTCAGCCTGGGTCCTGAAGGATGACCCCAGGTGACCAGTGGTGAACAGGTAGCATGAGTAAAAAGCAGTTGTAGTTAAGCCACTGAGATTGGCTGTTTATCATCATAGCCTAACTCACTTATCCAGGTGAATGCAAACATAAATTTTTTAAGTGGCCCAAATAGAAAACTAACCCTGGGAGAATCTTCTCTGAGCCCTGTTGCCTTTCCTTCGTTGGAGCCCCCTTGCCCTGGGAATGGCAGGTCTGGATCCCAGTTCCATCTCTGCCCTAACGCTCTGTGCCTCGGGTAACGCTGTTGTCCAAGGGGGTTTCTGACCACAGAGTGGCTGTGAGAGTCCGGCATTGTGGGGATACGGTCTTCAGGGATTTGGGGGTTAGGGAACAGCCAGCGGTCAGCCTGCATTCATCAGCGTCCCTGCCTTGAGCCCTGAGGGTCACGGTGAAGGTCAAGCACAGAGTTAGAAGCAGAACAAACCCAGGGCAGGGGGGGAACCCAGAGGGAACGTGGTGGTCCTTGCTGCTGGTGGGCATGGGGCCAGCGGTCCCACGGTGCCCGACAGGGTGGAAGTGGCAGCCTAGAAGCCAAGCGTCCCTGCTTGGTTAATCTAAAAATAAACAGAAAAGCAACAAAACTCTATGTCTCAATTACTGCACACAAGCTGTTCAAACAGCCAGCTCTGCACTGGAGATGTGAACTTGTCAACAGAGGCTGCCTCGTTTGCATGCTTGGGTGGTGATAAAACACACGACCTCGAAACAGGCTGCCCTCTGGTCTGGGTAGCTGTTTGGGGTTTTTTTGTTTGTTTGTTTTTAATTTAATTTAATTAAAAATACAGACATAGAATAAAGACAGTGAAAAGCTGAAGCAAGTACAACAGGATAGGGCAGCAGCTCCCAAAACGAAGGTAGAGGAGGCCCTGAGGTCTGAGATAAGCCAGGCCCTTGACAGAGAGGTGAGCGGGAGAGGGGCCGAAGCGCGGGACAGAAGTCTCTCCCAAGTGACCCCAAACACTCCTCCCCTCCCCTGTTGATCATGGAGGAAGCCCCAGTGAGCAGTGTGGGCCCTCAGTTCCCAAAGCCGAAGCAAAGGCTTTTTAGGGACCGCTCTCTCTCGGGGAGAGGATGTTATAGCCCACGTCTGGGATGAGCTCAGTGGGCCGGATGCATGGCGGGCAAAGCTGAGACTTCCATCCTTGGCATTTATTTCCTCTCCCACATGCTCACCCTCACACTGTCCTAGCTCAAATACAGTCTGTTCTCTGAAATGAATGAAGCCCCAGGAAGCTGAGCTTCCCTGGGCTCCAGCCCAGACCAACCACTCCCTCCCCCGAGCCCACGGGTGCTCATGCTTTTCTGTATCCTTACTGTGTGCTTTCCTCTTGACAGTGCTACTTTCCACGGAAGCCAGAACCTTGCCCCATCCTTGCCTGCTTTCAGTATCTTGCACAGAGCCAGGCATAATGAAGGCAAGAGGCGGTCAGTAAATTTGATACGACTTGACAAGGAAAGGGCAGAACGTGTATTAATCAAGAGCATGCCTAAGAGGCTGCTTGGGAGGGAAAAGGGGGCAGAGTCCTGACTCATGAAAGTGGAGCCCCGGAAGAGGAAGCAGGCTACCTCTTAATTTCCCAGGAAGGGGTTCTGGGTAAGCAGGAGGCCCCAGAGATGGAGAAGAGAGGGCAGCGTGCTCACGCCAGCGCCGGTGAAGGTGCCACAAATCTTGCTGCTGAAGTGGCTGTTGGTTCTGCATTCACTCTGGACAGGGATTTCAATGTCCCCAGCCCTTGGGGCAATTCTGCAGCCATCAGCCCAGACACTACTTACTCAGTGAAATCGAAAAGCAGTCGAGTCTCTCCCAAGGATGATAATATCCCGTCACAGGCCGTATGATCTGCCAGCCATGTGACGGCCGTTCCCTAATGTTTCCAAATAGACTTTTGAATAGACCCTTGTCTAGAAGAGAGCAAATTGCAAGAGCATTTTTGGCAGCCAAACAGAGAGCGAGTATTAGCCTTTCTTCCTCGCAACGCTTGCTGCTCGGGCTGGCTCCAGGCACCGAGTAGGATTCATGCATCAGCTTGGGTCACTGATGAACACCATTTGCTGTGAAGAGACATCTTGTTGAATTAGTCAATTCTGCAAGATTCGGAATAATCAGGCCAGAGGCAGCCTGTGAGAGAGCGGGAGGCCTGCTTAGAGAAGGGAAGTAACTACCAAGTCTAGCTCCCAGTTCTGCAATCGCGTGTTTGCAGGACCGGGGGGAAGCAGGCTCCAGACTCTAGTGTTTCCATACTCTGTGAAGCCACCAAGAACAGGGAGTCAGAAGGAGCAAAGATGGTTCCTCGTCATGATAACTCTGGGTAATTGTCCTCTATGCCGTCAAACCATACCCGCCCGCCATAGCTGCCTCATCGACCCTGGTGTTCACGAGCCCCTAATTTATACACACCTCCCTTCTTCCCTCAGTTTATGCTGATATTATGCTGCCAACTGTCATTTCCAATATCTTTTTTATTTTTCATTATCACCATTATAATGATTTACACCAGTAGCAGTAGCACAAATGCCTAGTCAATCTGTCCCATGAGAAAAGGCTCTGAATCATGTGTGCCTTTATGGAAAAAAAAAAAAAAATTACTGCATCCAAACCCACAGCCAGAATGTCTCAAAGTAAAGGTGCACACGGGAAGGGACAGAAGTGGGAGGCTTGTTCTTTTAATATTGCTCCTCTAACACAGGCACTGGATGCCACCTTTCCGAAGCAGGGAGATTGCTTCTTGCGTTAGAAATTGGGCCCAGAAAAGGAATTGGTGGCATTTTCCTGGAAACCTATCATCAGAAAAGCATTTTGAGACATTTGTCTTTTTAGGTCATGTATTAAGCCCTGTAATTATGGAATGTGGATTTTCTCCAAAATACCTCTGCCCCCCGGGGTCCTCCAAGGACCACAGTGCAGTGGCGAGTACTGTAGGAGCATCAGAGTGCCGGGGTCCTAGGGCCGACTCTGGTCCTGCTAATGGGCGGATCTCGGGCTGGTGTGTCTCAGGCTCTACCTGCATTCAGGTCCTCCCGGGGGATCCTGTGAAAACCGTAGATTTCAGCTCACTAGTGCTGAGGCTGGGCCTGGGATTCTGCAGTCTAACAAGCCCCCGGGTGGTACGAATGCTGCAGATCCACAGACTGCACTTGGTCAGGGGGTGCTGAGGCCACTATCCAGGCCCTGATCTTCATCCTCTCCTCTTCATCTCCCCCACTTACAAAAGCCAGTGTCAACACATCCCTGCCTACACCATTGGGATGTTGTGAGAAGGAAATGATGTGGTGCTTTTGAAGACCCTTGTGAAGGGTGAGCACTGTGGCCCTACAAGGTCATGCTGTTGTTGCCATGACCACCACTGGACCTTTAATGCAGGGGCTCCCTCCCTGCCTTCCCCTGAGCCAGTCCATTCACTGGTCTGGGGTCTGCTGGGCTGTGTCTCCCCCAAAGCTTTGGATGAGCCAAGACCTAGGAAATACACGCAGGTTTAGCTGGCGGTGGAGAAAGCAGGTTCCCTGTCTTCCTTTAAAGGTAAAGATGACACCCTCAAGCCCTCCGTAACAGAGATTGATGCCCCCTGGGGAAGGGAAGCGGAGGTCAGGTGTCACTGCCCTGGTTTCTAATCTGAGCTATCGCATCCCTGACTCCCTTCTCCCCGCAACCTGGAGGGCCTGGTAGAAGCTGCTTGGTTGGGTCCAGACCCTGGAGCTGCAGCAGGTCTTGGTGGAACCTGCCAGCAGCTAAGCAGCGGGGCTGGGATGAGCCACCGCAGCCTGGCACCTGAACTGGGAAGACTTCACACTTACCCTGCTGAGTGAGTGACCAGTGACGGTTGGGCAGGGGGCGGGGGCGGGTGGTATTCACAGGAGGACAGTAGTCCCTCCTGGATGCCCAAAGCAGGTGGAAGGGAAAGACCCTTTCAGAGCAGGGGTGAAATATGACAGCAATGGCTGTGTTCAGTTCACTGGGGCCTTGGTATTTAAGGAACGGAGCTAACAATAAAACCACACCTAGGTCACTCTTCTGGCTGAGAACAGGAAGAGGCTGGTGTCAGCCTGTGACTGTTCCAGAGCTTCCTTGGCTTCTGAGCTGGTCCAAAGGATTTGGAACAGGGCCCTGGGTCCAGTCTGGCACCTACACGTGGCCCCCACTACCCGAACATTTTATATCCACTTGGAGGTGCTGAACACCTGCTCCCCGCTGAGGAATACCTCCCCCCAGGAGTGGGAACTGGACTGGATGAGACAGATGAGGAAATCTGTAAGGAGGCCACACTTTCAGGGCCAGACCTGAGAGGGTGGCCTCCTTGCTTTTTTCACCCTGAGCGCCTCTCTTGCCTCAGAGTGTGTTCCGAGCTGGAAAGGGCTTGCCACTTTGATCTGGGAGCATTTCCTGTGTCCCGTGCCCGGGTGCCCAGCCTGTGCCGGATCAGCTCCATGGAGAAAACAGAGAGGGGTCCTGTCTTTAGGGAGCACACCCTTGAGGAGTGGCACTCACTTGGGCGGTGGAACGTGCCAGCCCATCGCTGGGTCGTTGGCCTGCCTCTGGAGCTCAGAGAAGAAAGGGCTGGTCAGAGGACGCCTTCTACAGGAGGGGCTGGGGCAGGCCCACCCCCGAGACTCAGCCAGAATCAAGTCGTCTAAGTCAGTGGGGTCTCGGTGGGGACGGGGGTCGGTGGGAGCCGAGGCAGCCCCAGGAAGCCAGGAGACATTTCCGAGGGGTGCCCCCAGCTCCTGCTGACATCTGTGCCAAGTCAGGGCCAAGCCAGCTTCTCCAGAAGCTTTGTATTGCATTTGCCAAGGTGGTGTTCCGGCTGCTGTTGATTATTTTGCTCCAGAAGAAAGGCTAAAAGATGCAGAGAGGGAAACGAAAATAAGAGAGATGGGCACCAACTGTTCCAGCCAACTGGGCAGTGTGTCTCCCCAAGATGAGGCAATCACAAGTTTTCCTACGGGGCCGGACGGACCATGGCTCATCCCTCAGCCTCCTGTCTGGAAGCAGTGCGGACTCCCCACTGGCCTGTGGATTAATCATGCCTTCAGGTTCTTACAGCCAGCGCCCACTCCTCTGCGTGCCTTAACGATACGAAGGAGGGAAGGGTCATTGGTCACCTGTGATCCCCGGTACAGCGTGTGCACACGGGGCATGTCAATAGTGGGGGGAACGGAGCGCATCCTGCAGCGGGTTCAAGGCTGCCCAGCATGCTGGTCCTCGAGCACGGGGCCTCAGGAGTGTCGTGGGCTCCTGGACAGTGGCCCCTGGGCCCCAGCCCCACATGGACAATACATAGGAAAGGACTGTGACAGTCACAGTACTTAATTATTTATTCATGCATTATTCATGTTGAGGCAAGTCTGTGGGGCAGGATGCTGACCTGGTATCCAGCAAGTGTACATGAGACTGAATTACAGAGATACAGCCCGGGCAGCAGGGCTGAGCCTGGTGTCTGCTGGTTGGCCTCCTCCAGGCCAACCTCGGGCCCTGGACTTGGGTCCATCATGGCACCCCTGAGCTGCAGGGAGAAGCCCATCCATCAAGGTAGGCTGTAGGGTTTGCAGTAGGAGATCCCCTAGGTCACAGATGTTCAGCTGAGGATGACCTTCCTTCCAGCCCAGTGTGTTGTTTCCCAGTGGCCCCGGGTGACAGAGCACCCTGTAAGGTCCTGGCTGTCCCCCAGCTCAGGGCGTCTCAGGGAGTCTGTGAGACACAGACCCACACAGCTTCGTAGTTCACAGCCTCCTTTGTCCTCATCCCAGAAACTTGCCAGGTTGCTGTTGGCCTTGGAGTTGCAGGCCTATCCTTTTCTGCCCTGTAACTCAGATCTGCTCATTACCCAGTGCTAGGGCTTTTCCCCATGTGCAGAGCTCTCACAGGATTTACAGTTTGGTCCTCACAGAGGCCCTGGGGGCGGGTAGAGCTGTCCATCCCCGCTTTCCAGATGAATAACCTGCAGCATCCCCAAGTTCCCGGGGCTAGTAAGGGGTGGTGCTGGGGGTCAAACTTAACCCTCTTGACTCTCTACCCGGCTCTCTTTCCACTGCCCAGGGGCCCCGGGTTGAGTCCTGGAGTGGTCACTGAGGGCTGAGCTGGCAGAGCAGAGGGGCCAGGCCCAGCACTTGGACTCAGGCTTCCCCTAGTTATGGCTTCCCCGAACAGAACAAGGAGTGTGAGCCCCTTTGCAGAGAGGCCTCGGAACGCAACAGCTCGATGGCCAACCTGTGCACAGGGCCAGAGAGGTGCCGAACACCAGGGGCCTGCCCAGCTCTCGGGGTCGGACAGGAGCATTGAGCGTGGAAGTGTTCAGCTCTATGCATGTTTTCCAGAGTCTGAACTGGACCTTAAACTAGGCACTGACTGGGGTGGAGCCCATATTTCCCAGCAGGGAAGGACACACAGGGTAGGCTCCATAGTACCAGACTATTTCTTATACAACCCCGAAGTAGAGACATTAACTTTTCTATCATTATAGAGGTAACCTAACCACAGCACAGAAAATGTAAAAATAAAATAAACCACACCTAAAACTTTGGATCAAATTCCAGACAGGTGGAATTGCTCATTTTCAGCAGCTGCAGCAAAACTAAGACAAGGGAGGATGGGTGCAGAGTGGAGGCCCCGGACATGCTTTCTATCTGGGCATCAGGAGCACAGAGAAGGAGGGAGGCAGGGAGATGAGGGTTCCAGGGACAGGCAGTGGGCAGAGGTTCGGGGTAAGAGCTGGAAGTCAGGGGCTGGGGCAGTTTTGTCATTTGGTTTTCATTCCAGTTAGCAACCCGGCCGACTCCTCCAAGGCAATCGAAAGAGCCTGGTGACCGGGTGGTCCCTCCTGTGTCCCTACACAGCTGGTGCTCTAGTGGTACTGGCCACGTTGAGGAATTGTCCCCAGTGGCCAGTAGGCAGGGAAGCCGACTTCCAAGTTCCATTCACTCCGGATGGAAGGGAAGCCCAAGGGTGCAGCTTGTGTGTGGAGGTCCCAGGCCAAGGCCCCTCCCAGGGGAGCACATACCCTTTCTGGTGAGCAGGTGAGCCGTCACGGGGGCTGGCACCTCATCCTGCAGGATTGGAGGCCGCAAGAACAGACCCTCCACTCTCTCCTGGAGAGGAGCCCTGGACAAAGTAGGCCTTCCTCACGGGGTACGGAGATGCTACCGGGCACACCTGGGTGGCTTCTGTAATGCTTCCAAGGGATCATCTCAGCTTTGAGGTAGTTGGGCTTGACGTTCGTGACTCTCCCTGGAGCTGATCAGTGCGGCCCTGCTGCGTTTCTGGGGTGCTGGGGGGACTCTGTCCTTAGGCTCAGGAAATGCCCGTGTGTGTGGAGGCTCTGAACGGGGAGACAGGGGCAGGGCGGGGGGTGGGGGACGGGTGGTGCAGGAACAATGGTTGTGCGTTCACAGCAGCACTTTGGCCCATCAGGAGCATCTCAGAGTGACGTTCACCCCATTCTTCACATTTGCTGTGATTCTGTAAGCAGGGCCTCTGCTCCCCTCCCTCTCCCCGGGGGGAGGCGAGGTGTGTACAGAGAGAAGGGACTGGGGACCAGAGGCTGGGACCGGCTTCCCGAGCGGTGCACTGGGCCCAGGCTCAGCCTCTCTGGATCCGGGTCGGGCTCTGAAAAGTAGAAACCCAGGTGTGTGCACAGGGGGCCACCAAGTGAGACGGTGGAGGTGCGTGCATTTTAGGAACTGGGAGGCATGTGGCTTCAGGCAAGGAAAAATGGGGTTCCCCCCGCCCCAGGGGTGTCCCCTCCTCTCTGTCAGCCCAGCATCCCTGGGATGGTGCAGAGGACAGCACTCGTGGTGGAGAAACAGTTTTGCCACTCAGGATCCCAGAGGCCAGAGCCAAGTCTCATGCAAAACTCCCACCTCTGGGCGACTTTTCAGATTTAACCCAGGACCTGCCCCGAAACATCTGTACCCTGGACCTCGGCCCTACCTGCCTCCACCCACGAATATAGGATTTTCTAGACTCTAGAGCTCTTTCTTCACACATGTGCATGGAATTGAAAAGGTGCTGGCCACACACTAACCCCACCCAGGTGCGAGCCCTGGCTCCTGGTAAACAGCCCCACACGCTCGGGAATGGCTGCGGCCAGACTCCCTCCTCTCTCGGTGCCAGCCCCCGAGCCAGGCTCTGCCAGTTCACAGGCCGCCTACCAGGTGCGCGCCGTGACAAGGAAGCATTTCTACATGTCCTGTCTGTAACTGCTTGACCAGTCTGGTCTGAGATGCCTCGTGCGCTGGGGGCCTCCTCCCGCCCCAGTGAGCACTTCCCGATGCCTCTCCCCGCACCGCCCGGGATGCACGTGTGGGCACAGGGGCCACAGCCCAGCAGGAAGAAGTGACATGGCCACCTCTGGTGCTGGCACTCTGCCGTCTCACCAGGGTACACCGGGCAGCACTCTCCTTTCGTTCCGTTTGAAAGGGGAAGTTAAACTGAGGAATGAAGTTGAACCCAAACCTGCCATGCGAATAGTTGACCTTTTTTTTGGATACACTTCATGAGGCTGAGATCAGATTGTGTGGCCTCCAGCTGCCTGAGTTTCCATCTCCTCTCCAGCGTTTTCAGGAGACTTGAAGGGATGAGCAGCAGGGTGGGGACCCCCAGAGGTGCAGCTGCTGGGCCAGCTTTCCTGCCACACACTGGGGCTGTGAGGAAGAGGGAACCACAGTGTGGTCCAGCGGGCGGCCCAGCCCAAAGCAGCGAGCTGCGAGGTATGACCACCATCAGTGGTGTCCTTGGAACCAAGAGGGCCCCTTTGACCTGATCCCAAGCACACTCTGCCACCTCTGGGCACGTCTCAGGGGCCACCTGAATGCCAGCCCTCCTCATCTCCATCCTCACCAGCTGGAAGCAGATGGTTCCTTGACAATATGTGAGGTTGTGTTGTTTTGTAGGAATGTAGGGGCTGATTTCGTGTATCAGCCAGGCTAGACTAGACTTTTAGGTAACAAACTGCCAATCTCAGTACCTTAACACGATAAAGATTTATGTCCCAATCATGCCAAGTCCAGCGCTGAGGGAACAACCCTCTCCCGTCAGATCGCTGCACCAGCCGGGAGATGTGGCCTTTGAGGTCGTCACGGCAAGCAGAGAGAACCACAGGATCATGCAGGATGTTTATAAAGGGCCCTTCCCCACTTATTCTGTCTGCCTGAATTCAGATGCATGATCCCAACCTAAATACAAGGGAGGCTGGACGGGTCTTCTGGGTGAGCAGAAAGAGGACACAGTGCTTTGAACCCTGAGCATCATCTCGGCCCCACTTAGGATCCAACCTAGGGAAGCAGTCGCCCCTGGGGGGACTGTAATTAACCAGAGCCCTGCCTAGGCAGGTGAATCTCAGGAGACCAGAGTGGTCCAGCTGACCCTGGACACGTAGATTCTCCTCTCAGAGCTGTCCTTAGAGACTCCAGTTCTGATTTCCTGGAAAGGCAGGACATTTCCTAACTCCAGTGCCTACACAGAATTTCCAGCTGGAAGACTCAAGGTGTTTGTATCTGAGATTCTCCCTTTACACAAATGTGTTTCTCCCTTCCTGAAACACTGAGCAATTAAGAAGGAATAAACATGTGTTTGTTCATTCGGCAAACATTTCATGAACACCCTTCTATGCCAGAGTCTGCTAGGTGCTGAGATTACAGAGACAATAAGCCTGGAGTTTACTCTCAAGGTAGTAAACGTACAACAGCCATCCATGGATGCTGGGATGATGGTGGGTACAGATGTTCAGGGGGACAGAGGAGCACCTCTCACCTGACCTGGGGTGAGAGTGAGGGTTAGTGCAACCTCTGAGAAGAGCCAGTGCCTGAGTTGGGTCATAACTGACACACAGGACTTAGCCAGGGGGAGGGGGAAGCCAGTTCTGGCAGAGGAGCCGGGGGGACTTGTACCCGAGGTGAGAGAGGGTGCGATGCCCTCAGAAACTGTACAGCGTTTGGAATGGCCGGGCGTCGCCTCTGGGGTGGGAAGAGTGAACAGTGATGCTAGAAAAGCGAGCCAGCCCAGATGCTCAAGTGTCCTCTGGGCCACCCTGAGGAGTCTGGATTGTATTCTGAAGGATAGGGTTTAAAGCAGGAGAGGAGAGGATGGTGACCAGACCTGTGCTTTAAAAAGCCACAAGGGCAAGGGTGAGCTGGGACAAAGCGAGAGAGCGGCATGGACGTATATACGCTACCAAATGTAAGGTAGCTAGCTAGTGGGAAGCAGCCGCATAGCACAGGGAGATCAGCTCGGTGCTTTGTGACCGCCTAGAGGGGTGGGTTAGGGAGGGTGGGAGGGAGGGAGACGCAAGAGATATGGGGACATAAGTATACGTATAACTGATTCACTTTGTCATAAAGCAGAAACTAACACACCATTGTAAAGCAAGTATACTCCAATAAAGATGTTAAAAAAAAAAAAAAAGCCATAAGGGCAGTTGGTGGAGGATGGACAAGCAGGGTGAAGCTGGGGGCAGAGGACCGACTGGGATAATCCATGTGGGAGACACGATTTGGGATGGATGTGCAGACGGAGGGGGGCAGATCTGAAAAACAGCTAGAGCAACAGACGCAAAGACCCCACTGTGAAATATGGGGATGGACATGCGGCTTTCTCAGAGAGAGGGAATTCCTGAGAATGCATGTTTGGGCAAAAAGAACAATGAGTTTATTTAGGGACTACAAGGGTTGGGTACCTTCAGACAGTAGGATGGTGGGCGTGGCGCAAGGAGAGGGAGCGAGCTGGAAACGCGGCCTTGGGAGTCGTCAGTAAAGAGGTGAGAGCTGAATGAGGTCATCCAGGGAGAGCGTGTAGGGCGAGCAAAGGGAGAGCGTAAGTAGGGGCTCTCCAGGAAGTGCTGAGAAAGAGCCTGCAATGCAGACAGAGAAGGAGTAGCAGAGGAAGGAGAAAAAGTGAGAGAGCACGACGTCACAGAGACCGCAGAGAGGAGCTTTCCCGAAGGACATCAACCAGGCCAAGTGGAGGCGGGGGTTCAAGGAAGACACGGCCATCAATGTCCCATTGAATGGAACGAGCGGGTCCTTCTTGACCTCGATGAGAACAACCCCCCAAGCAGTGGCCAGAGCGAGAGCCACATGGGAGCAGGTTGCAGTGTGACCTGGAGGAGGGAAGGTGACCAGAGCCAAGTGTAGACATCTCTCCCGAGAACCTGGCTCGGAAAAGTTTGTGAGGGTGATCAAAGGGATATTTTTTTTTATTTTTATGATATTAATATTGAATAGATGAAAAAACAATTTTTGTGGCATTGTGTAAGCCGTGAAGCATAGTGATGAAATAAACAGTGAACCCACCATCCAACTTAAGAGGTTACGGTCAGCTCTGCTTCAGGTAGGCCTGCAGGCTGAGCCCAGGCCTCGGGGTCGTGTGCCCAGCAAGAGGGGACAGTGCCGAGGGAAGGGACAGTGGCTGTCAGGGCCCCGCCAGCCACAACCCGGGTTGGGCTGACCCTGGCTCTGGCTCTGTGGCGCTAGAAGTTGGCCACTAGTTCTGGATGTGCCAAGACCAGACTAGGATCAGGCTTAACAGAAGTTTTGAAAATAAACTGATCAGTTTACTAGCCAACAATTCCGGAGTCCCCAGGCTGAGCTGGACTGGTGCGATAGGAAAATGATCCAGGAGCTGTCCCTGACCTCCAGGAGCTCACACCCCAGACAGGAAGTGGGTAGAGAATGGAAAAGAGACATAGATGACCACATCCCTTGTGCCTGAGCCGGGGCGGGGCTGGGGATGTGATGTGCAGGCAGGCCCCACGCTCACCCTCATCGGTGCCCCGGCACTGCCTATGTTCTCCCATCTGCCTCTGCCTCTGCCTCTGCCTCGCTGAGGCCTCTCCAACTGAGACAGCCCCTCCTGTATCTTTACATCCTTCCTGACTGAGGGTGGCTGGCAGGGAGCCAGGCAAGTCACTGTCGTGCTGAGCAAAATACGATCACCGACGATGCAGGAGGCCCTCGGAGTATCTGGTGTGTCTAGGTCTCCATGACAACACTGAGGGCCTTATGTTCGGATATTCGGGAAAGTTGTGTGGGAGATCGTCTGGTTGACAGAGGCCAGGGAGCACAGGAGGCTCTGGTGCCAGCAAGGGATTTGTAGGTTATGAAAGAAAACTCTCAAGTCCCGGAGGCTTAACACCTTCTCAGACTTGAGTCGTATACTGAGCCACGGTCTGGAGGCTGGAGATCCCGGCCACTTTCTCACCTTCTAGTTTTCTGACCTTGAGGAAATCACTTATTCTGAATGAACTCCCTGGTCCATAAAGTGGGGATGACCCTGCCAGGTCACAGGCCACTCCAAGGATCAAATGAGAACTATGTCAAGGGCCTTGTTCACCACAAAGTGAGTCTACGGATGTGGCTGCTCTCACCCCATCATAGGGTTGAGGAAAACGCAGCCTGAGGGGTCCACGGGATCTTGTTCTCACAGTGGGGATGCAGGGATAAAATCCCAAGTCATAATTAGAAGGCGCACATCTGCATCATGCAGGGCAACGTGATGCTCCCGACCAGAAAGGATTACTTTAAACTGTGACTGGGTTCAAAGCTCGTTGACTATACTTTTGCCATGTGATCCAGGACAAGTCATTTATTCCTCGTCTGTGATGGGGCTAATGATCCATGCTTTGTGGGCTTCCTGTGAATATGAAATGAGCTAACGTTTGAGAGCCCTTTTTTTGAGCATAGAGAAGGCGCTTAATGGATGCTGAAAGCCGGTGCTGTCCTCCTCGGGTCCTGGCAGGGCTGCCGTTGGTCTAAATCGCCCTCCTCTCCACTCTGTGCCAGCAGGTCCGGCCTCTGTTTCCACGTGAGGAGCAGCCGCGGCGCACCGAGATGTCCCGACACCACAGCCGCTTCGAAAGAGATTACCGGGTGGGCTGGGACCGCCGCGAGTGGAGTGCCAACGGGACACATGGGACCACCAGCATTTCCAGTGCCACAACCGGGGCGGGTGGCGGCACAGCCAGCAGCCTCAGCGCCCGGCCCGGCCTCCTGCCGCTACCCGGGGTGCCCTCCCGGCTGCCCACACCCGCCACGGCCCCCGCGCCCTGCACCACCGGCAGCAGCGAGGCCATCCCCAGCCTCGTGGCCAGCTCTGCCTCTGCCGTCACCACCAAGGTAAGACCTGCCTGGCGTCCGCTGTGAGCAGCAGCTGGGCAGAGGGGCCTGCTTCCCCCACAGCCCTGGGGCAGCTCCGCAGCCCGTTCCCTGGACGCTGCCTTCTCCAGGGTGTGGGCAGCCCTGGAGCTGCGCCGCGCACCTATTCAAGTTAAAGTGCGCGTGGTTTTATTTTCCATGGAGCCTCTCTCTGTGACTAACATGGGAAGACGAGCAGGTGGCTGAGGCCCCGCGTTGTCCTCTGCCATGTTGATGAAGGGTATTGGACCAGTGAAATGACCATGAAACTCCCGGTTGGCAATACGGGTTTCCTAACTAGGTGCCTGTAAACCAGGCAAAGCCCCCCGGGGCACCGGTTACTTGGGTTTGGAAGAAGATCCTGAGCAGCAGTCAGTCCTAAATGGTCCTAAATCTGCTACTTATGAACCAGTATTAGTACTTAGAACACTCACATCGCTGTCTCCTCCAAGCCTCAGACAACCCCATGACATCAGTGCTTTTGTCACCCGCCTTGCAGTTGAGTATATGGAGGCACAGCGAGTCTCTGGAGCAGGTCCAAGGTGGGCCCTCCTCGGGGACCCAGGCCTCAGGGGTGTTAGTTCCAGGTCATTCCCCCTCTTCTGGAGGCGGCTACAGCCCGGGGAACGACAGCAGAAAGCAGTCTGTTTTACCAACCGCGATATCAAAATGAAAATGTCACCAAGGCTCCTGCTTAGCTTCTGGACAAGCTGGGCCCCCTCACGCCGCTCAGAGCCCCTGAAGGGACAGGGGGACCCAGGCCGGTGGCAGGAAGCCCTTTCATTGCTGTCCTGTCTCCTGGGCCGGCAGGGGCTCTGCAGGCCACTTTGCCTCTGCCAGCCATTCAGAGCCGCCTCCTAGGGGTGATCTCAGCATCTCAGGGCCAGTGTGCGCGCGCGCACGCGTGTGTATGTGTGTGTGGTGTGTGTGTGTGTGTGTGTGTGTGTGTGTGTGTGTGTGTTTGTCTAGTCTTTTCTTTTCTGCTTTCATAAAAGTTGCGGGAGAAGTTAAAGGTCGGGGAGCACCGGCCCCAGCCATTGTGAGGCGGCCGTGGTATTGGAAAGTCGTGCTCCAGGTGTGCCGCGCCTTTGTCTCGGTGATTTTCAAAACTCCCTTTCAGCACCGCTTCCCATTAATAACTGTGAGTGCTGCCGGCGGAGGCCCGAGACAATGGAGCTATTGGAGGCCAGCTCGGAGTGCACTGACATCTTCTGCAGTGCCTTATTGATTTCATTTTCCTGTTATGAAAACGCCGCCCCACTGAGGTGGGGAGGGAAGGGGAGAGGAGATGGAGGGTGATTTGGGCACGATACCCCCAGACCAGCCAAACACACTCCTTCCCAGGCGCCAGCCCCCAGCACTGCTCCGAGGCGTTGACCTCTGCCCAGTGGACCCGGCTGGCTGCCCTGCCAACCACATCTGGCAGCCGCTCAGCTAGGCCAGCTGTTGGCCATCTGGAGGATGGCAGCTTCTGGAGCTGACTGCTGGGGGCTCCAGGTGGAGAGAGAGGAGATGGACCTGGGAGCCCACTTGATGGTTTCTGCCCTCCCAAGGATGGAGGCCTTTTTAGGGACGGCGTCAGGCTGTGCCTTAGCGCTTTGGGCCCCGCCAGGCAAGGGAAGTGGCGAGGCCTCTCGGCGAGGGCCCACCCTGCCCACGCAGCTCCTGCTTTGCTCCCAAGGAGCTCAATAGTCATCATCTCTAACTGGCTGGGCTCCAAACCACAGCACATGGGGGGAAAGGAACCCGGCGTCAGACAGAAAACAACAGCTGGGCAAGGACTGAGCTGAGCAGCTGGGAGGGGACAGGGGCTGAAAGTTCATGCCTGTGAGGACAGCCAGCTCCTCAGCACATCTGCCCCCATAGCCACCTCCAGCCCAGTTTCACACCTGCAGGGGCTTGTCCCGTCAAGCAGAGGTGCCTGATTGCACCCTGGATTCTTCGGGGTGCTCAGGAGAGCTGGGTGTGTGAAGGCAGGGAGGACAGCACGCAGCAGTGTCTTCCATCCAGGGCACTGTGTTTGAACTTGGGCCGTGGTGCCTTTCTTCCCTTCTGGCCTAGCTGCCGACCCCCCAGACGCCTGTCCCCAGCCTATTTGTCTAACCCTACACTAGGACC
>NW_006782866.1:1392405-1420305 GCF_000442215.2 Lipotes vexillifer
TTTTTTTTTTTTTTTTTTGCCGTATGCGGGCCTCTCACTGTTGTGGCCTCCCCCATTGCGGAACACAGACTCCAGACGCGCAGGCTCAGCGGCCATGGCTCACGGGCCCAGCTGCTCCGCGGCATGTGGGATCTTCCCGGACTGGGGCACGAACCCGTGTCGCCTGCATCAGCAGGCGGACTCTCAGCCACTGCACCACCAGGGAAGCCCCAAGTTGTGTCTTTTGAGCAGCCACGGACAGGCTCTTGCCCTCAGGGAGCTCACGGGCCAGAATATAATGAATCTGTGGCCTGGACAAATGACTTGCGAATGTCTCTCCCATTGAGGTTGTGGACAGAGGCAGCTTCATGGAGTGGATAAAGACAGACTTTGGAGCCAGACGGCCTAGATTTGAATTCCATTCTATCTCGTGCTTGCTGAGTGACCCTGGATGACTTACCAAACCTCTCTGGGCCTCACTTCTATAACACGGGAGTAGGTGGTAGTACCTGCCGTCAGAGCTGTTGTGAGGATTGTGTGAGTTAAAACTCGTGTAAAGTGCTCAGAACAGAGCCAAGCCCGGCAAACAGTAAGTCCTATAGAGGTGCTATCGTCATCACCATTGTCACAGTCACCCAGAGGAGGCCTATGGGACAAGGCCATGCCCCTGGAAGAAAAGGTGATCATTGCTGGCCTCACCAAGAGGACAAGGTACGTCTTCAGATAAGAAACAGGAGCTAGGCCCCAAGCAGGCAGGGAGAGGAATTGGGTTTGTGAGTGGTTAGGCCTCAAGCTGACCTCGTGACATGACCAAGGTGACACGGCAGCAAGATGGGCTGGAGGGAAGAGGGCATCTAGCGGGCCTCAAACTGAAACTGAGTCAGCACCACCTGGTGATAGATGACGGAGGGGAGATGTGTTAAAGCCTTTGTCAGCCTTGGGCCCTTTCCTCCAAGAAAGTCCAGTATCTACACAGGGCCAAGGCCCCCCTCTGGTGGAAGACTGGGGGAGACAGCGAGCTGCATGGAAGCCGGGAGCAGGGCTGTGTGTTCCTCTTCCTTTTGTGTGTTCCTGCTGCCCCGCGTCTAGTAAAGGCTGCTTGAATGTACTGGCCTGGCTTCCCCATTGAAGAGTCTAGTGCCCCATGTGAGCCCGAGCCACCCCTGAGGACGCAGGGAAAGGTCCGCAACAAGGTAACAAGTGTCAACACTGTCAGGCCTTAGCATCCCCAGTGGGCTGGGCGTGGAGCAGGCTGAGTGTCACATGCTCTGGGGGCTGCAGGCGTCTCCAGGGCAGGGGGCTGGCTATGCTCCCAGCAGCTAGTTGCAGGCGTCTCCAGGGCAGGGGGCTGGCTATGCTCCCAGCAGCTAGTTAGGCAAGTGATGACAAGTCTTTCTGTCACTGCTGCCTTCAGGCCTGAGTTGATCTTTTGGCTTCTTCCTTTTTCCGGGCCCTGAGGATTTCTTGGATGTTTTAGATGAAAGGCCAAAAGGCCAATTGGATAAGCACAGACTCCTGGGCCACTGAGGCATGAGAAGGGCCTGGCCAGATGCACACACACACACACACACACACACACACACACACACACACACCACACACTCTGTCATTGCTCAGACCAATAAACTGCTTCCCTGGGGCCTAGATCAGCTCTTGATCCTCTAGGACACAAATTCCCAGAGCCCAGGAGGAGTAGAATAACCGTGCCACACAGCCCCTCTATTCTGTAGGTCAGAAGAGTGAGACTTGGGACTTCCCTGGTGGCGCAGTGGTTAAGAATCTGCCTGCCAAGGCAGGGGACATGGGTTCAAGCCCTGGCCCAGGAAGATTCCCACGTGCTGCGGGGCAACTAATCCCGTGTGCCACAACTACTGAGCCTGCGCTCTAGAGCCCGGGAGCCACAACTACTGAGCCCACGTGCCACAACTACTGAAGCCCACGCGCCTAGAGCCTGTGCTCCGCAACAAGAGAAGCCACCGCAATGAGAAGCCCATGCACCGCAATGAAGAGTACCCCCACTCGCAGCAACTAGAGAAAGCCAGCGCATCAACGAAGACCCAACGCAGCCAAAAATAAAATTAATCAATTTATTATTTTTTAAAAAGAAGAAAACCAGAACCTAATATTTTAAAAAAGAAAAAAAAAAAAAAGAAGGGTGAGACCTGGAGAAAGAAAAACTTGCAGAGGTCACCCAGGGAGTGAGAAAGAACCAGCCTGGACTGGCTTCTTTCCCCACCCCAGGCTGCCTGGTATAGTGCATTCAGCATGGTAACCAATACTGCAGCATTGTTGTAACTTTTCCCATCCTCTCATCCACCTAGCTTGCAGCAAACACTGAATTTTGGCAAGAAAATGGGTATATATATATATATACATCTTGTGTTATATGCAGAAAAATTTAGGCCAAAGATTATGTCAATTCAACATGGCACAGCTGGTGAGAGCTTCAAGCCCTTGAGTCAAACAGAACTGGGTTTGAATCTTACCTCTGCCATGTAGGAGCTGAGTAAGTCTCTAAGGCTCAGTTTCTCTGTCTATAAGATGGGAATGATAATAGTATGTTTCTCATGGAAATGTTGTGAGGATTGGTTAAATTAATATGTGTAGAAAAGCATAAAACATTACCTCACTTGTTAAACACTCAATAAAAGTTCATTTTAAAAAGGTAAATCAGAGACTGGGTCCTACCAAATATCCATACATTTGGGGGAGACCAGTCCACCTGTTGGGTGGAGCCAGTAGGCTAAAGGGAAGCTCATTGGATATTCCCACCCCCACCCCTGACCCAGGGAACTCTGGGCTCCAGGCAGTCATGGCTCCATGGGGAGGGTGCTGCTGAGAAGCAGAAATGAGACTCGGCAGCCAGGCCTGTTTATGGGATGGAAAGGAAGCACCACTGCCCTGCAATTGCTGCTGCATGAAATTTAAATTATTCTCAGCAAACCTGCTTGACAGATGAAACAGAAAAGGGACGGCTTCATAAAATGCAATTTTGTTCTCGAAAGAATGGACTTTGCAGAATCCTCGCTGATGTCTGTGAAATGTATTGGGGGCTTTTTCTGCTTGTGGTCAGGAGCATTCATTGCCTGATGGGAGCTGAAACATTCCCATCGTTCCCCGAAGCTAAGCCCTTGAAAATAAATCTGGGCCGGGAAGAGAGAAACTTAGCCCGTGTCACAGGCCCAGGGAAAACCGAAAGGGGCCATGGAATCTGCAGGCTCCATCCTCAGAGCACCAGACACCCAGATTTTTGACATTTATGGGCATTTGGGCCTTTCAAGGGGAATGTCTGTCATCATAGCAATGACCCTGGAGACAACGTCTTCCTCGTGCATCCTAAATTCTTTGGAGAATTGTTCCTCTTGGGGGAGATGATCTGGGGTTTCTATGGAGAATCATGTGAATGACCACAAGGCCCCATGCAGTGGGGTCCCCCCCTCTCCTGTGATTCTGGGGGTTCCAAGAATGGATAAAGGCAGCTTTTGCACAAAGTGAGAAGCAGACTTCTCTTTCCTCTTGTATTCACATTGAAAACCAAAGGCTACTGAGTGGGCTCAGTTGGGAAAATCACTCAAGCCCCTTTTGTAGCACATTTCCAGACTGTGCGTGCTTCTCTCTAGAAGGCTCTTTCTTGCCCCATGAATGAGAATTTGTGATCTCCCTTGTGATACATTATCAGGCACTGATAATGCATCATGAGACAACTTGTGCATGTTCGTACCCAGCTAATGGGTTTTTTTTTTTTGTTTTTTTTTTTTTTGCGGTACGCGGGCCTCTCACTGTTGGGGCCTCTCCCGTTGCAGAGCACAGGCTCCGGACGCGCAGGCTCAGCGGCCATGGCTCCTGGGCCTAGCCGCTCTGCGGCATGTGGGATCCTCCTGGACCGGGGCACGAACCCGTGTCCCCTGCATCGGCAGGCGGACTCTCAACCACTGCGCCACCAGGGAAGCCCCAGCTAATGGGTTTGACCTGCACTTTAAGTGGCAGCCACAGTTTGGGTTGTATCTTCATTGACTTAAAGCCTATCCATTGGTCACCAAGTGTATGCAAAATTGAAAAATGTCATGATTGACCAAGCATCCACGTCAAAGCCTACAGTTTGTGGAGGGTAAACCTGAGTGGCTTGGTTTCTTAGATTTCTGATTCAAGGGGCAAAAAGAAGGGAGAAGGTTATATAAATGCCCATGTTTGTGAGGGATGAGCCATAGTCTGGATGAAAGGTAGCTGCGAATTACAAAGGAAGGTTGTGAAAAGATGTGCTCAACTGGAGCCAGTCGGGTATATAAGTTAACTTTTGCTGCATAACAAGCACCCCTAACATCCCGTAACAAGCATCCCAGTTCTGTGGGCTGGTTGCCAGTTCTGGGCTCGGCTGATCCCTGCTGGGCTCTCTCCTTTGTCTGTGGTCAGCTGAACGGTGCCTAGTGGCTGGTGGATGATCTAGGATGGCCTCACTCACACATCTGTGCTTAGTGGACCATCAGCCAAGATGTCTCCGTTCTTTGTGTGGCCTGTCATCCTCCACACGGCTGTCGCAGGCGTGTTCGCATGAGGGTCTCAGGCCTCCGGGGGCAGCAAGCGGGCAAGGCTTGGTGCACAAGTGCCTTTCTAGGCTCTGCTTGAGGCACATTTGCTAAAATCCTATTGGCCAAAGCAGTCACATGCCCAAGCCAGATTCAAGGAGTGGGCAAAACAAAAAACCCTGCCTCTGGCTAGAAGGTGCTACACCACGTTGCAAAGCGGCAGGCATGCAAGGATGGGAAGCACTTGTGGTCATTTTTGCCACGTGCCCCCCAGTGTTGCCAGCACACTTGTTTAAACACAGTTATTCACCCTCTAGCTTCCGGCCAAGGCTCGCATGCCTCAAACAGAAGGAATAGGATCAATCTGATCAATCAGTCAATCAATCTACACGGCCTGGTAGACAGAATCAACAGGGGACAGTTGTGACTTATACACACCTGGGTGACACACATGCCATCCACACCCAGAGCTGCCTAGGGAGGTCTGAAAGGAGACACCTGGCGAGGATTGTGTTGCCAGGGAGAAGGCAGTGCAGCTGGCCCCCAGGGAACCTTGTAGGGTCCTAGCCAGGACTTGGACCTTAGTCCTAAAGGCTCCAATGCTTGATCCCGTCACTGCCCCAGAGTTGGTGGGACTGGGACACTGCTGTTCCCGGGACATTCACAAGGACAGATGCTAACCTACTGATTCAGAATCAAAAATCCACCCCAAAGAGACCACTTTCATGGACTTTGTGCAGTGACTCTCTCCCTGTGAGAATCCACACAAGAAAAGAAATTTAGACCAGAAGACTTTCTGATGAGCCTGAAATCAAGAAAGGGAGCCAGTTATAGGATGCAAATATTCAGTAGCTGCAGATCAGACAGAGTCCTGGCTCTTTCTCCTTAAGAGGATAAATCCCGTGCCATTCCCCAAAAAGCCCTTGGAAAGGCGTCTTCTTAAATTAAATTAGGTTTTCTGCAAACAGCATCATTCAAGATGAACATAAATCTACTTCTTATTCAGTTTTAATGGTTTTCCCTGTTTCATTTAATTACTCATGTTGCAATCAAACAATTTTTTTTCATTGCAGAAGGACAGTATTTCAGCTACATTATGGGTTAAATAGGCTTTGGAGAACTAGCCTGGGAATCTCATCACCATTTATAACATTGTTTTTTTATAGGGAAAGTATGTTCCAAAATCTAAACAGCCAAATTACAAATGAACTTTGAGAACCCAACCCATTTTTAACTGGAAACTGTCTGTATTACTAAAAATAACTCAGGGAAACAAACATAAAAAGGAGAGTTGATACTGCAAAAAAAAAAAAAAAAAAAAAAAAAAAAAAAAGGAGAGTTGAACGCCCCTCGCCCCTCGGTATCATTTGTTCGCCATCAGCATCTACAGATTTAGTTTCGTTTCAGCGAGAATTTCCTCCAAACCCAGACAGACTCTATCCCTGTTTTATTCACTGTCATGACACAGGCGGCCACACTGGCTTTAGTCCTCCCAAAACATCATGCCACTGAGAAGAGTCATGGTGAATTCCCTGCAGAGCTACACTGTTGGAAAGTAGCAGACTATCAGTGTTTCAACACCGCATTTGCTGCCCTAAAATGAAGGCTTAGGAGAACTCTCTGTGCAGCTCTGCTGCCGTGTCCACTGGGCCAGGCGTATTCATTTGCATCGGGAATCTGCATCTTTAGAACCCGTAGGCAGGAAACCTCATTTTCCTCTGGCAAATAAATAGCCATGAGAACTCAGCAGAGCATCAGTATGCATTCAGAGACGCCTTCCACATGCCTTTCCTTTTGACCAGGGTAGGGGTCCTGCCTTCCCAGTCTCCCCTCTCCTGATGCTTCATGGAGAAGACGGGTGAATACTTTGGACCCCCTGGCACCATGACAGGAGTCCTGGGAGCTGGGAAAGAAGCAAGGTGCCCACTCCGATCACAGAAGGCCAGTATTCAGCAAGTCTCTCTCTTGACTTAAACTTCCGGCTGATGCCTGCCACGGTCCCTTAAGAAAAACACTCTTCTGTCACCACATGAGCCTTTTCTTGCCGGACCTGCTCCGGAGGCCCAGGCAGCTCAGTCAAGCTTGCTGTCCTCTCTTGCTCCCGGAAGGCCACAGGGGTTTCCCCATGGCCCCTCCCTGGGCTGCCAGCAAGTATAGTGCTTCTTGCCCTGCTCAACTCGGCGCCAGACTGGCATTGAATATGATCCAGACTCTTGACCTACTCATTAAAGAATTCCTTCACCAGGTGAGAAGTGGCCCTAAAGCCATCAGGCTAGGAGATAGGAGGTAGGAGTAGGGAGGTAGAATGGCCAAGCCTGCAAGTGAGTCAGGTAGGCCTCACTGGGGGCGTGCAGAAGCTGGAGAACCACACCAGGCTTGACAAAGCAACCTTCGAGGTCTATCCTGGGCATTGCTGGCTGTCTACCCAGCCTCAGTTCTGTTCAGGTGTCCATCACCTCCCACGCTTAGGGGAAGCGAGCCCTAGTCCCCACTGGGATTATGATGATTCAAAACCAGGCGTGGACATGTAGAGAATGGACTTGAGGACACAGGGAGGGGGAAGGGTAAGCTGGGACGAAGTGAGAGAGTGGCATGGACATATATACACTACCAAATGTAAAATAAATAGCCAGTGGGAAGCAGCCGCATAGCACAGGGAGATCAGCTCGGTGCTCTGTGACCACCTAGAGGGGTGGGATAGGGAGGATTGGGAGGGAGACGCAAGAGGGAGGAGATATGGGGACATATGTATACATATAGCTGATTCGCTCTGTTATAAAGCAGAAACTAACACACCATTGTAAAGCAATTATACTCCAATGAAGATGTTAAAAAAAAAAAAAAAAAAACAGGCATGGTAATCCCCTTCCCCTTCCCCATCACTGGTTTAGGAAGGGTCCCCAATTCTGGCCAGAGCAACATGAGGATAATCCTATCTGGGGGCTTTGGGAAAGGTTTTCTTGCTTCTAAGGAAGAGTCACAAGAAAGAAGAAATCCTTCCTCTGGACACTGTCGTGTCTGGACATGATGCCTTGAACTGCTATAATCATCAGGCTACAAGCCTCAGGATGAAGCCAACGCACAAGGAATAGAAAAAACAAGAGAATTCCAGAAATATGGAACTAGAGCCCTATGCTGCATCCCTACCTTCCTCTGGGCTTCTGTTACCGGAGATAATGCATTTACTGGTTGTATTTAAAATATGATTTTTAAAACTGCCTGCACTGCACAGACAGCTCCCAAGCTGGATGCCTTCTTCCATCTCCCGGACCTCGCCCGGCACACTGACGTGCTAAAAATGGCTGCAGCAGCCTTTGTGAGTACCCTCTACCTATTATTCGTTTATTTCAGCTCACTGCTGTGTACAAGGATTCTGCTCTCTATTGCTTCCCTGAATGCCAACCCCAGGGCGTAGCTTATGACCCTCACACTTCGCGGGACCAGGTTTCTGTCCAAGGGAAATCCACCAACACACTGGAGTGCCTGAGCCATGGGTCATTTGAGAGCTTCACCCCCATCACCCACTTCAGCCACAATCCCCAAACATGAGAGGTGCTCTCATACCCCAGGGCCTCTGCACTTGCCACTTCCACTTACCAGAATTTTCATTCCCTCTCTTGCCTGCCCCGAAATATTCCTGCTCATCCTACAACCGACACCCTAAATGTTAACACCTCTGTGGTGAAAAAAAATGCTATTATTTCTTTCTCTCCCATGACACATTTTTTTATATCCCTGTAAATAACTATAACATATGGTACTTATCCATTTATTAATATGTCTCCTTCTAGGCTGTGAACTCCATAGGAATAAGGCACATGTGATACCAAACAGATAAAGTTTCTCAATAAGTGTTTGAGGACAGAATGAATGAATTCATGCATATGAATATTTATTCATTTATTTAGCACCTACTGTTGGGGTAGGGAGGATGAATGTCTTTGACGTCATCTTTACCTACGCCTATCTACGTGGTCGATGGGTCTTCAAAAAAGAGTAATTTCTGTGGGTGCCTATGATGAGGATGAAGATGGGGCCTGCATGTGAGCCAGACTGAAGCCCTCATGGGCTCACTCTCAGGACCTGTGTGCAGCTAACAAAGCCACACTGGCAGCACAGATTTTCCACATCGAGGCCTTTGCCCTAGGTCCTGCACCTCTTCCCATCTCTCCCAAAGCATCTGGAGTCATGGGATCACAACATTATCTCTCAACTATTAGTACCTCCTTGGGATTTTTCTCCCATTTGCCTGTAATTCTCTGCACCCTTCGCATTTGTTTATTTCATTTAAGGCACTTGTGTAGTCATTACTTTGTTCCAGACACTGGTCAACATTAACTTTTTAAATCCTCATCACAGCCCTCTGAGGTCGTTATGACAACCACCGCTTAGAATGAAAAAGACCGGGTGACTTACCCACAATCACTCAGTAGGGCTGGGACTCACCCCTGGGCAGTCCAGCTCCAGAGTCCAGGCATCTAGCTCGGACAGGCCCCACCCAGACAGTCCTCAGTGAAATCTGTTGAACGAGCAACTGACTGAACATCTTCCCATTAACACCTTCCCCAGGTGTTAGCGGCATCCTCTAAAGAGATAGTACAGGCTCCCCACCGAAGCAGCTGAGCTCATCGGCGTTTGAAACAACTGCAGATATCAGGCCCAAAGCAAGTGTAGGATTCCGTCGTCCAGCCCCACACCTCCCAGATGTGACAGCCCGACCTCCTTCCCTTAACAGCCAGGCCATGTGGGAGGTGTAGACACTGCTCAGATGCAGGATCTTGGGGACCACTGAGCCACAAGGCCACAACTTCTCTCTCTTTCTCAGGGTTTCTTGTTTTGGTCCACAACACAGTGCGTGGCTGGTGTCCACGTTTGTGTCTACGTTCAGACTGCTTTGGCTTGTTCCATCCCAGAAGGCCAGTCTAGATCATCACAGCTGCCCTCAGGTATTGCTGGATGGGCTTGGAGCAATACCTACACTCAAGGGGGCGCTCTGTCTTGTGGGTGCCTCAGGCATTCCCCTGGATTTAAACCTAGGCTAAGCACTGGAGATGCCACAGAATCATGGGCTGACCCTTAATATCAGGCAGGATTGAAGCAGCCATGACTTGTGGCTGCCTCCCCTGTAAGCTCAGCAATGCTTTGGGGAACAGAAAGAAGCAGGAAAAGGTAACTGTTTGTTACCGTCCTCTTTCTGGGAGGCGTTTCTCCCGGGAATGGGGGGAAAAACCCCAGGCTGGGGTCAGGAGACGGCATTCAAGGCCAGACTCTTAAGCTCTCCAAGACTCAGCTTCCTTACCTATAATCTGGACACAACAGGGTCCACTTCACTGGACTGTTGTGAGGTCCACATGAAATAGCAAAGCAAAAGTGCTTCATAAACATAAATGCTCTAATTCACAGAGACAGAAAGTAGATTGGAAGTTACCAGGGGCTGAGTGGAGGATGGAGAGTTATTGTTTAATGGGTACAGTTTCTGTCTGGGGTCACGAAAAAGTATTGGATTAGTGGTGACAGTTGCACAGCATTTTGAATGTCATGAATGCCACTGAATTGTATACTTAAAAATGGCGAAAATGGCCAATTTTATGTCATATATATTGGACCACAGTGAAAAAAAGTAAAAATAAATAAATGCCCCACAGTCAAAAGAGAGAGAGGAAATATCTGTGTAAATTCAGGCAGAGCTGACTCATCATGGAACTTCCTTTATTAAGAGAAATGGGAGTGCCAATCATGGTGGCTAGAATGGAGACCAATCAAATGATGGCACTTAAAACAGACCGACATGGGCTTGATTAAAATGTAGGGAAGAACCCCTGAGGAAAGGGCGGGAGGGCGGCCTGGGTGATGGCGGGGCTGGAGCCCTGTCCTGCCTCACACGGCAGCCTTGCTGCCTTGGGAAGATGCCGGCCCCCCAGCTGCAGCAGGTGACTGCCAAGCACAGCAGAAAGGCCAGGCCCTGGAGAAGGAAGGTCCTGGGGGATGCTGGAGCCATGGAGGGTGTATTTGTGGTCATTTTCTCCAGCACCCGAAGAGCTGGGGCTGCAGGTAAAGGCTCAGCTGTGCTGTGTTCAGCAGCGGTTATAAATCTCGCCGGCAGCAAGGGTGCTCTCCACGCCAGACACACGGACCTCCCTGGCACAAGCGTGTACCTTCCCTCGTACGCTCAGAAGCCATCCTAGGAAGCAACGCAGGACTGCTGGCCAACCAGGGCCCTAGACATGTCCTTGGGGTCGCTCATGTTTATAGAGCGCTCTCTATGGGCCAGCCAGGGTTCTAAGTGTATTCGCCCACGTTAACCCACTGCATCCCACAGCGATTGTACAAGGCGGGTGCCGTGATCATCCTCATTATATGAGTCAGCAAGGTGGGCAGTGTTCAGGCTTACGCTGCAAGCCCACTGCCGTCCAGCTTCCTGCCTCCTTGTGATGCTGCCGTGATGCGGAGACCAGGCCTGTCGTGGGGCGGGAACAGCCTGGTTCCGATGGTGAGTGTGATCCTGGAAAGGGAACAGAGGAGTAGGGGAGCCTCAAGTGCCCGGCCAAGCTCTGGGGCCTGGCCCGCCGACTGCTCTGCATGGGCACCTCCACTGCAGCCACGAGCAGACAGATGCCCCGCTGCCATCGCCTCATGAGTCAGGAACATGCTGAGGGTGTGATTTTTATTCGCTCACAATATTAGGCTGAGGAAAGGATATTGGGCAAAATATATTGTACCCATAATTCATATTAACAGGAATTCGATAGTAGCAACTTGTTATCTGCTGAGATTAGAAGGGAATACTGTGAATATTGTGTTATAAAGGCATTAATGAGGCGTTATGAATTAGATTCCGCTCCACCACATCGTGTTCCTTGTAAATAATTGAGGAAGAAACCAGTGCCCAGAATTTGGGTTTATCCATTTTGAGATCCCAGCCGTTCCCTCCACAGGCTGATGGGGCCGCCTTAATCTGACAGCTCACACAGCTATGGGGAAAGTCTGCATGTGGCTGGTCCAAAGGCGCCACGAAAGGAGAATTACACTTCTGAAAAGACTCTTCCTCCCAGCAGAAATCCGTAACTGCCACATCCAACACTAGACACTGGGTTTTTCTAGCAAAATCTTCCAGAGTCTAGATATTCTCTGTCCCTTTCCTCCAGTCCCTGGAACTCTGGCTTGGCAGCCGGGGCCCAGGTGGGCTCTGGTGGCATCACTGAGTCAGCAGCAGCCTTCCTACCCCATCTCATGCCCGCCTCTGGCTGTCTTAGTGGCAGAGATCTGAACACCCATACATCCAGGGTCAGGCAGCCAGCCAGTCAAGCATCGGCCACTTCAGCCCTGGTGGAGTAAGCCCTGGCCAGCAACACCCATCTCCCGTGAGCCTCTCAGTCCTGCTCTGCCATCCCGAAAGATCCCTCACCTGCTGGCTGTGCCACCCCTGGTGTCTCCACATGGCCCTGTGAGAGATAAATGGGGCTTCCTGGCTAATGCCAGGCTCGATCATTTGCTATCAAAACCAAGAACTTGGCTTGGAGCAGTGGAGTGGCTGCCCCCAAGAAAAATCTGAAAGGACAGTAGGGGAGGAAGCCCCGAGCACTTGCCCCAAGTGCAGAGCTGGGCAGAGCTGGTGGACATTCATCCCGTGTCTCTGGCTTTGTTCAGAAGCCCCTCCATAGCTGACCCTGTCCCATATAGGGGACTCTGGGGGCTGAAGAAATTCTCCTGTGACCACTGCTAAGTTTGTGGGCAGTTCTGAAGCAGCTGGTCACTGGTAAATGAGCGACCCCCCCTTTATCTTTAGTGGTGTTGCTTCAGGATTTCAACTTTGACGTCTGTTGGATGGAGTGCCTGGGGGCGACTAGAGAAAGGAGGTGGATGTGCAATGAAAGAGGCAATCGGGACCAGAAGGTTTTTCACATGGAGCGTGAAATGGTCAGTTGGTTAGGCAACCACATTAATCGATCCTAGTCGGGACACCCGATGTATAAGCGCACCAGATATAGAAGCACTTGACACACCTCTGTGCCAGCACAGTGACGGGATAAGGAGCCCAGACTCCAGTTTCAAACGGCCTGAGTTCGAATCCCGACTCTTCTGCTTTCTAGCTGTGTGTTTTCAGCAAGTTACTTACCCTCTCAGAGCCTGCTTTCCCCTTCTATTAACAGGGTTAATAATACAATCCACTTCATTGGGTTGTGGAGGAGATTGGATGAATTAGTTATGCAAGTGTCTGGTGTCTATTACACACCCTGTAGGCATGGTCTGCTGTTATGACCATGGTCTTCATTGTGTGGCCTCCCTTCTCTGTTTCTCTCCCTCTAGAATGCGGGTCCTTGAGACAAAAGATCCTGTCTTCTTAGGTTTTGCATTGCTAGCACCTCACACTGGCCTGCTACGTGCTCAGTAAATATGTGTTGAATTATTAAGTTGAATTGTTCGAAGGTGTAGTCGTGGAAATTCGCTCGTTTTACAAAAAAAATAGTTGCGCACTTTTCAAGATCGTATTCCACCTTTCCACGGTCACATATTCTCATTTCAGAGAAGTGCCATGACTGCCTCTAGCTCTTCATGTGGCATCTGCATGATTGTAGTCAACAGCTACAAATAAGTCACATATTCTCATTTCAGAGAAGTGCCATGACTGCCTCTAGCTCTTCATGTGGCATCTGCATGATTGTAGTCAACAGCTACAAATAAATCGATGCGTTTTGAAGTACCCTAGCTCCTCACTGATTCAAGGGGTCCCAAAGCGAGGCCTTTTACAAAGCAATTACTGTGCTTCCATGAAATGAAAAATCATCTCCTGCATTTGATGATCTCAAATCCAGAACCCTGTGCCCTGAATGGTCCTGGGCTCCAACCCACTTTCTGTTTGTGGGTGGTTGTGGTGACAGTTGCGTTTTTGTTGTGGTGGTGATTGTTCTTTTGTTTTTTAAACCATTGATGGAGGTCCAGGCACCATGCCAAGAGCTTAACATGTTTTGCCTCCGTTCTTACAACAACTCCATGTGGGCCCACCATTATCCCCATTTTACACATGAGGAGACGGAGTTTCAGAGCCTGGGCAACTTGCTCATAAGTGCTAGAAATGGGATTTGAACTCAGACCTTTCTTACTTCAAAGCTCATGCCTCTGACTCCCAACCCTTCTCCCTGGTTGTCTGCCCTTAGATGTCTGCCAGGAGCCTTAAATATAAAATGCCCAGAATTAAACCCCACCTCCTCAGCCTCAAACTGGCTCCTACCTCTGGAACTCCTGGCTCAGGACCAGGTCCACCACCTAGCAGCTGTGTAAGCCACTGGGTCTCTCCCCCGCCATCTCCATCCCATCACCTCTCCTCACCATCCCCATCAATCACTGCCCATCAGACCCACTTTCAGAGGTTTCTCAAGTCCACTCATCTCCCTCAGTTTCCACTTCCACTGCCATAGTCCAGGCCACATCAAACCTCACCTGGGGAACAGAGACAGCCCCCCTACCCATGTACCTGCCTCCGGTCCGCCCACTCCCTCTCATCCATTCGCGCCACCACTGCACATCTGATCTTGTCACACGTCTGCTTTTAAAAGTGCGATTAGGTCTTCCCTGGTGGTGCAGTGGTTGAGAGTCCGCCTGCCGATGCGGGGGACACGGGTTCATGCCCTGGTCTGGGAAGATCCCACGTGCCGCGGAGCGGCTGGGCCCATGAGCCATGGCCGCTGAGCCTGCGCGTCTGGAGCCTGTGCTCCGCAACAGGAGAGGCCACAACAGTGAGAGGCCCGCGTACTACAAAAAAAAAAAAAAAAAAAAGTGCAATTACCAGGAATTCCCTGGCAGTCCAGTGGTTAGGACCTGGTGCTTTCACTGCCCGGGCCGGGCCCTGTTCGGGTAACTAAGATCCCACAAGCCACGAGGCACAGCATAAATAAATATACAAATAAGAGTGTAGTTACCCCAAACTGGCCCTGAAGTTAAAGTGGCTTAAGGCCCTTGGTGACCCTACCTCCACTCACCTCACCAAGCCTCGTCTCTCACGTCTGCACCTCCACCTGCCTCGTGTCCCACATTTCAACCCAGCATCGGCTACAAGCCCCAACTCTGATGCAGGTGAGCTCGGCCAGGGCATGCATGTGGGCCTGTGGGACCAAGTGAGGAAAAACACTAATGGGAAAGAACACAAGCCTTAAACTTAAAGATAGGCAGCCTTGGGCTCAATCATGGGTAAGTTGCTTAACCAATCTATAGCCTTATTTTCCTCATCTGTAAAATGGGGACAACAACAGTACTACCTTACAGGAGTAGTGTATGAATTTGGGAAATTCCATCACTGGGTAAACAGGAAGTGCTCAGTAAATGCTGGAGGTGGTAGTGGCAGTATGTAAAATATGAGTTTAGTTTTACAGAGAAATTCCTGGGGGCTAATTTTTTTTAGAGAAATGGACTCTCATCTGAGAAAATACGAAGTGTGAGCATTTAAACACTGACGTCTTGCTGGTTTCTCCCATGTTCTTCAGAGGGAGCCAGACACCTCTTGCCTCGTGGGGCAGCTTGAGTGAAACTCTGGCCTTTTAGTGTATGTGCTTGGTCCTCTCCTGGCCCCCAGCATCCGGCCTGCCTGCCTTCCCACATGGGGGACATTGCTGGAATTCTCCCTCCTGCAGTCATTCAGCAAATGTGCCCACTTTGTTTACTGAGATGGTTCTGTGGCCCAGCCATTTGGTATGGACTTTTGTGAAAGCAGTGTCCCTCCTGTCGGGGCATCCCGTTTGTGATGAAGGACACGCCAGTCACAGGCAGTGACAGCCCATCAGCGTCCCCCTGCAGCCACCCCTGCTTAGCTCAGCGCTGAGGGGCCAACAGCATCACCGTGTGTTTAAGCACTGGTGTTCGCCTTTGAAAAACCCTCCCAAAACAGAAGCGCACTCATTAAGTGGGTTGAGTTCTGATGACCTAAAGGGTAGATTGTCCCGCAGCCCCTCCTGTCCAAGTCCAGCCCTCTGGCCGCTGCCCCGGCCTCGCTTCCCTCAGACGCCCAGCCAGAGTCAGGGAACCAGAGGCCTCACTCAGAAGCAGCACCACCGCCTCCAGGCTCCCATCTCCTGCAGTCTGCTCACCAGGGCGGGCCACAAAACGAGGAAGAAAAATCTTTTTTGACTGGAAGAATAGGGCTGCTGCTGTTTTATGGTGGTGTGGTTTACGGTTTTCAAACATTTTAATTAGTTTCATTTTTTAATATAAATTCACCCTGATGTTCTGCACAGGAAGGGCGCGGTTCTTAAAATCTCAGGAATAAAGTAGGAAAGTGACAGATTGGCTGTTAAAGCGTCACACTCAGATGTGTTATTATTGTTGTTATTTAACATTTCTAAGCACCAGCCCTGAGCCAGGAGTGGTGGTGGAGAGTGGAGGGCGAGAAGGCCCGATGGTGCCTCCATCTCAGGGTGGTGACTTGGGGGGCTTCCTGGGGACTGGCAGTGGCTTTCACCACTGCCTGAGCTGGCCCTGCCCCACAGGGAGCTTCTCGGGATGCCAGTCAGCCATCTGTTTTGTGAGCTGAGAACACAGCTGGGGGATCTGGGCTTGGTGCCCCAAACCTGTGCTATGCTCACTTGTGAACCTGCCAAGATTTCCCAGCCCCGCCAGGTAGGGATTTGAGCTATATGTTAAGAACAGGCCTCCTGCGAAAAATCCATCTCATCTGTACAACATTTGAATCAATGAGAAAGCAGAGTTAGAAAGACAGGACTTTAATTTCAGGGCCCTGTCTGTGAAGTGGGTTGAACAGTAGCCCCCCAAATTGTACATCCACCCAGAACCTCCGAATGTGGGCTTATTTGGAAATAGAGTCTTTATAGATGTAGTTAAGGTAAAGTTCTCAAGACAAGATCATCCTGGATCGGGGTGGGCTCCAAATTTAGCAATGAGTATCATTTTGAGAGAAAGGAAAAGGAGCTTTGACACTCGGAGGGGATGGCTGTGTGAAGACAGGCGGAGATTGGAGTGATGCTGCCACAAACCAAGGAATGCCCGTGGCCAGCAGAAGCTGAAAGAGGTGAAAAAGCGTTCTCCCTTAGAGCCTTCAGAAAGAGAGTGGCCTGATAAAACCGTGATTTTAGACTTCCGGCCTCCAGAACTGAGAAAGAATGCATTTCTGTCATTTAAACCACTCAGCTTGTGGCAATTTGTTGCGGCCGCCCTAGGAAACTACTACACTGCATGCAAGTCCCTCTTCCCCAGATCTCCTTAAAGAAAGCCCACCTGAGCGGGGGCTGGGTCCTTTGCGTAGTTTGCCCTTGATGCTCAGAGTTTAATCCCGGAGCAGGATGGCCTACTGACCTCCTCTCCGCCAAGTTGAAATGAAACACCATCCCACCTTTTTCCTCGATGTCAAAAAATGTTTCGATAAGCTTTCTACTTACCACCCGCCTGCTGCCTGTAACATATGGGCTCCAATTTGGAAAACTTTCAAAGGGCAATTAAAGTGAGCCGCTCGGGCCCTCCTCCCACTCACAACCTACGGCAGTGTCCCCTCGGAATCTGCAGGCAACGGGGCACATTGACGTGTGTTGGTGTCTACAAAATAGGTACGGATATGTGAGTGCGGGGCGAGACTTTCACTGTGGCCTCCATGTAAAGTGAGCCTGCGTCGGGTCTCTTGTTTAGCTGGAGTAAGAAAATGGGAATGGACAGGCTCTGCTGGTTATTCCTCTGGAAGATCAAGCTCAAAGAGCCATAAGGAAATTCTTTAAATCAAAAAACTACACCAGTCAAATAAAAGCTCCGAGCGCTAACCGCTCCCCTCTTGTTACCAACTTTAGTTCAGAAGAAAATTCTCTTTGCTGCCGTCTCTGCTCCTCCTTATCTCATTGTAATTGAAAGGACAAGAATTTGCCGGAGCCTCGGCCACTCCTCGTCTTCAAAGGTGGCACTTGGACCATGTTATTTCTAGCAGATCATTTTACACAACTGCAAGACGGTGCTATAATCCAAATAATCCAAGGTGGGACCTCCTTGGGCAGAAGACCTCTCCAAACCCATTTACCTGCTTAGACCCAAATGCAAGCTGTGGCTTATGGGCCTGTTTCAGAAGGCAAGAGATCCCCAGATCATCAGCCTAGCGGGCGTGTTCTGTGTCTTTTTTCCAGCTGTTCCCGTGAATCTGGGTATAAAATTAGATTGCAACCCAGCTGTTGCTGGCAGCCCAAAGCCCGTAGTGGGGCAGGCATCACTGCTGCTCCAAGGATATTTACTCTTCAACCCCTTGGGGATTGGAAGCAGAGCTTTGCCCTCTGGAGGTTAGGGTGGCAGGAACTCTGGGAGTAGAGAACCTACATTTGGGAAGCATTGGCTCTGCCCAGTGGTGTTCACACTGGTATCTTAGGTCTGGGAAGTGATTTAACGGACTCAGGTTTAATTTCTTTGGAGGAACATCTGAACCATTTCGGCTAATCACGTCCCTCCAAGCCTTTGGTGACACTGCAATTCCAAACGGGCAGTGCTGGAGGCACGGAGGCTGGGGGATGACCGTGGGGGACAGAGAAATTCAAGGGCAATACCACTTGGTGTGGAAAGTTATACTTGGCCTCAAACAAAGAGATTAAGTGGAAGATGCAGACGGTAGTGCCAGACCCCACTGTAGGAGATGGCCGTCAGTGGGCACAGATGTGCAGAGGGACGACAGGGTTCCTCAGGAAGGCCAAACAAATGAATGGATGGGCTCCGTTTGCCTCGTCGGCCAGAGACTGCTCCGAAAAACGGGGCTGTTAAAGACCAGGACGTTTCGGGCTTCCCTGGTGGCGCAGTGGTTGAGAGTCCACCTGCCGATGCAGGGGACACGGGTTTGTGCCCCGGTCCGGGAGGATCCCACATGCCGCGGAGCGGCTGGGCCCGTGAGCCATGGCCGCTGAGCCTGCGCGTCCGGAGCCTGTGCTCCGCAACGGGAGAGGCCACGGCAGTGAGAGGCCCGCGTACCGCAAAAAAAAAAAAAAAAATGACCAGGACGTTTCTCCCAAGCTCTCAGCAACATGGCAGCTGAAATCGGTATAATAAAGGAGATAGATTCCAGGAGGTGGAATCCGTTACTGAAAGATTCTTGGACTCTGGCGATGGCTGCAGCTCACTGCTAACCGGGAGACTTATATGACAGGATTATCAGTGGTATTAAGCACATTTAGAAGAGAGGATTATAGCTACTTCTGGGTCAGTTGCATGCCACCAGGCTCCGGTCTGGCCAGCATGTTAACAGATGGACTGCCGGCTGCACGAAGGTGAAATAGATATTTGCACAGTCACAAGAAGAGGGGAGACTCAGGTGACAAGTTTAATGCTGGGTGGTTAGTTCAAATCCAAGGGAAGGATCTGGTTTGGGGTCTCTGTCCAACCTGAGGAAGCTCCATTTCCACGTCCTCCCTCTCTTCCCGCCCCCCCCCCGGCACCACCCACACCCCTGGTGGCCTCCCCAGACCTATGGCTCTGTGAACGCCCTCACCGAGAGGCGGGGACCACTCCTAACTGGAGACAGGAGGGCAGAGTTGGGAGGCAGCAAGGGATGACAGGAGAGAGGCTGTGCCCGAGCCACCAGCCACCCTCCCAGAAGGGGACTTTTACGCACTGACCGACTCTTCTCAGGAGGTTGAGGCGCACTTTACTTGGCTTCCTTGGTTAAGAGTTTCTTCAGAGCTTCTAGACACGCTGTGCGGGAACCACAGTGCAAAACTGCCGCAATTTAACAGGGCATCTAATTAAAAGGAGTGACATGAAGGGCCTTTTCTTCCTACTCTGGGATTTGCTTCTTTCTGTGCAGGGTTCAAAAGCCTGACAATCTCTCTCCACAGGAGAGAGATTACAGTTAGACCTGGCAAAGCTCTGGAGAATATGCTGTTGGGAGCAGTTTCTCGGTGGCCTTTCGGAGGGTGGCTGTGATGTGGCCTGATGGGTCCTCCCGTCTCGGATGTTTAAGCCCAGCCGGGAGCCAGGACTGTGCAGGATGCAAGTTGTCTAGGGGTGCCCACACCCCGCCCTGCCCCATCTCACGGATTGCCCAGTCACCCTTGAAGTTATAAACGAGCTTAAATTGAATTTGACCTTAGAAAACTGTTACTTCTCAAAAATTGTGCTAAAATATACGTCAACATAAAATTCACCATTTTCAAGCACACACAATTCAGCAGCATTCAGTGCAGTCACGGGGTTTTGCAACCATCATAATTATCCAGCTCCAGAACATTTGCATCACCCCAGAAGGAAACCCAGGCCCATTCGGCAGGCATTTCCCATACCCGCCCCACCCCCGAACGCACTATTTTTTTTAAGTAAGGGTAAGGTAATTGGATGGCCTCACAGAATGTCCACCCTGCCGACACAGTGCGGGGGAAGAAGGGCTTGGGTGCCCCTCCCCTCCCGGAGGCCGCATGCTGCACTGCCTTAGCACACCCCGGAGCGCATTTCAGTGTTCTAAACCCTCTCCTGCCCCCTCGGGCGCTGTCAGCGTCTAGCTGCTCTCTGTGACCTCGGCGTCTGGCATAGCAGCTAGCACGTAGCAAGCCTCGGCAACATTTGTCGGACAGAAGGATATAAAAACCAGTAATTCGGTAGCCGATATGCTGCTTTTTATTGTTTGGGGACATAACTCTTTGTCCTCCACTTGTCAGACTTTTGAACCCTGCACAGAAAGAAGCAAAAACCAGAGTAGGAAGAAAAGGCCCTTCATGTCACTCCTTTTAATTAGACGCCCTGTTAAATTGCGGCAGTTTTGCACTGTGGTTCCTGCTCAGCGTGTCGAGAAGCTCTGAAGAAACTCTTAACCAAGGAAGCTAGGAGTTCATTTTATTCTTTTTTTCCTTATTTTCTTTCGAAGACCAATTACTTTTTTTAGACATTTTGCCTTTTGCCTGTGCCATGCGTTGAGATTTGTGTGTATAACAATGCTCCTTTCACAAAGGAGGTTAGTGTGGTGTAGTGGAATCCCCAGGGCCCCCCACTAATCACTTTGATGGAGTAAGACTTGGAGAATCTATTATTTTGCCTCATAGTCTGAAGAAATGCGCTGTTCTCTCGCCCTCTTACATGGAAAAGTAAGCCACCAGGAGAGCACAGCTCCGGCCCCCTCCTCCGCAGCCTCCCCGGGCCACCGCCTAGTCCCCCCTCCGCTCTCTGGTGGGACCTGGAAAGATCAGAGGAACAGATGACAGTGCTCGGCGCCCATTTGTCACTCCATCGGAGGGAACCAGTTGCAGTGTTAACAGTCAGGCCTGGTCCTGTGTTTCATGAATATTTTAGAATGTTTGCTGGCAGAATTCTGACTGTGCCTTGTCCTCCTCCACGTACGTGTCACCCATATTCCAGCGCTGAATCGGAGCTTTGGGGGAAGGAAGCGCCATTTCTCTACTCGTCGCCTTTATTATCCTGAAACATGCCGGCTAAGCGGTTCCGTGTCCCGGGTCTAAAGTCCAAGTGGTCTTTCTCGTTCTGGCACCACAATGAATCCAGACACGGGGGCAGGGAGAGTGGTTTCGTTTTTCTTGACCGAAAATTTAGGGGCTAGAGAAGGAACAGCCCATGAGCTGGCGCCGTTGTAACATTCTTCTGGTGTCTTCCAGCCTGTCCTTCTGTGGTGGTTTGTTTCTGCAAAGCCCCTCATCCCAGCCCTCCCCTGTCCCCCAACCCCACCTGGGACCCCACCCTCCAGCCACTCTCCTCAGAGGCCTCAGGTAGTGCTGGATGTCCTAGTCTCCAGCACGCACTTCCAGCTTGTCCTGTCCCCTCTGTGGGGACCCAGTGGCCGGGCCTGCCCCTCCTTCTGGCCTCCCCTCTGCCTAGCCTGGCACAGAGTGGGATGCCAAGTGGGTCTTGGGAGGGAGGCTGAGTTGGTAAGAGGCCACAGGAGGCCCGGGCCTCTGCCTTCGACGGGTGGGAAAGCACACCCGTCCGCCGGGGAGCAGACCAAGGAGGCAGAGTCATGGGGTCTCAGCACTGCTCACCAGCTTCAACCACCCGCCTCCCGCCAGCTGCCAGGCCGGAGCACCACGGGGTGCTCCCGACCCACACCTGCCTCTCCACCTGGGCCCTGGAGACACATGCTTCTGCCACAGGCGGGGGCGGTCCCCTGTCTAGGTGGTTTCTTCCTGCACACAGTGACAGTGGTACCTCTAGGTGATATTCGTGACCAGTCCTGCTGGGGTTCTCTGGTGATAGAGGCTGTCGTCATGGAGCTGTTTTTCGGAGAGATGGAGGAACGGCCTTTGTCCTTTGCTAGTGGTCACACAGACTCCCACTTGTGAACAAAATGATACCATGTATGCCGAGTGTCTCCACGCCCCTGAAATGCAGGAACACTCTGACTCCCAAATTCCTGACAGGCCTCTGTCCAAGAGGCTCCCCGCTGCATCCATGCCAGGCACACACTGTGTGTGAGACCAGTCACCATGCTCGGCACCTGCGGCGTGGGGCAGCCTGACGCCTGGCGACCAGTCAGCAGAGATGTCTGCTGAGGGCCCTCTAGGTGCCAGCCAGAGCCCAGTCCTCAGTGGGGCTCTGCACTGGGCACCTCGGTGATGCGTCCGACTTGGACCCTGCCCAGAGTGGAGCCCAGCTGGGGGTCAGGACAGGCCAGCCGGCCAGCAGGTTAAACAACACACAGAAATCAAAGAACCCTCAAGGGAGTGCATGGCTGACTGTAGGTCTGGGGGCCATTGTTCCCATCACCCACCCTCCCCGTTCTCATCAGATACCTGAGGAACAACAAGTGAGGGAAGGGGGGTGGGTTGTATTCAAATCTTCGGAGCATGTGGAATTTGGATGCTTCTTGGACCCAGGATTCTGATAAAACACACACATGGTCCACGCTCATACACATACTCCCACACTCAGGCTCCACTGAGGTTGAGGACTGTAAGGGCAGAGCTGGGAAAGGTCCCCCAGGTAGAACATGAGGGAAGTTTTCCCGGAGCCAGGGCTGGACATGCAGATTAGTGGTGTGGAGAAATGAGCCCTAGAGGTCAGGCGGCCTGGGGTCAGCTCTGCACCCCCTGTCATCCTGGGAGGATCACCCTACAACATTTCATTCATCACACACTGACTGACCCCAGGCGGTGTGTGTTGGAGTGGGGGAGGGGGAGGTGGGTGGCAAGGGCTAAGCGGGAGAGAACCCCCTGGCCCCCGCTCACGGAGCCCACGGCCAGTCCCCGAGGTGCGATTATCAGGCAGATTCCCAGACACCACCCCTCCCTCAACCAAAGTTTATTGATGCTGAATCCCTGGGGCTGGAGCCTAGATGTGCCCTTTTAACAAGCTCTCCCAGGACTTTCTCTGCACGGAGGGTGGAGGCCGAGGTTATTCCTGGCTGTCGCAGCTGGTGGACTGGAGGACGCAGAGAGAAATGGAAACCCCTCCATCCCCGGGAGGAGCTGTCTCACCCAGAGCTCCCCATCGGGCCTGGTGAGGGCTGGGGAGCTGCCTCAACAAGGACCGTGGAGTCAGCCTCTGCACACTCAGCCCGTGCACGCTGGGAGGCCTGCCGGGTCCAGGTCACCTCGTGGCTGACACCGACTGTGCCCCAGGATGGATAAGTTCAGGCGCTGGTCCTCCCGGCCTCAAACTGTCCTCCCCACTTACGCACCCACCCTAACCCTCCGTGTAGGGGTCTGTCTCCTGCAACATGCATGCTCCTCCCGGCCCAGGGCCCTCTCACTCATCCTTATCGCCCTCACACCCAGTGGGTTTGACACGTTGAAGGTGCTCCATAAATGTCTGTTAATTGAATGTAATCAAATCGCTGAATTGAGGCAGAAAAGGGCCTGGTGGGCGGCCTGTGTGCTCCTCTCTTTGGACCCAAGAAGCAGGAATGGAGAGAGGGCCTGACCTGCCGTCTGAAGACCCTACACCTCCCCTAGTGACGTAAATATTGATTCTGCTGTTTGTTTTGCAAGGAAGCCGTCTCCACTGGGACAGCCAGAACTAGTACAAGTGAGATGGAAACTCGGAAGGAGGCAGCGCGCTTGCAGCTGGGCTATTAACAGGGCGGCCCGGGCGTGGCGTGGCAGAGGTGGGGCCCCACGCCAGTGGGGTGGCCCTGGAGCTCTGGGTCTTGCGGGGTTACTCTGGAATCCCACCCACCTACCACCCTCAGCTCAGCTCCACTCTGTGCTGCTGCAGACAGAGATGGGGAACGCGGCAGCGGTGACCCGGTTCACTTGAAGCGGGAGCCCAGTTCTGAGCAGCCTTGGTGCAGGACTCCACTGAAGAACTCCTAAAACCCTGCCTGGACACAGCTCAAGGGTCAGCAGACAGAAGGCACATTTGAGACCTACAGGGAAACAAGCTTTTCTTTTTTGCTTCAGAGGAAAATTTGACTTAAGGAAAGCAGGGCCAGCCCAGCAGCCATCTGGATGCTACACAGCCCAGAAGCCAAATCCAGTACTCTCATTTCCCAGAGAAGTTCTCAGAGGAGTCTTCCCAAATACTGGGGCTTGATGAACTTTAAAATGGGTGCTAGTGTCGGCAGTTCAGGACAGATGAGGCTGCCATGTACAGCTGCACAAGCTGTGCACTTGAACAACTGTGGACTTCCATTCTGGGTCCTGCCATATTGTGATAACTTGCAAGGGAACACAGCTGGCATTCTGGAATAGCCCAGCTGGCTGTTTTGAAGGAGGTTGCTAGAATACCAAGAAAGGGAGCAGCTAGCAGAGCCAGAAGGCCCAGTGTTCAAACCTCTCACTTTACAAACAAAAATAGAGGCCTGGGGAGGGAAGGGACTTGACCAAGGTGGCACAGCATCTATGGCAGAGCTAACTGTATGGCTGGGCCTCCTGGCCCCCAGGCCCCTCCTGCCTCTTGTCACCTTTTCCGTTTGATTCCTCCTATAATTTACCTTCCTTGGTACCAGTGAAGGATGCAGCCTTGAAGGAAGATCACCTTCCGGAGTTTTCTGCCTTCCCAAGCAGCGTTCTACATTTTCTCAAAGGCCCTAGGCTGGGCTGGCCCTTCTGCCTTCTCTGTTCAGGCTTTGGCCCATATGTTTTGTCCATTTCACGCTCCCCCTCCAGCTCTCCCCAGATTGTTTCCTGTAGGTTTCGGGTTTTATTTTTTGCATCTGCCACCGCCAAAATATGTGGGTTGATGTTCAAGATCTTAAAACTCAGGGAGCCTTTGGAGCAATAAATTCCATCCAACTCCAGGCATCCTGCCCAAGCTCAGCATTCCTCTCCAGACTTATGTGAGGCCCAAGGGGTGGCCAACAGCGTGCTAAGATCACCACCCACAGGGAGGCCACTTTCCATCCCTACACTGCAGGGCAGCATCCGAGGTCCAGGCTGCCTAGAAAGAGGGTCCCAAGTAGCCCTCCTAGGACCTGACACCTTCAATTCCCAGACCCGGAGCTAGGCTAGGAGGGTACCACCCTGAGTTAGCAGCAAATCAAGGCATCCTTGATTCAGTGGTGTTGAGAGTGAGGCCAACCAGCGGAGACTAACTTATTCATTCACTCACTAATAAACAAATATTTATTTAGCACCTATTGTGTGTCTAATCAAAACAAACATCCCCACCTTCATGGAGCTCACATGCTAATGGATGGAGACAGATCATCAAATGAATAAGTAAATGTCAGATGGTGAAAAGTGCTCCAGAGAATTAAAACAGAGAAGTAAGTCAGAGAGTGCCAGGGTGGAGAGGGAGGTGTGCTGCCGTTTGAAAATCCTGTTTAGGTGACGTTTGAGCAAAGACCTGAAGAAGGTGGGCGGGGAGCCACGGCGGACGGGCGGGGCAAGAACGTTCCAGGCAGAGGGATGAAAAGGTGGAGGTGCACCTGGCCTGTGCAGGGAACGTGTAAGAGACCGCCACTCGCGGGCATTTGCACCGGATCCCTCTGGCCGCCTCGTGAGGGAGGGGACTGAAAGGACTAGGGCAGAGCCAGGGCACAGCTCCGAAGGTCCCACATGCCCTCCCATCTCCAGGCCAGCCCTCTCTCTGGGGCCGCTGTCCATACAGCCAGCTGCTTTCTGGACCAAGCCTTGGGTGCCCGTGGACACCTCAGCCTCACTTCCTGCAGCCCTCCGGCTCTCAGCCCCCGGCTGGGCTTCCGGACTCAGACCCCCATGTCCAGCCCAGTATCATCCCTGACTCCTTCCTCACCCTTCTCCCGACAGCCCACGACTAATCACCATCAACCTCCCTGTTAGGTTATCCCTGTCATCCGTTCCCTCCTCTCCATCCCCAAGGCCATGGTGCCAGTCAAGCCCCTAACCCAGACTCCCCTGGGTCACAGGCCTCCAAATGGCCTCCCAGCATCCCACCCCTGCCCCCCAGCATGTCCCCTCACCCTCACCCTCTCCCGGGGTAAAACCGCCTCCTCGTTGGGCTCCAGCCCCATCTGCTGACCCGCACCCTCCACCCCACCTGCTGGGTGGCCACCTGCGAGGGGAGCGGCGGGTTTTCAGTGCAGGTTCATCCCAGCCTTTGCCCTCACGCCTTCCTCTTCCTGAAGCGCCCCCATCACCCCTCCCACCTGGGGAGCGTTCCCTCATCTCCCAAAACCCGACCCTATCGTTCCTCCCCTGAGTCTTCCTGGTCAACCTCTGCCACCCCTGAAAGTGGGGCTGACCTTCCCCTCCTCTCTGGCTCCTGAGTCTGACACACAGAGGTCCTTGGTAAGGGTCAAATGGAGAAATGAGGACCCTTGACTGTCGCCCAACTTCCTCTTTCAGCACCTGGCCACTCTAGCCTCAGAGTTGTCCTGGGCCCACTGGGCTGGGCGCACTGCAGGTGTGCGGGAACCGCTGGGCTGGTGAGTGGGCCTTTCTTGAGCACCTCATGAGGCAGCCGGTGCTCGCTCACTGCTGCGGAAGGAGAGGCATTAGACTGGCCCCTGGGGAGAGGGTCCCATCCTCGTCAGGGACAGTGATCCCACCTGGCGTGTGGCAGCCATGGCTTCGCAAAGAGACACGGCCAGGAGCTCGGGAGGGTGTTAGGAGCCCGGGGCATTAGGCTGCATGATGGCAGCTCTAGGGACAGAGGGGAGCAGGAAAGGAGAGGTGGGGTTCTTTAGTCCCAGGGAATTGATTCCCACACCGAGCCCCATGCTGCCCACCCGAAGCTCCAGGTCACTTTGACCCAAAGACCCGGAAGTCCTGGAAGCTGAGCCCAGTGTCTCTGAACTCAGCCCCCCGGGAGCTGTCATGGGTGCTATAGGGCAGGTGCACAGGCACGTTCTGACCTGGGGGAGCAGGGCAAAGGCTGGTAGGTAAGCCCCCCAGGAAGCGGCTCAGGTTCCATGTGGCAACAGGCCCCCCTCTTAAGGAGCACGGAGATCTGTTCAGGGCCCTGCCAGGCTGGCTGCAGCCCGGGTGTGCCCTAAGGTCAGCCTTTGCTTTGCTAAAATAGACATTTTAGCGGGAATAATCAATCCCCTTTCCAGAGTGGACACGCCAGGGATGTAGCTTATCTGCCCAGAAAAGAAGGAAGAACAGAGAGCTCGAGGTGACCCTGCTGTTTCTCGGGGACAGCCAAAAACACAAGATTCTGCACGAATCTTTTGGAAGAAAGGGACCATCTTCTGGCCCCCAAAGGTCTTTGTGTGGGAGCCTCCCTGACCTTCTGCAAGTAAGCCAGCGGCCCTGCCCTGCTGGCACGCTGGTCCAGGACTTTATACCTGACCAGGAAGCTTTTTTTAAGGAAATTTTCACAATTTTGTTTTTGTTAGTTTTTTTTGGTTTTGTTTTTGTTTTTTTTTGCGGTACGCAGGCCTCTCACTGTTGTGGCCTCTCCCGTTGCGGAGCACAGGCTCCGGATGCACAGGCTCAGCGGCCATGGCTCACGGGCCCAGCCGCTCCGCGGCATGTGGGATCCTCCCGGACCGGGGCACAAACCCGCATCCCCTGCATCGGCAGGCGGACTCTCAACCACTGCGCCACCAGGGAAGCCCTGTAAGTTTTTTTTTAAATGCTATTTACCCCACTACCCCACTGCTTCTCTCAGGGACCTTCTCTACTCAAGTGCTGTGGCTTTCTTTGTCTTTGTGGCCATCATGGAGTCACACAGAAGTTAGCAAGCAGGATCTGGAGGGGATCTTGAATGCCCTGGTTGAATTGGAGTGGGCCACACATGTCCCGTGAGAGGGAGGGTCTCCCCCAGGCCCCCAGGTGTACTTGGCAGGGATGGAGAACCTCTCAGTTATCAGGGTACCTGGTCTGGTGGCTTGTTGACAGTTTGGTGATCTCTAATGAAATTCAAAAGTAGAGAAAAGGCTTCCCTGGTGGCGCAGTGGTTGAGAGTCCACCTGCCGATGCAGGGGACATGGGTTCGTGCCCGGTCTGGGAAGATCCCATGTGTCGCGGAGCGGCTGGGCCCGTGAACCATGGCCGCTGAGCCTGTGCGTCCGGAGCCTGTGCTCTGCAACGGGAGAGGCCACAACAGTGAGAGGCCCGCGTACCGCAAA
>NW_006782866.1:1420315-1430971 GCF_000442215.2 Lipotes vexillifer
AAAAAAAAAAAAAAAAAAAGTAGAGAAAATCTGTCATTTATCCCAGTGTTTTGTTTACAAAGCCTGGATGGTTTGAAGCCATTCAGACACTGAAGGGCTTGGGTTGGATTCTCCCCTTCTTTTCCACCAGGAACAGTGTGTCGTATCAGAAGAGTGAACAGGGCTGTCTGCTTTGAATAGTTCCACAGGGCTTTCACTCTCTCTGAGGCCCCATCTCCGCAGGATGCTCGTGATTCTGGGTCCCCTTGGATAGCAGGGTGTGCGGGTCCCTCTTTCCCATGGGACGGCCTCTCCGCCACTCCTTTGGGGCAGCAGTGACCCCTCAGGGGGCGTGGAGTCAGGACCAGGGTTCTGTTTACCAGGCAGGTCCAGTGAGCCTTCCTTTCCATCTCCTCCCTCCCCGCTGAGAGGTCCCCAGCTACACAAGAACACCAGCCTGGAGCAGGGTTCTGCCCCTTTCCCTGCTGCCACTTCCTGCGAGCATTTATGCCTCACCTGCCCTGCTTGTCACTCTGAATAACCATCCCTGCACTGCCTACCTCGCTGGGTAGTTAGGAGCCTAAAATGAGAGGCTGGGTGTGACAGGCCTTGGAGGTGGGACAAAAATGCAAAGGGTGTCTCTAGGTTTGTTATACAGCAGTGGTTGAAAGTTTCTGCCCGGCACGTTGCCCTGCAGCTTCCTGGGCTGGCCTTATTTGGGAGCCCAGGGAGCCGCAGGCTTCATGGATGGAGCAGCAGTTTCATGGTAAAGCCAGGCGCTGGGCTGTCGCGGGGGGTGGGGGGTGGGTAGGTGCACAATCTGGAACTGATCGGCATTTTCCTAAGTCAGGGGCCGTCCACAGTCTTCCTGCCCAGCTTCTCCAGGCCTTGGAATGGTTCCCACCTGGACCCAGGAGCAGGGCCGTTTCATTCCCCCCCCCCCGGAAGATGTGTGCCCCAAACACTCGGGCATGCACCCCCAGGCAGCCCCGGTGCCGTTCTGTGCCGACCCTTTTCATCGCCTTTCTGTAAACACGTTAAAAATTGCCTTTCCGAGATTCAGTTTTCCACCCCTCCTACAATTTTCTGGCCTCCCCTGAGTTCAGCCTTGAGGATTGAAATTCTTTCTCCTGGTCTCCATGAGGAATTGGTGAAACAGAAAAAGCAGGAAATTAATGTCCCAGCCTCAAGGCTCCATGCAGCATTAGATGGAATTAAAGGAGAATAATGAGTCGATACACACACAACTCTGTTGTTCTTTGATTTTCCTTTTTTCAAAATTCATGTAGTGAACGCTTCTTCCATCCCACACCGTCTTAGGCTGGGAGACTCGCTAGCGTCCTGAATGAATTTACATACCAAATGGGTTTTAATTTTATATTTTCACTTAAGGTCAGGACATTTATTTATTATCATTATTTATTACTGAAGCACGAGTGGTTTTAATTATTTTAGTGTTCCTCCTACAAAGCCGGATCGCTGCTAGCTACAGAACAGTTTCCGCTCACATAAATAATATAGTTTTTAATTTCATGAAGATTTAGTATTCGTCTGCTTTGTAAATTAAAGTCATCGTTTACCACAACAGAGACAGAACATTCGGAACATCCTGATGGACTTTCTCGGCAGCGTCTCCTTTGGTGATCACTTTTCCCAAGTTTGGTCATCTTGTGCAGGTGCCCAGAAAGAGGGACCCACTGCCACCGGTCTGGAAGGGAAGAGAGCAGTGGGGTGTGGAGAGGGAGGAATGGGGGGAGGGGAAGTGAACCCCTTCTCTCACATGGTATCACTTGCCTTTACATGTTTTACCCATTTGGGCCCCACAAAACCCTTCCCAAGCCAGCGTTATGTGTCTACTATACAGATGAAGAAACTGAGGTGCCTGCACATTAGCTAACTTACCCACGGCCACTCAGATCCAGGCCACAGGTTCAGATCCACATGTGTCTGACCCAAGGCTGAGCCCCTCTCCCTCCCTCCTACAAGGACAGGCATCAGGACCCAGGCCTGGACAGAGGCAGACGGAGGCTGCGGCCAGCATGGTGGGAGCAGGAACGCAGAGAAGGAGGAAGCAGGCAGGATGGGGGACAGTGGCCGCTGGCCAGGCCACGGGAGTGAACGTGTGCGTCCTAGCGGAGCGGGAAAAGCATCCGGATTGTCTAGGGGGCAGAGGCCCCCAGTCTTGCCTAGAGGCCGTGTCCCCAACACACAGCCAGGATTATCCCTCTGGATACCCTGGAGTTGCTGAATCTTGTGGAAACCCCTTTGCAGCGTCTCTCCCATCCCCGCCACCTTTTCTTTCCACCTAGACCCTCTCTCTTTCAGGGAGGCGGCCGCGTCAGTAAATTATGAGTTCCCCAATGCGGGAAGCATCTCCCATCCATAACCCATGATATGCCTTGTGTGTAAATCACTCTCCCTTTCCTCTCCAAGGCCGTCTCTGGCTGTCCCTCGGCTGGCTTCATTCCCGGAAGCCTTCCCAAAAGGCAGCCGATGGTCAATCAGGAGCGATTTTCACATTATCTGTCAAAAGGACACCATTCCATGGCACCAGGTCCACTTTTGCTGCCAGCGTAGCCTCTGGAATGAATAGGTTGTTTGGGGTTGCCATGGAGAAGCTGGGCCCTTCGGTGGTTTGAGCTGTGCTACATGCAGTAAGAGGCCCTCCCCCAACAGCCGGAGCAGGGCAGGGCAGCCGCCTCCCACCCTGGTGCCCTCCCTGGGCGGTCAGTGCCCTCTGCTCTGACCCAGCCAGCCAGCTGCATCCCCATCCCTTAGAGTTATTAGCATCCCCATCCCTTAGAGTTATTATCCCTTAGGTTAAAAACATATTAAATTTAAATGACGCCCGCTTCATTCTGCAGGGGGTTTCTTGAGTTCTCATCCAGGCTCCAGCTACAAAGCAGCCCCTGCGAGACTCAGTCTCCAGGTAGAGGTCTTCGTGCCCTGGTGGCTATGTCCCCAGGATGAGGAGGGAGCCCACTTAGTAACCGCATTCATGTCAGCCCGGCACAGAGTCACCGGTACGTGCGGCGTGATTAGTCAGCGGCCATGCCACACCGTCCTTGCACACAACGTAGCTTAACTTTAAGCAGAAAATAGAGCTCACGATGAGTCCTACTTCCCCATAACAGAAGATGGGACTCAGTGAGCTGGGGAAGTCCCCTGCTGGAGCAAGCTTATACCTCTTTAGCTTATCTTTAATCCCTCGCCTGTGAGCATCTCCCTCTAAATGAGGGACATAGGAAGACTTCGATACCAGGACAAAGCCATCTCTTACGTAGAATGGTGAAATTCTTTCCTCCGTCTCAGACCCAGGAGGACATAAATAAAGAGGAAATGCCCGGTGCAAACTTTACCCATTTTTCAGATTTTCTTCCCTCTTACTCATGGCACTAACGTAAGTGGTACTTCTGGATTGGTACCAGCCAGATAGGTGCCTGGGGTCTCAGAAAGTCTCAGGGCTGCATTTAGAATCAAATAGAGCTAATGGCGAAGCCTCTTCCCCCTGGAAAGGGAAATAAAATAGCTTTCAGAGCCGGATTGCTTGCTGCATTATACCGGGGCGAGGGTGTGGAGTCCGTTTTTGTTAGATGGGCTTCCCCTGAAATCCAGGCCCACACATTAAAAAGACATTTGGGGGCAAAGCAGGAGAGTGGCATGGACATATATACACTACCAAACGTAAGGTAGATAGCTAGTGGGAAGCAGCCGCATAGCACAGGGAGATCAGCTTGATGCCTTGTGACCGCCTGGAGGGGTGGGATAGGGAGGGTGGGAGGGAGGGAGACGCAAGAGGGAAGAGATATGGGGATATATATAAATGTATGGCTGATTCACTCTGTTATAAAGCAGAAACTAACACACCATTGTAAAGCAATTATACTCCAATAAAGATGTAAAAATTTTTTAAAAAAAAGACATTGGGGGGAATCTTCCTTTTTAAAAGTGTGCAATTAGGCGTTTCTTTAGCATTTCCCCTATTTTATATAGGAGGAGACTGATGGAAATTATACTCATAAAGATGTAAAAATTTTTTAAAAAAAAGACATTGGGGGGAATCTTCCTTTTTAAAAGTGTGCAATTAGGCGTTTCTTTAGCATTTCCCCTATTTTATATAGGAGGAGACTGATGGAGACTGAGGAGACTGCCTGAGGTGACACGGCCTCAGGGGGGTATTGCTTGGTCTGCTCAGCTCAGCTCAGCGCTTGCCCTCATTCTGGCTGCGCAGGGAGAGCTAGGCGAAGAGGTGGTCAGGGAACAAGATAAGGGCCACTTGTAATTAGGCTCCTGGTGCAGCAGACACGGCGGCCGTCCTGAAGGAGGCTGGGCCCGATGGGTTTGGGTGGCAGACACAGGGACGGGCAGGCCAGGGGGCAGCAGGATGGCTCAGAAGGAACCAGCCTGGCAGGGGCAGACACTATCTGGCAGAGGCTGCATAAGGGAAAGGGAGAAGGAGCAGGGCCACAAATGCCTGGATGAGAGTTGGGTTTGATCTGGAGGAGGGAAACAGTCCTGGAATTGAGAGTCAAAGCCCTGGACCGCCTCCAGGCTGTGCTGCAGACTTGCTGTAAGCCCCTTCACCCACCTCTAAAACCAGCATCTGTAAGGCCTTCTCTGGCCCTGACACGTCACCAATCCAGGGCAGGACATGGGGAGCCCTTGCAGGTTCGCCTAAAGAAAAGAGACGGGGGCTTCCATGGAGGTGCATCCTCCAGGTCCTTTCCCCACCCTGCCCCAGAGCCCTGGGCCCTCGTGCTGGGGGGCCCCCCTAGGTGTCAAGGGATGGGCCCTGTCTTCCTCTGGGCCTGGTGCCAGAAGTAAGGCTCCTTTCTAACCTGGGGAACACTACAGGACTTGGAGGCGTCAGAAAGGCAGCTGGGCAGCTCTGCAGGGTGTGGGGAACATGGCCTCACATCACAAGGACAGTAATAACCAGGCTGAGTGCATGGGAGTTTGGTAATAGAAACAGTGGTGACGGTGGTTGGCATTTATTGAATTTTACTGCCTGCCAGGCATCAGTAAGTGCCTTGCACATATTTTGCATTATATCCTGTAAGGCAGGTATTATCATCCCCACTTTAAGATGAAGAAACTGAGGTGTGGGAATCTCCTTTGCCAAGGTTATTTGCAAAGTAAGTAAACTTCCAAGATTTTGAACTCAGGCTCACCTGAATTCAAGACAGCGTGTAAGAGATTAACATCCCTGTGTTTGCCTCAAGCAAAAATGAAAATTCTGGCGGCGTTCATTGTACTGTTTGCATACATACGTGCACACTCGCATGTGGGCTGCGCACGGGCACACACAGCTCAGTCCTTGCTGCACCCACGTTCCCTGATGCCAGCTCCCCCTGCAACCACGGATGGTGCGTGGGAACTATCACTACACGGTCACGGAAAGAAATGATCACCCCTCTCCAAGGGCAGATCAAAAACTCACAAGCACAGCAGGGTCTGCAACAGAGAAAATTCCCAGAGTGCCTGCCTGCAGCCCCACGGTGGCCCAGGGGGAGGCTTTGGCAGAGGCCTGGGCTGCAGTGTGCTTTGCCTGTGATGGGGAGTCTTCATCGTGCTGGGTCCCTGGGCTGTCCTCCTTCCAGTAGTGCCACGGGGAGCCTGATAGCTCAAAATGGCAATATTGAAATTAGGCTTGAGAGTACAGAACTGCAGGGCTTGTGCCTGCCAGACCCCAGGAGTGACCTCCTTCAGACTGAGAAGGCTGGGGGAGAGGGGTGGGCATGGGAGAGCCGGGCCTGGACTGCAGCCCTTTAGGAGCTGCCAGCGCTCAGGCCAGCTTGCCTGGGGAAGGGTCACAGGAAGCCCCGCATTCCTATCCCAGCATTCTTTCCTACCGAAGAAGCCTTTATGACTTAAGCAGCTACACTGGGGCAGAGGCAGGGGCAAGAGAAGGAGAGAATGTTTCAGTTTCTCGATGTCAGACAAGAGTGAGGAGAAAGGAGCATCGTGCAGAATCGTCTGAAGCTGGTGGTGAGGACATTGGCTGAGCTTCAAGCCCTGGGTTCGAGGCCCAGGTGTGCCCCCCGCCTCACCTAAGTCTCTTAGTGTGTCTTGGTCTCTGTTTCCTCACCTATTAAGTGGGGACAGTACCCCTGAATATGCCACAGGTAGTTGTAGAAAATGTCACGGAGCTCTCCGAATGAGGAAGCCAGGGCTTTTCCCATCAGTACTCATTAGAAGACAGGGAAGGAAATGTTGGTTTCTTTAGCTACCTTTTCAATCATCATTGACTCCTACAGTAGTGAAATAGCTGTAAATGTTTTAATATATATAATATATATAATATCTTATATACATTTAATATAGAAAATATGTTTTTATATTTACATACAGAAATATTCATATATCTACACATGTATACATGTACATACACACATATGTCTTTTGGAAAAGTAAGAACAAGAAGCATTCTAAATGAGGCTACTGGTACTCACCCTTGATAGTACCCATGATTTTTTTTTCCTCTAGCGTTTTCTGTTGTGTGAACAGAGAATGTGTGTATTACTGTTTGTAATTTTAAAACAAAGGAGAAAAATGAGCCCAGCCTCTTTGCAAGGTGCCACCGGTGCCAGGTCCTTCCTCTGTGCTTCCTTCCTCATGTTGGTTACATAGAGCTCCTCTGGGTTCAGCCACAGCCTTCCACTGCCTTCCTTAAGGTGTCCCCCAAAGGTCCTGGCCCTCCCTCACATTCTGCAGTGAACATATATATATGCCACTTGAAGGGATATGCCACATTATCCACAAAGTTTCCAGTGTGGGACCAGGGTAGGAGCAAAGAGGAAATTAGTTCCCACATATTAGTGGGAACACAGCCCAGGCTGGAGGTTGGTGACACCGAAATAATTGGAGGTAAGAGCTGTGAGGCCATTAAGATAAATTTTTGACATAAAAATATAGGCTGGTTCATAAAAGGTTGCAGTGACAATAGGTTATAGTGACAGCTTTTCAACAACTGTATGTGTCTCCAGATGGAAGGGAATTCAGCATAATGAATTATGGGCAGTCTGGACAGCACAGCATCCTTTTATAGGCATAGATCTAAGGGAAGAATAAAGTTATTCAGACTGGCCCATATTAAATAGCATTATTGTTAAAACATGGAGTGGAGAACGAGTGAAAGGGTTAGAAGCTTAAAGACTCAGCTACCGAGGCGGAAAGTCCTTGGTCTTCCAACCTGGGCACTGGGTGTTTGTGGCTCCAATCTCTTGTCTAATGAGTATCTTTGTCCCAGGATCCCAAGCGGACATCCACACTTACCTGGCAGGGCTCCCAGGCCTTCCTGTGTAGGGAGCACTGTTCCTCCACCAGCTCAGCTTTTACAGTTTTGCCCCTTTGATTACATTGCCTCCACTGACTCCTGGATGAGACCTTCTTAAATGGAATGTTCTCTGGATGGGAGATTCCAGTCAGAAAGAATGGAGCTCAAGGAAGAAGTGGGATCCATCAAGCTGGGAGATGGGAAAAGACCCGGCTCACACAGAACCCTCCCTGCCAGAGTCTGCTCTGGGCCACTGATCAAGTTCTTGTCCCCGAGTCAGAGAACAGAAGAGGCCACCTTTGGCGCTGTCCGCCTGTGTTTAGCTAAGAATAACAACAGCCACAATGATAGCCATCATCACTGCTTGCCTGCAGTGTATCTGACGCTGCATTGAACACTCTGCATCATCTCATTGAAGTCTCAAACAACCCTATGACATAAGTACCATTATTCCCATTTTACAGATAATAAAACTGAGGCTTGGGGAAGTTAATCTGCAGTCAGCTAATGTTCAACCTGTTTGGAATTTTAAATCTGGATCTGTCTGACCCACAGGTCCAGGCTCCTGACCACTCCACTGTACTGTACCAACCCATAAATATTCACATGCTTGAAAACTAGACAAAAAGCATCATTAAAAAGGGGAGAAGGGCTTATAAATGCCTGCAAGAGCTATTGAGAGGCTCAGCAAGACGGGAAGCAAGATTTGCTGGGCTGCTAAAATTCGCATACGTTTTAAATGGGCTTTGGCTGGGAGGAAAGCGTCCTTGAGAGTAAAATGTTTGAGTTCAGTGATTTCACTCTAGGTGTGTGAATTTAGATTATTAATTTGCTAATGGCAGTTAAATGAGGTGAAGTAATTTCTGTGGCTGTAAGGAAGCAGAATTCCACGCTGGAACAGGCATATATTTTCAGGACTCCGCTCTCACTGGTTTGCCACAGGAAAGCACTGGCAGATCTGGGATCTTATCAAACCATGCTGTGCTTGTGAATGATGCCCTCAGATAAGGGCAGACCCTTTAGGGACCACCTCGGTCCTCAGGGTGGGAATTCAGGACCGAGCCAGGCTCTGTGAGAGCTATCAGTTCCCTTTCTCATTGTGATTTCCTTCCAGCTTTTACAGTCCTGGAGTAAGAGCAAATTCCTTTAGGCGAAAACCACTGGAGTGGGAGAGGATGTACTCTTAGCTCCGAGATGCCCAGTGAAAAACAAGAGTGCACCTCGGTCTTACTCAGTTCTAGTTGCTATAACAAATAGACCATAGCCTGGGTGGCTTATAAACAAGAGAAGTTTATTTCTCATAGTTCTGGGAACTGAAAGTCCAAGGTCAGGATGCCAGCTTGGTCGGGTTCTGACGAGGGCTGTCTTCCAGCGCACAGACTCCAGCTTCTCATTGTATCATCACATGGCAGGAAGAGGGCTCTCTGGGGTCTCTTTTATGAGGGCATTAACCCCTTTCATGAGGGTTTCCCCTCATGACCTAATTATCTCCCAAACTCCCCACCTCCTAATACCATCACATTGCGGGTTAGGATTTCAACATATGAATGAAGGGGGGGACACAAACATTCAGTCCATAACAGCCTCCCCACTACATAGTGCATTTTTGCCTTTTAGGTTCTCAGGCTAGCCCACTGCACTGCCCAAAATGGTCTTGCCTGATGACTTTTTTATGTTGTCTTCAGGGATTTCTACCCTATATCCTAGCGTGTCATTTGTTTACGTCCCAAATTCTCATGGGCCCCGCCAGATACACAGCCTAGCCTCCCCGGCGTCGGGCACACGTGGGGCTCAGTTAAGAGCGGCTACTTCAATGTTATCCAGAGAAGGAAGCCCGTAGGGCTCTGGGTTCAGAGGAGGAAAAATGGCCAGGCTGAGGCAGGGGGAACAGAGCAGAGTCCAGTGGCCGTGGCAATCACAGCCCTGGAGAAACCCACTCACCCAGGGGCAGGGGACAGCAGCAAGGGGTCCCGGGTGTGTCGCTGGTCCTCAGCACCTTTGACAAGCACAGGATGTCTGCTCTCTAGGGACCCTCTGGAGCATGCCTGGTTTCTGCAGGATTTGGAAACAACCAGAGCGCAGGGCCTCCTCACCCTAACAAGCAAAGGGATAGCATGCCGGTCGGTTAGACATGACGCCATCCCTGTGCCTTCCAGAGCGTCCCCTGAGTCATCTGCCCCTCCTCCCACCTCAGGTCTGTCCCAGGCCGGCGTGTTGTGTTACCCTCTCTCCTTGGGCTTTTCTTAGTAACAGTGCTGGCTACAGCAGCCACGCAGAGGCCTCCTGGAGACATTCTGTCCTGGTCAGTCCCAGGGCTGACCCTGAGTCCATATGTCCACCCCACCTGCCCAGGGTCCTGGGTGAGGTCAGTGGAGCACCTTTGGGAAGGCACTAGGAGGTCAGTAAAGCCGTGGCCATGGCATATAAGCAAGTGACTGTCCCTCCCAGCCAAGGGACAGCGCCAGGCAACCGTTCTAAGAGAAAGTGCTGGTGTAAATGCAGGTCCTCTCTCCAGAGGGTCTGATTCCTGGAGGGGTGTGAGGCTGTATCTCAGGTGCTACATGAACCTGGGCCCTGGGGACGGCACCCCATTGGCTCAGATACATCAGGACACGGGAGGGTCTGCCATCCCAGGCCAGCTCGGATTAGCCAGCGATTCTGCAACTCACTGACCCCCTGATTTCTCAGGAAACAACATCACAACTCTTGCCAATTGGCAAATGAGACACTGACTGTGGAGTGAGTGGCCCTCTGTGCCCCGCTTGGTAGTGGGCAATCTGGGGTGAGGTCATAAGTCAGGACAGTGATCCCTGCCCCCAGAGAGAAAGTGAGGTTTTAGGAAAGCAGGTCTGAAGTCAGAGATAAAATTGGGTGGAATTCTCAGGACCTAGAACAGTGGCGAATGCTCAGCCCATGGGAGTTCGGTACCTGCAGGTCTGCTGTACACACCTCGGGGTGATTTGGGCCAGCAAAGGCAGCCCCACAAGCCCCTGTTCATCCCCTCACAGTTGGCTGGACCCCCACTCCAACCAGCAATCAAGGATCTTCCCTGGCCGGGACTTGTGGCTGGGCGGAGGGGGTCAGGACAAGGGTGTGTGCCCTCAGCCTGGTTCTGGGCTTTTGGAGTCTCTGGAGACCTTGAGCTGGCCCTGAACTCTATGTCTCAGGTTAAAAATCTGGGATTCCAGAGCTGAAGGAGTCTCAAGGTCTCCCACCCAGCCGCTCATTTTACAGGTGGGAGCCAAGGACCAGGCCTTGTCAAAGACCCTGGGGGGACTTCCCTGGAGGTCCAGTGGTTAGGACTCTAAGCTTCTACTGCAGGGGGCACAGGTTTGATCCCTGGTCGGGGAACGAAGATCCCTCATGCTGTGTGGCACAGCAAAAAAAAAAAAAAAAGGCCC
>NW_006782866.1:1431446-1439366 GCF_000442215.2 Lipotes vexillifer
AAGAGTGTCCCCTGGTTGGTTTCCTGAAAGAGGTTATTGGAGGAGGTGCGACCATGTCCTCTCTCTGGTGCTGGGGTCCAGGAAAGCGTATGGACACATTTGAGTCCCCACGCCATCCACCCTGGGGAGCAGCGCCCAACTGTGGAGGCCTGTGGGCTCATTATCAGAGGCTCTGATGCAGCTGCATTCAGGATCAGAAGGAAAAGGAGTCTGCACTCAGCTCATCATGGAGCTCAGGGCAGGAAAGGGTCTGAGCTCCACAACCAGGGGGGCCCCCTGGTGGTTCAGCACTGTACCCATGTCCTCCGAGGGGGCTCTACCCAGAGGATGTGCCTGAATTTGTGGTGAGGTGGCCATAGTGCCATGAGGTCAGTTCTGCGGGCTCAGGCTTGGGTGTCTGGTGGACAGACCTATTGCAGGCCAGGTCCTCAGTGCCCAGGGCCTGGGGTAGATCCAGTGGACCCCTGTTGCTACCCAGCATGAGGCATCTGGACTTAGGACCACTGGACGGCTGGAAGAGCATTTCCCCCTCTGTAACTGAGGCAGTTGCCACTGGTTACAAGGCCTGCTGACAAGTGGTCCCATTGGGACGTGGGTGTCACCAGAGGAAAGAATTGACAGTGATGAAAGTGGCAGATTTCCTGGGAAACAGTATCCTTTCCAGGCATCAGCTGGAGCCCTGGAGGTGGACACTGAGAGCTTTTTCTTCTGGTTCTGACACTGAACGTGCCCTGAGGACTCAGGTCCCCGGAGCACTGGGTCCTCGTCTGCAAAATGGAAAGACCAAGTCACTTTGGGTCATTTGATTTCATCAGAGCGCGCGAGAGAGGAGTAAGAACAAGCATAAGAACAGCAAGAAGGACTTTAAAACACGCGTGGATTCCACGCCACCCTCTGAAATTAGAGAGGATCCCTTCCTTAAAGTCCTTCTTGCTGCCGCATCCCACCCTCCCACACTTCTTCTCTGCTCCTTGGCTGGCTGTGGACACAGGTCCCATCCTGACCCGGCTCCCTGCCTTCACCCACGGCTGCAGCCAAGGCCCGGAAGCAGTTGTCCTCTCGGCCATTTGCAGATGGTAAAACGGGAAGGTCCTATGGACGGTCCGCTGAGGGTTCTGCCCTACGTGCTGGAGTGAGGCCTGATCCAGCCTGACCTGACCTCCTTACTCTGTAAGACCCTGGAGTAAGTCCTCAACCCCTTGGAGGGCAGCATGACCCTGTTTCTTGCTGGGTGACTTCCATACAGCACTGTGTCCCTGCTGGAGACGCCCCGTGGGGTCCAAGCAGGCCCTGCACAGAACATGGTCCCTGGCTCCCAAGAAACCGCTGCCTGCGAGGGGCATGAAAGAAGCCCCCACCCTGCATCTTCCCTCTGTTTTGTTGAGATGTAAAGTAAATTTTGGTCATGTTTCAGAACATGTAAATCCTTACTGATTAAAGTGCCCATGCAAACTGACACATATCCTAGCCTCTGGGCCTGAAAGAAAGAGGGATTCTAATGAAAGCAGGAAAGTTATCCAAAACCCTCCTCCTTCAGCACTGTGAAATTCTACCAAATCTCCAGGAACTTCAGGGAAAACTCCTTGAAAGACAAGTTACAGTATACAGGGGTCAGGATCAGGGTCAAACTTTGAGTGTATGTGTGAGTGTGTGCATGGTGGGGGGAGGGTCCGGGCGGATTTCAAGCATTCTTTAGACACTCAGGAAGGTGGTGTAGGCAGAAACCACGCTTCAGCTTCAAAACCGGGCCTTGTGCACAGTGGGTGCTCAGGAAGGCGAGGCGGCCTTTCCCCGCCGGGCAGGCTCTACTGCGAGGTGCAGGGGTCCCTGTGACCTCATCTGTTTAGGATCCCCTTGTGGGGCTGCCCATCCTGTCACTTGCTCTGTCATTAGCTGATTTTCGATTCCGTCCAGCTGCTAGATCTAATGCACCGTGTTAGGCAATGCCTGACAGGTCCTAGAGGGATCTACCCAAAATTCTGGGTTCAGCCTGACCAGTTTAACAAAGAAAGGTTCACTTTATGAAATTCCTCTTCTTATGAAATGCAATTAGCCGTTTTAACCTGCTGTGGGAACGAATCATTCACTGCTTGGAGTGAGTAGGTTTTATCAGAGTTTTTCTCCCAAAGCTAAACGGAAGTAAGAGGAGAGGGGAATAGGAGAGTCTCCCATGGAGGGTCTGGGCACCCAGGGAGTGGGCGCTTGTGGACACGTCAGGGAGGGAAGGAGGAAGCCAGAGACTTGCTGAGCCCCCACTAAATGGCAGACGCTGTCCTGGGACCTCAGCTGCCCAAGGAGTAGTTAGGGTGGTCCATCACGTCCTGCAGGCAGGAGATGGTGACTCAGAGCGGGCTGGCCAATTGCCCAGAGCACACAGGAGACGGAGATCAGTGGGGTACTTGAAAGCGAGTCCTCTGACCCCAGAGAAGAATCTCTTCCCCCTGCCGCACACTGGGGATGCCTTAGAGGGATGAGGTGGGGTGGCAAAATGATTGTGAAACACCTGGGGAATGCGGAAAAGGAGGTGGAAGACTGCCAGCAATGCACTTTGGTTTTTTAGTCTTGGACCTAATGGGAATGTTGTTTTTCATTGAATATCGGAAATAGAATTATATCCAAAGATACATAGACTTGGTACTTCTCTCTTAATTTTGTTTCTTCGATGAGCAAGGCTCTGTTGTAATGTGAACTGCCATTCTCCAGTTTATCATTTAGTCAATTTAGATTCCCACACACCCCACTTTGTCAGGGCCCTTGAACTGACCCAGGATGGGGAGGGAGGGGCAGTGAGGCTCCAGCCTAGAGCTTATCAGTAACTGGCCAAACATGTCACCTTTTGGTGTCCACAGATAGTAATATCCATTTCTGTTCCTGGTATGATGAGAGAGAAAAAGGAGATGCCCAGAAATAATTTGGAAGGTGTTACCACATACAGAAGGGAGTAAAACTGTGTCTGTAAACGTGAAAATGGCAGTATCTGCTCTAGTGAAGTTTTAGTCATTTATTTCGTTTTCTCCTGAGCATATCTATAGCTTATTGTCTGTACCAGGAACTCCCATACACCCTGTGATGATCGCTCCCTTACTGCCCTGAATCACATTGAACATTTTGGTTCTGTATACAGCCTTCTTCCCCAACAAGACTGCAGAGTCTCCTCGGAGGTAGAGCCCAGCTTTCTTTCTCTTTGTCTTATCTTCAGTCCCTGGGATATCATAGGAGCTCAGAACATGTTTGTTGTTTTGCGTTTATTCAACGTTAGAGCTATAATTCACAAAATACACACCTCACATGTCCCCTGGTAAATTCTCCCTTTAATTGAAATGCATTCATTTGAGAAAGTGATGCTGATAGGAACAAGATAACTGGAGAACTGATGGTTTTCTAAGTGGCGTGGGCCCCTCAGCATGTAAATTACAATATGGAGCATTGAGATACCAAACCCGTTGGGGGAGCTACTGAGGATTATCCATTCTCGCACAGAGCACTCAATACAAACCCCAACTCATATTAATTAAAAATTCTAAATCACACCATTGTTTTTTTCTGGAAGTACTTTTATGCTCTGTTTTATTTGTCACCGTTAATAATAACGATAATAATAATAAAACTACTATGTGATTAAGGTGCAGATAAGCAATTAGGAAACAATATATTTATGGGCTTTTAGCAAGCCTTGCACTAGGAACAGGAATAGAATAATTACAAGGAGGTTTGTATGAGAGCTGGTTTCAGAAGATTCTTCAACTGGGAGTTGAGGTTGGTCACAGGGTTCTATTTTGTCTGTGATTCTGTTAACCTGTTCCCCTGGTGGTGATCAGTTAGTCACTCATTCATCTGACAAATATGTATTAAGTGTATGCCAGGCAGAGTGCTAGATGCTGGGAATGCAATGGTACCTAGAATAGCCCCCACTCTTGTGGTCTGGGGTGGCTACAGACAGGTGTGTGTCTATTACAGTTAAGTGTGATATGGCTGGCAATGGCAGTTGTAGATACTTTGTGCTATGGGGGAGCTTTCCCTGTGGGTATTTTGTCTAAACTGAGACCTATGGAATGAGTTGGAGATATCCAGGGGAAAGTTGGCCCCTGGAGAAGAGAGAGCTCCCTGGAGAGCCCCAGTGACTAAAAAAAAAAAAAAAAAAAAAAAGGTGCTTGGTAACTCAGAGGACTGAATTTTGGACAGGGGTGGCAATCAGACCTGAGTTGGAGAGGTCAGTTTGGACCATATCCTGAGGGCAGTGAGGAGCCACCGAAGGGTTTATCGGAATAGTGATCAGGTGTGCACTTCAGAATGTCCACGCTGGCTGCACTGTGGGGTGATGAGACAGGAAGCAGGACCACCAGATGCAGAAATTCATGATGATGGTGGCCTGGATATCGGTAATAACAGTGGAGACAGGTGATAAAAATAACAATGATAAATATTTAATTAGTTCTTACTATTCATCAGACCTTATAGTAAGTGCTTTACATGTTTATTTGATATAAGCTTTAAACAAAACCTATGAAGCAGAGTTTATTATCACCATTTTATAGGTAAAGAAACTGAAACACAAAGAAGTTAAATAATTGGCCCAAGATTGTGCACACCACTAATCTGAGTGGCAACTATGAACCAGACTCCTGTTTGGACTTGAACCCAGACCCCGGTTTGATTTCAGAGTCCATGGTCCCTACTACTATATTCAGTGACTTGGCAATGGGAGGTATGTTACTCAGGTAGGGAGGATGGGGTAAGCAGATGAATATTGGTGTGACAAATACATCAGACAGTCCCTTGGGGCTCACTTGGTGCCAGAAGCAGTGGAGAGCCCTCATCCCCTGGACAAGGAGACACAAGAAGACAATATGGGGCTTCCCTGGTGGTGCAGTGGTTGAGAGTCCGCCTGACGATGCAGGGGACACAGGTTCGTGCCCCGGTCCGGGAGGATCCCACATGCCGTGGAGCGGCTGGGCCCGTGAGCCATGGCCGCTGAGCCTGCGCATCCGGAGCCTGTGCTCCGCAACGGGAGAGGCCACAACAGTGAGAGGCCCGCATACCGCAAAAAAAAAAAAAAAAAAAGACTGTATGAACAAACATCAGTAGAAACAACAAAAAATAGAAACTGAGACTCACAGGGGCTCCAGTTAGAGTTTACAGAAACAGATACAAACTTTAAAATAATTATACCTTATCATGATCAAGGTGTTAAAAGACAAAATTGGAGTTTTCAGCAGAGAATGAGAAACTGTATTTTTTAAAAGAACCAAATGTACATAAATGCATAATACCCAAAATTAAGAACTCAATAATGAGTTTAACAGATGCAACCAAAGGGAGGAATATGAACTGAAAGATTGGTTAGAAAAGATAACCAGCATTAAGTAGAGAGAGACAAGAGAAAAAAAATACCCCCAAAAAAGTAATAAGGTAAGGACATTGAAGTTTCAGTGAAAATGTCTAAGATATGTATGATTGGAATTCCAAAGAAAGTTCCGAGAAAATGGGTCAGAAGCAGTATTTCAAGAGATAATGGCAGAGAACATTCCTAAACTTTCTAAACTTTCTAAAAACATTCCTAAACCTTCAAAAGACATCAAGTCACAGATTCAAGAAGCACTAAAAGGATAAATAAAAAGTTCACACTGAGGCATTCATAGTAAAACTGCTGAAAACTAATGACAAAAACAAATCCAAAAAGCAGGGGGAAAAGATTACTTTCAAAGGTACAATAATTAAACACATAATTTTGGAAGTCAGAAGACAATGGAAATATCCTTTAAGTGCTGAAAGAAACTGTCAGCTTAGAATTTTATACCCAGTGACAATACCCTTCAAGAACAAAAATGAGATTTTTTTAATCTGCAGACAAACCAAAGCTGAGATAATTCAACACCAGAAAACCCACACTGAAGGAAATACTGAAGTATATTCTTCAGGCAGAAGGAAATTAATTCAAGATGAAAGGTTGGCGTTTCAGGAAGGAATGAAAAGCAATAAAAAATGTAAAAATGTATGTCTAAATGGATATTAGCTTATAAAACAATAAAAATACTCTCATATGGAGCTTAACACACAGAGAGAAAGAAATAGATGCAAAACTGGCATAGGGAAGGGAGAGGGGATGGTAAATGGAGTTAAACTATTTTAAGGCCCTTAAATTGACAAGGAAAAGAGTATAAATATCAATTAGCTTTAGACGCGTCAATAAGTGAAGGATACAGGTAGTAACGTCTATGGATATTGCAATGAAACGATGCAAAATATTTAATCTGAAAGAAAGCAAAGGAAAAAAAGAAAGGGGAAAGCAGAGCAAGTGAGACCAATAGAAAGCATTTCATAAAGTGATCAATTTATACCTAAATGCATCAGTAAGTTCGTCAAATACATATGTTTCAACTAAAAGAGAAAGATTTTCAAACTGATTTTTGAAAATTGACTCTATGCTGTTTATAAAAAACACATTCAAGGATAAAGGATATAGAAAGGTTAAAAGTAAAAAGGGGGAAAAAAGATTCCATGTGAAAAGCAAGTGTAGCTACATCAATATCAAACTAAGTAGACTTTTAGACAAAAAGCAGTACATTTGGAGTTAAGAATAGAGTTAAAGGACATCTCCTAATTATTTTTTTTATAAAAAACAAACCTCTGTTCACCAGGAAGATACAATAATTGCATGCACATAAGAATATAGCCTCAAAATGTATGAGGCAAAAATTGATAGAACTACAAGGAAAAAAATAGAAAAATCCACAACCACAGTGGGAGATTTTTTAATACATTCTCTAAACACATTCTCTAAACAAAACAAAAGTGAGGGTATAGAAAATTTGAGGGTGCAGTTAGTAAGCATGTCTTAATGGACAGGTATAGAATATCGTGCACAAAGTCTAGGGAATACGCACTCTTTTGAACCACAGACAATATGTGTAAGGGCCATGGAGAATAAGAAGTATGCAGTGTTGTGCATATGCCATTTTAAATAAGGGGGTCAGGAAAGACCTCACTGAAGTGGCGTTTGAACAGAGACCAGAAGGACATAAGAGCGTGACGCAGACACCGGAGGGAAGAAGAGCCTCGGGCCTGAGGATGCACGTGCTGTCTGGTCGGGAAGCAGCCCGGCCCGCAGGGCAGGAGCAGAGGGAGCTGGGAGCGGGGAGAAGACGTGGGCTGTACTGTCCCCACTGGGGAGCGCAGGGCCGGCCGCGGATTGACGGGAATCAGGGGCTGCTGCTCCTTACAGAGCCAGACAAGCTGGCTCCATCAACACCATGGAGCCAATGTCTTCCAAAATTCTGTTCAAGGCCTCAAGTTACTTCTTCCTGTCCGTGTCTGCTTAGCCCCTCCCGTCTCCCTTCGTCTCTGGGTCTTGACCCCCCCTTTCACAGCTCGGCTTTCCTCTGTGTCTTGTCAGCCATCTTTTCAGGGAAGGCACTAAACCCAGTGTCTATGGAACATGCACTGGGGATCTGCAATGCGCCGGGCCTTCTCAGGTACTTTATCTCAGGGGTCCCCAACCCCCGGGCCACGGAGGCCTGTTAGGAACTGGGCCACACAGCAGGAGGTGAGCAGCGGGCAAGCGACAGAAGCTTCACTGGCCGCTCCCCATCGCTCCCCGTCACTCGCATTACCGCCTGAAACATCCCCCCGCGCACCGTCTGTGGAAAAATAGTCTTCCACAAAACCAGTCCCCAGTGCCAAAAAATTTGGGACCGCTGCTTTATCTCATCCTAGCAAGCCTTGGTGGGAGGGCCGGGGTGTGGGGGGCGGGAGTAGGTGTTATTATACCATTTGACAGATGGGAAAACTCTTATGAGATTTTGCTCCTTTGTAAACGCAATCTTTTCACAGATGCTCACTTGACCCTATGATTGAATTGGAACCAGGCTCTTCTGGTGACCCAGCTTCCAGGGCAGCCACCTCCAGGGGTCCCCGCTCTTC
>NW_006782866.1:1439782-1465938 GCF_000442215.2 Lipotes vexillifer
CGCTCTTCCTCCCACCCTGTCCGTATCTCTGGGCCCAGAGGACAGGCGAGGACCCTCAGCACTTCCCTCAGGCACTTCCCATTGCCGCCGGTGGCCATCCTGTAGCCCTTTCCAGGGCAGACTCAAGAACCCCACCATCCTCCTCTGCAAATCTTGCTATCATCCTGGTCACGCCAAGGGGACCAGTGTCCAGCCCCAGCCTCCAGTCCAGGGAAGGCAGAGGAGAAGCTCTCTCTTCCTTCCCCATCCAGCCTCCCAGGCCCAGTTCAGACTTCCCCTCCCCACTGGGCCTCCTCTGCAGACTCCAGCCCTCAGGGACGTGTGGTCCACCCTGTTCAGTTTCTCACATGTCACTCAAGGTCCCTACTGACCTCTGCTCTTGCTGCACGTGAGTCTCATCTTTCTAACCAGGCTGATGCTCTCTGATGGCCTTTGTTCCCATCTCCCAAGGCAAGTCTTTGCCCCAAGGAAGAAGCGAAGAGCGCTGCTCAGGGGTCTGAGGTTGGATGAGGTTCTAGCCCCTGAGCACTGGCAAGCCTTCTACAGTTCACAGTGTGATCACTGACACTCCCCAGTCTGTGCACCACAAGAACCCTCCATCCCTGTCACTCAAGTCAGAAACCACAGAGTCTTGGTCAAGCCCCGCAGCCCAGGAAATCTGTTTGGTTCTACTTTCAGCAGCGACCCAAATCCAACTACATCCCACTCCTTCCCTGCACCACCTCATCCACCTTCTTTCTAGCTGGGCTGCTGGTGCTGCCTCCTAAGTGGTCCTCCTGATTCCACTCTTACCACCCACAGTCAGTTCTGCACGTAACAGCCAGGGAGATTCTTTTTTTAAATTCTTTTCCATTATGGTTTATTACAGGATATTGAATACAGTACCCTGTGCTATACAATAGGACCTTGTTGTTTATCCTTTCTATATATCATAGTTTGCATCTACTAATCCCAAACTCCCAATCCATCCCTCCTCCACCCTCCTCCCCCTTGGCAACCGCAAGTCTGTTCTCTGTGTCTGTGAGTCTGTTTCTGTTTTGTAGATAAGTTCATTTGTGTCATATTCTGGATTCCACATATAAGTGATATCATATGGTATTTGTCGTTCCTCTTTCTGACTTACTTTAGTATGGTAATCTTTAGGTCCATCCATGTAAATGGTATTATTTCATTCTTTTTTTTTTTTTTGAAGTACAATTGCTTTACAACATTGTGTTAGTTTCTGCTGTGCAACAAAGTCAATCAGCTATATGTATACATATATCTCCTCCCCTTTTACCTCCCTCCCACCCGCCCACCCCCATCCCACCCATCTAGGTCATCACAGAGCACGGAGTTGAGCTCCCTGTGCTATACTGTAGGTTCCCACTAGCTATCTATTTTACACATGGTAGTTTATTTCATTCTTTTTTAGGGCTGAGTAGTATTCCATTGTATATATGTACCACATCTTCTTTATTCATTCATCTACTGATGGACATTTAGGTTGTTTCCATGTCTTAGCTATTGTAAATAGTGCTGCTATGAACATAGGGGTGCATGTATCTTTTTGAATTATAGGTTTTTCCGGATATATGGCCAGGAGTGGGATTGCTGGATCATATGACAACTCTATTTTTAGTTTTTTGAGGTACCTCCATACTGTTCTCCACAGTGGCTGCACCAATTTACATTTCTATCAACAGTGTAGGAGGGCTCGGGGAGATTCTTTTAAAACATAAATCTGATCATGTCATTACGCTGCTCAAAAGCTTCCAATGGTTCCCTACCTCACTCGGAAGAAAAACCCAGACTCCTCCCCTCGATTATAAGATTTGACCCCTGCCTGCTCCTCTGCTCTCATCTCCCACCCCTCAGTCTCGCTCATTGTGCCGCAGCCTCCCTGGGTTCTTTCCTGACCTTCTCACACGCTGAGGGTACACCCACTTGAACACTGCCCTGAGTCCAGGTGTCTGCAGATGAAGGCCCAGTGCTCAGCCCAAATGGCATTTCATCAGGAAGGCCTCCCCTGACCGATCTATCTGAAGTCGCACCTGTGCTGGCAGGCTCTGGACAAGAAACAGATGGCACACTCCAAGAGGGCAGTTGGAGACTGCTTAATGACGGGCTACTTACAGAGATACGCTTCAGGCTAGGGACGGTGAATCATCCCCGGTGTGAGCACAGCAGGAAGCTGGTACGGTCCTTAGGCCTGAAGAGGCTAGGAAGGAGAATGTGGTATCAGGACACAGAGGGGAGCATAGCTGTAGGAGGGGGCCATGCCCGGAGCCACGGCCTTTAGTAGAAGAATGCAGCCACCACCAACCTCAGCCCAGAGGAGCGAGCCAGAGTAAATACCCCGACCTCTCCCTGCCCTCCCATCTCCTGCGGATACTTCCAGCAGCCAAACCCACCTGGGAGCCAGAGGGCAAGGCAGCCCAGGCATGCACTCCTCAGAGGTCATCCTCCCCAACACACAGCAAGGCAGAGAAGTGGGGGTAGACCTGGATGGAGCAAAACTGAGCTAACCCAACACAGCATTCATTACTCTGAAGCTCTACCCTGCTTCATTTTTCTTAAGAACACTCATCACTACCTGGTAAAGTATTGCGTATTTAATCGTCTTGCTTTATTTTTGTCTCTAGACCCATGAGGGTGGGAATGGGGTCCTTGTCAAGTTTTGTTTGTTTTCCATTTATGTCTCCCAGGTACCTAGAACAATGCTGGCCTGTGGCAGGAGTTTAATAAATATTTGGCCAATGAATGACTGAATGAGGCTGGTGTTATTATCCCATCTTATAGTTGGAAAGACCAAGCCTCCGAAAACATAATCAGTCGAGGTCCCTGGGGGAAGCTGCCTGGGTCTTCTGACCCCCAGGGCATGGTCCCTTCACCACACCCCAGAGCAGAGTTACAACTGCTGAGAGGATTCTCCAGTGCTTTGGAAACCACTGTGGGTCCAGGTGGCCACCAGAGCATCAGTCCTGGCTCTTCCCACATCCTTGGGCTTTGCACAACAGTTGAGCATGGTTTGAAATCCTTTTATGCCTTAATAAAATTAGCAGAAAAGTCCAAGTATTTTTCGTGATGCTTCATGCTTGCAGCTGGTATGTTTTCAGCATCCTGATACCTACCCCTTTCCCCACCCCTGCCTTTGATTTCAGAGCCATTGGGAGCTTTCAGGGAAGGTCACACTCGTGCCCCAAGGCCGGGAGCCCACGTGCCCAGGGGCCTCTGTCTACTGCGTTCTGCTCTGAGAGCTACCTTGCTGAAAGGGGCGTCGTTCCAGGGAGGAGGTCCCAGGCTCTGTGGAACCAAGCTTCATCTATCAGCGGGCGGGTGTGGGCTGAGTGCCCGGGCAGCCTGAGTGCATCTGCACAACTGCGGCAGGCGTGGCGGGAAGGAATGTCGCTGATGCTGCACCTTGCGTGGCCTCCACCCCGCTCCGGCTCCTCCTGGGAGAAAACCCATTATTCCAGTCTTGGTGGTTTCACACCCACGGGCACCGGCACGCTCTCATTTACAGCCGGATGATTACATGCTTTGGGGGTCACTGCATGGACGCAGCTGGCACTGAGGGTTTTGTGTTTAAATGAAGTGGCCGAGTCAGTCTGGTTCAGCTGCACTGGCCTTCAGCGGGGTGACATCACCATCCCCCTCGTTCAGCACAAGGTCATTTCTGTCCCCTGTCAGCAAACGTTCCCGCCCCCACCCCCCGCCCCGCTCCGGGTACCGCAGGACCCGCCCCTGCTTCTATTTGGGAACCGCTCCACTGTGGCCTCTGGTCTGCCAGGACTGGTGACCTTGATTCTTCCTCATGAGGGATCCCAAGGTCAGTCCCCTCGGGGCTCATGAGAATGACCTCGATGGGCTTGTGGGTCCCAGTATGGAGAGTGGACCTCTGTGCTTCTGTCCACACCTCCCCACTGGTAGCACATCCGGGGGTTACACCTCCCACCCTGCCGTCCCACCAGGCTCCCCCACTGACCCTCCTCCCCAGGCAGCCCTGTGGAGCCTTTCTTTTCTGACCCAGCTTGTCTTCCTCTACTGAGCCCTGCAGAAAGCTCACACCCAGCCTGTCTTCATCGTCTTCTTTAATTCTGTGTCAGGAAGGCAATGGGGTTTGGTGGAGCCTCGCCACTCTCATTTTACCTAAACTAACCTTTCTTAAATTGGGAGAAAGAAGGAAAGATGAAAGGAGGAGAAACAAGACGTGGCAATGAACGCCAGAGTGACAGATTTGCCAAGTATCTGAACTTTGTCCTCCCCACACTCCCTGTTCTGCTAAATAAAGAAAATAGAGGTGCCTCCGGGCCTTTTTTAAATCAAGATTTTATTAAAAAGAGACGTAGTTTCAATCACCAAGCAAACAATTCACAAAGACATTTTCTGGAATAATGAGAATAATAAAAGCTATCATTTTGGAGGGGCTGAATCCATGCCAGGCCCCGGGCTGTGGGTTTGGCCATCTATCATTCTCACCCACCCCATGAATTGAAAGGTTGATACCATCCCCTTTTTACAGATCAGGAAACAGGTTTGGAGAAGCCTGGCGACCTGTCCAGGACACAGCGCACATGAGAGCTGGGTCTGGGGTTCACACCAAGTATGGGCGGCTCTGGCACTGTCTTCACTGTCCCTCATGGTGGAGCCCCACTCAGACCAAGGCAGGTGGCCAGAGGCCACACCAGAGCTTCTGTGGCCAGAAGTTGTTGCGACTCCCAAAGCTAAGAGAGCACCACAGGGGGATCCCTACATTTGGTTTCTGCTTCCCATTTCAGAGCTTCCTCTCTGGGTTAGGGCTGTGACCATATCACAGCATGTTTGCCCAGCCCAGTTTGAATCCTAAGCTGGTGAAACAGAAATATCCTTGTGAAAATAGGAGCACACTTTTATTTACCAAAGGGAAACGAAACCTTTCACTGGTCTGAAGAGTTTCCATGTTTCTGCCTTCCGTCTCCTCCCCTCCGCTCGCTTTGATTGCCCATAACATTAACCTTCAGAAAGAAACGAAAGTAAACAAGCTGGCAAATCCAAGTATCTGATTTCCCGGCTGCATCCTTCTCAGGCAAGGCAGTGGCACCTGCCACAGACCCTCACGGGAGTTACCCTGCAGGGAGGCCTCCGTGGGCCTCAGGTCCACCCCACGCCTGCCCCTCGTGCTCTCGGGGTAAGGGAGTTCCTTGCTGGAATTTGGTCATCGTGAAGCTCGCATATGTATCAATTCACTTAGCTTTCCCTCGGTCCAGCTGGCCTTGGCAAGGCTCAGCCGCACCTCCAGGCTCGTGGCTCTGTAATGGGAAAAAAAAGGAGGGAAAATGCATTCCATGCAGGACTTGTTTTTGCATTGGGTCAGTCTTATTTTCAGGCATGTTGTCTTAATAGGGGAAGACTGTTTCTCGGCAAATATCACCTTCAAGTCTGTGACTCTTTTTCAGATTATATAAAAGGGCATTAGGCAAACACTTGGATATTCAGCAGCTTCCTTTCTTGGGAGCTCAAATGGTGGGGGAACGGGCTACAATGCACCTCTAGCAGCAGCCATGCAGAATAAGAATAGGCAGCAGTTACCTTCCTAATCAGCCTTCAGTCTGGATAATGTCAGCAGTACTAAAGGTTACAGCTTTTTCTGTGACATATTGCTTCTTCAGAGAGTATTAAAGATGTTTTGAATCTATTTTTTAGGAATCTTGAAACCACCAGTGGAACATTTTTGATGTTGTGGGTAATGCATAAAGCAGCAGCTTGGGAAGGCTGGGCGGGGAGAGGTACCAAGGGCGTTGGAAGCACAAAAGACACTGCCCATTATAGTTTGAACAGTTTGGAAGCAAGCAAGGTGGGGCATATGGTGAGATGTGGGAGTAGATGTGGCTGGGAAGTGGCATTATTCCTTTTTTATTTGCAGGGGGATGGAGAAGAGGCAGACAGACTCTGCCTCTCCTGGGAATGGGCAGTATTTATTGGGAAGGGAGAGCCGGAGGAAAAGTTCCGTAATCATGGAAGGAATTCTCAAGCCCTGCTCAGCATTCTTATTGTTTTGGCTTTTTTTGCTGCCTGGACTCTCCCAACCCAGAGAACAGATTCATATAAAAATTGCAACAGGAAGTGATATCGCTGTGGAAGTTGTAGGAGAGGGTAAACTTTATGTGTCAGCTTGACTTGGCCGGGGAGGGATTGGGGGGCAAGATATTTAGCCAAATATTATTCTAGCTGGTGTCTGTGAGGCTATTTCTGGGTAAGATTAACATTTGAATCAGTGGGGTGAGTAAAGCAGATGACCCTTCCTAATGTGAGTGGGCCTCATCTAATCAGTTGAATGTCTGAATAGAACAGAAAGATTGACCTTCCCACAAATAAGAGGGAGCTCCTCCTGACTGACCACTTGAGCTGGGACATAGGTTTTCTTCCCGCCTCCAGACTCAAACTGAAACATCAGCTCTTCTTAGGCCTCGAGCCTGCCAGCTTTTGGACCAGAACTTATAGCATTGGTTCCCCTGGGTCTCCAGCTTGCCAACTGCAGATCTCGGGACTTCTGGGCCTCCAAAACCACATGAGCCAATTCCCTATTAATTAATCAATCTCCTATTGGCTCTGTTTCTCTGGACAACGTTGATTGACTAATACACATGGCATTAATAAAGCAGGGACTGAAATATTACAATCTTTCTTGAATTCATAACCTGACCATATCAGTTGTGTCCACTATGAGAGAAAAGGGTCATTGAATCCCCAAAGTGTTCAGTATGTGGCCAGTGGCCCCAGAAAGCTCTCTGGCCACACCTCTCCGCTGAGAATATCAGAGGCCATGAATGGAAATGAGGAGAAAGCAACACGAGGGGGAGGGAAACGGCCTCACCTGCCTGTCTCACCTGGCACCTCCCGGCTCCTCCCACCCATAATGCCCCTTGGAAGAGCAAAGGACTCAAGCAGAGTTGGCCTGATACCCAAGCCCTGCTCCACGTCCCCCACTCCCAGCCGACCTGGCCTCCCAGGGGTTGGTATGGTCCTGCTAAACTCTGGGAAATAAAAGCTAACATTATCCACATGCTGTTGACACTCTTTTACTGTGATTGAGACCCAGGTTCATGAAAGAGTCCCTCCCACCTCCTCAGAACTGCTTTGGTAGGAAAACAGAAAACCCTCTAGTACCCTCAGGCAGCTGTCCTCTCTCTAACTGCATCCCCAGGTGGCCCTCGGCCACAGAGAGGTCCTGACTCTTTTCTACCTGCATAGCCTCTGTTTTTGCCCAGGTGACAGGGCCCTGGGGCTGGTGGGAGGGGCAGGGAGAGGCCACAGGGCTCAGACCCTGGACTGGAAACCGAGAGGAGCTAAGAGTCCTGCCTGAGAGGCTGGGTATCACCTGGCACCCACACCCAATGGTCAGTTGTGGTCTGGGTGTTCGTTTATGGGGTCCATATGGGGTGGGGGCCCCAGTTGGTCCAGATTCTACTGCCCACCCAGGCACTATTACCAAGAATGAAAATACTGCCAGGCTTTAGAGCTCAACAGTTAAGCACACAGGTTTTCTAATCAGACCCAGCCTCATGTCTCAACTCTACTTTGTTAGCTGTGTAACTTTGAGCAAGTTAAGTAACCTCTCTGAGGCTCACATGTGAACCTGGTTATGAGGAGTAGATTAGATTATGAAGTAAAGAATTTGGTTCTGTACTTAATAAAGTTAGTGCTGTGGAGCAGCTGGGCCCGTGAGCCATGGCCGCTGAGCCTGTGCGTCCGGAGCCTGTGCTCCACAACAGGAGAGGCCACAACAGTGAGAGGCCCGCGTAGCGCAAAAAATAAAAAAAATAAAAAATAAAGTTAGTGCTCAATGAAATTTTGTTATCATTTTCCTATTTAGATCATCAGCATTTCTCACTAGTTATATTAAGACCCACAAGATTTGGAGTCTCAGCAAATAACATCATCCCGTCCATGAAAATGGTGCAAAAAGTAAGTCTGAGTGATCCACTGAAACGTGCTAACTGGGAAAAACCCAAGAGCAGCCCTATGAAGTAACTATTTCATTTGTACCCTCATTCATTCATTCAACAAACATTTATTATGCCAGCTATGTCCCAGCCCAGGCCCTCAAGGAACTCACGGCCTGGAGGAGGAAGCAGGCAATACTCTGTGATGAATCCCAAGGTCAACTGTCCTGAGCCCCATCACAGCTCATTGGAAGAAGAGACAGTCTGGCACACAGAGTGGTCAGGGAAGGCTTCCTGGAGGAGGTAATGCCTGTGCTGAAGTTTAAGTTCCACTTAGGAGAGCAAAGAAGTGGTGGCAGAGAACTCCAGGGAGGACTGTAAATGCAAAGCCAGAGAGACAAGAAAGAGAAAGACTGGGGACCAAGAGAGAGGATGCAAGAGTGTGTGAGGAGCGTGGTGAGGCATGAGGCTGGAGACGAGACTGGAACCTGGTCCTGGAAGGACTCGTCAGCTGTATGGCCGGCTCAGACTGACCTGAGGACAGTGGAAGGGCCCTGAGGATTTTGAAGCAGGAGTGTCATGGCCAGGTTTGCATTTTTTAAAAGCTTAGCGGGGCCTGCTGGGCTGCCTGCCTTGGAAAGTCACAGCCTGGGCTGCAGCAGTGATTCTTCCCTATAAGAACATCACAGGGGCCCCTCCCACCAGGAGGACACTTCAGGCCAGGGCGTGGCCAGGCCTTCACCGGAGATGCAGTGAATGCCCTGTACAAATGGCAGCTCTCCCTCGCACAGTGCCCACTAGTCCTTGTGGTGCCTTTATGCAACTTCGATAAATGTGCTTCACTAGTCAGAGCTCTCTAGAGAAACCAATAGGCTGTGTATATATATAGTGAATATTTATGTTAAGGAACTGGCTCATGAAATTATAGAGGCTGAATGTCCAAAATCTGCAGGGAGGGCCATCAGGCTAGAGACCCAGGGAAAAGTCAGTGTTGCAGTTCAAGTCCAAAGGCTGTCTGCTGGCAGAATTCCCTTTTGTTCAGGGAGGGCAGTCTTTTGTTCCTTCAGCCGATTGGAAGAGGCCCACCCACATTAGAGAGGGACAATCTGCTTACTCAAAGTCTGCTGATTTAAATGATTTTTTTTTTTGGAGGGGGTGTTAGTTTAGTTTTCTGCTTTATTAATAAAAGTTTAAATGATACATACGGTTGCTCATTTCATTCTTATTCTTTTAGTCGTCTATTCAAGCACAGACTTGGAATTTCATAACCATAAGGTCAGGACATAGACTTACCAAATGAAACCCTGGGCCAACTGTGTTAAGAATTTACTTGCTACCTCATGAACTATACCATGTTCATTACTTCCTTGACACTCTATGAAAAAATGATAAATGTTAATCTCATCTAAAAACACCCTCACAGGAACATCCAGAATAACATATGACCACATATCTGGGCACCATGGCCCAACCAAGTTGACACATAAAATTAACCAGCCCAGACACCCTTCTAGGCGGATGCGACCCTTTGCCCCAGGCACATGGCTTAGTGGGCAGAGAAGGGCACTGCACAGCCACATACATGCAGTAGCTCGGCCACAACCCACGTGCTCGCAGGTCTCTGCTCTGACTTCTTGCCTGCTACCCCACTGGTCCTGGACCAGACCTGAGGCCGTTCAGACACACCTGCAGCAGCTGCAGCTCCTTGGCATCTCTATTGCAGGAGGCCAGTTCCAGCCAGAGTCCCTGGTCCTTGGCCCCCTAGACTCAGTGACTGCCCCTCTGCTCACCCCCTGCTAGAAGGGAAAGGAAAATGCGAATGGCATGCTTTAAAATAATGGGTCTGTGATTGTCCTCACCACAGGTGAGGCTCTGAGTCCAATATGTCACACCTAGGGACATCTCCAGGGCTGAGCTGAGAGCTGGGGCTCACTCCTCCTGCAGTGTAAATGCCTGGCCCCGGCCTGGGCCAGTGGGATATTTTGAGGGTAGTGGGTGCACTAAGAGGGGTCTGGAGCCTCAGCGTGACTGGGGCATGGGAGAAATGGATCTGGGAAATGGGTCCACTCCTGCAGGCCTTGGCTGTGGCTCCTCTTGAAATCCAAGCATCCCAGTGACAGGAACCCTAACACTGATTTTAAAAAACTTGGTCCCAGGGGCCCAGAAGTGCGCCATGGTCCGCGATGACGGAAGAGATTACAATCTACAAATATGAACTGACTGCCGGGACGCAGAATGCAGAGCGGAAGCTGCCTCCCCTTTGGCAAAAAATCAATGCCTGGTGTCAGGACTCCCTATTGACAGCTTGATTAGGAAGGACTCGAAACTCACTCTGCCCTGGAATCATACCAGGAAGAGACAGATGGAGGCATTTCTGGGGCCTTGGTGAAGCCAGCAACTGCATTAAATGCAGACCATCCCCACCCCACCCTCTCAAACATCATGGAGAAGCTTCCTTATTAAGCCTTCATTCACTCCTCAGACCTTTACTGAGGACCTACTATGTGCTGGACCCTATCCTGGTGATAAGGCAGAGTCTTGACTTCCAATAATTCATGGTCTGTTGGGGAACAGATAAGCAAATAGGAATTACAATCCAGGAGCACATGGGGACTCCATCCCCTTGAGGGGGAGGGGTAGAGAGCATGTTAGAAGACCCCAGGTGATGCATGTGGCCTGGCTGGGGAAGGAGGCTGTTCAGGGGAACCTTCTCCAAGGAGAGGATGCCCAAGCCGAGTCTTCAAGGGTGAGATGGAGTGAGCCTTGATGAAGGGGAGCCCACTGGACACACAGAGGGGAGGGTTTGAGCCAAGGCATGGAGACAGGAAGCAGCGAAGTGCCAGGGTAGGAGTGGCGAGAGATGGCACCCAGGACACCAGGGGGGCTTTGGGAACTACATCGGGGAGTTTGGACTTGACCCCTTAGACTTCAAGACATCGGGGTTTTAGAGGGAGGGGTGATGTGGTCATATTTACATTTTAGAAAAATACCCGCAACACAAGGATCAGGGTAGGGCAGACCCCGCAGAGACAGGAAGGCCAGGTGGAAGGCAGAAGCAGGGGCAGGGGGACAGGGCTGCTACAGAAATATTGAGGCGAGCTTTGGCAAAGCTGCTGGCAGGTGAAGAGTGCAGGGACAGAGACCGGGCTGTGAAAGCTGAGTCCCTGTTCCCGCCTTGACCACAGTGCGTGGGGGAACCAGCTCTGGGACTGAGCCCACAGCAGAGACAGAAGGTTTGGGCTGGGGAAGCAGAGATGGGAATCCAAGGGGACGCGCTGCGTTGGAGGTACAGGTGGAACACCCAGTGGAGGTGTGCAGGAGGCATTTGAATACGTGGGGTCTGGAACTTAAAGGTGGCAAAGATTTGGCAACCAGGCGATAATGAGAAGAACGTTAAAGAACCCCAAGAAACACCAGCAGTTAAAGAGAGAAGGCCAAGCCCACCGAGATGGACCTAGAGGCCGACGTACGCCATGCATGAGAACCACCCCGTGGACAAGCCTGGCCCTGATCGTGGCACCCGCATTCAGGGGGCTACTTGGATGCTGTCTTAAGTGGTGCTCAGCCTGTCCACTGCGGGGACAGCCTTGGAGGAGGGACCAGTGTGCTCCAAGTCCCAGTCCCCTGGCGGGGAAGAGCGAGCGTTTGCCTGTGAAGGAAGCTGGTCCTGCCAAGCAGCCGGGTCGGTGGTCTCAGGCCTCTCCCAACAAGAGCAGCAGCAGCTGAGGCACTGGCTCTGCAACCCAGAGCCCCAGGCGCCCCCTAAGCCCACCTGAGTGAGGCGGCCCAGGGGAGAGAATGGAAGAGGCCTCCAGGCTCAGACGCTGCTGTTTTCCAACTGCCCATTTTCCCAGTGAGACCCAGAGGGGAGAAGGGTCTAGGCCAGGTTACCCAGACCCCAGGCCACCCCGACTCCCAGGCTGCTGCCCTCCTGGGGAAGCTTGGGCAAGGCCGTGCGTGTCTGGAGCATCTGGCAGGAGAGGAGCGTGCTGGGCCCCGGTGCTGGCGGGAACGACTCCTCCAGGCTGGGAAATGGGCAGCCTGGAAAGAATGTGAAAATGCTGAGCCCCCAGGACAACAAGGGGAGCATTCATACATCGTAAAACAGAAGGCGCCGCCAAAAACAATGTGCAGCAGAAAGTTGCCCCCGCGCATTTGGGGACTGCTCACCAGACAAGCTGCCTGATGCACATTTGTGAGTGACAGGCCCTGGGAGGGGACGGGAAAGGGGTAAAGTTCCCCCCTCCTCCCCTTCATCCTGAAATTTCCGCAGCCTCCTTCTGTCTAACACTCAAAATGAGCCCAGAATGATGTCACTCCGTGATGGTTAAATGCAGCTCTTGGTATCCAGGGCCCTGGCATAGGGGCGGCCACCGCACACCCCCAAGGGCTAGAGGCTCAGCAGAGTCCAGCGGGCTGGGGGAGGTGGGAGCACGTGTCAGGACAAAGGGGGAGATACGGGGCATCAGTGCGTGCCAGCTGCTGTCTCTTTGTACCCTTGTGTGTGAACTGTGGGTGGTTCATGTGTGTCTTAGCTCAGGCTGCCGTCACGAAATACCATAACCTGGGTGACTTATAAACAACAGACATTTATTTCTCGCTGTTCTGGAGGCTGGAAGGCTGAGATCAGGATGCCAACACCATCAGGTTCTGGCGAGGACCCTCTTCAGGGGTCCGACTGCCCCATGTGTCCTCACACAGCGGAGAGCACGGGGAGGAAGCAGGCTCTCTCGTCGTCTTCTAAGGGCACCGGTCCCTCTCGTGAGGGCTCCACCTTCATGACGTAATCTCCTCCCAGAGGCCCACCTCCTAATGCTATCACGTGGGGGTTAGGATCTGAGCTCTGGGGGGACACACACATTCAGTCCACAGCCGCGTGTGAGGAGTGCAGTTACTGCTGCGCTCGGGAGTGTTTATGCCGCGTGCAAGCTTGTGTGTGCAAAGAAGGCCAAAACAGTGGCCCCTTGCGGTGAGCACCTCACTGTGCCAGGAATCAACCGGGCACTTCCGCTGTACATCCTTACACAGACTCCTCCTCAGGCCTGGGAAGGAGGGGACTCTATCATTCTCCTTGTGCAGGTGGAGAAACTGAGGCTCAGAAACATTCCATCCTTGCCTGGGGAACTTCGGAAATGAAAGAACAGGGATCCAAACTCCCCACTCTGGACGACCTTATGTTCTGGCCCCAAAGGCATCGTGTTCCCCTGTGCCCAGAATAGCACATCACCCCCTGCTTTCACCCCCAACACGCCCCTCCTCCTCTGGCTCAGGACTCAGCCCCCTCCTCCAGGCAGCTTTCCTGGACAGACACGGCTAGGGTAGGTGCCCCCCTCTGTCACAGCACTTGATCTCTCCAGGTTGAACCCATTTCTTTGCCTGTCTCTCTGCCAGTCTGATCTGCTGGAGGGCAGAGTCCTCGTCCTACCCGAACCATAAAGGGTGGACAAATGGTGGTCCCAGAAGAGGGAGGATGGCGAACTCCAGCTCAGGACCCTGGACCTAGCCATCTGCTCCCAGACCCTTGGAAACCCCACTCCAATGTGGGCTGATCCTCTCAGCCCTAACTGCAGTGTTGGCTTCCCCTGCCTGGAAAGCCCCCATCTTTCAGGACCCAGCTTCAGGCCCGCCCCCTCATCCCTCTACCCTGCAGGCCTTTCCCATGCTATGTGAGTGCCAGACAAGGAGCCGGCCGGCCGCATGGGTGACACCAACAAGACAGCACCCACACACAGCGCCCTTGTGTGCTAGGCATGGGTCTAAGTCCTTTGCACTTATTAATTCATAATCCTATGGTGTAGGTTTAGACTTACCTCAGTTTTAGGGGTGAGGAAAGGAGGGCATGGAGAGGTCCATTAGCTTGCCCCCAGCTCACCGCACTTGTAAGTGGCAGGACTTGCATTTGAACGAGGCCACCCAGCTCTAACTACCCCCAACCGTGAGAAACCCCAGGCTTCCCTGAGGAGCTCACAGTCTGGAAGGTAAGACAGACTTCTGCTGTCCCAGCGGGCCCAGTGTACAGGGGAGAAAGCCATCCCACACAGACCTCAGGCCTCAGACAGGGAGTCAGAGGTAGTGAGCCTGCCTGGAATGTGTTGGAATGTCTATCCCTCCCTCCCTGGAGAACTGGCCATTGCCAGGTTCCAGTGGGCCTGCCCTGTGGTGCCTGGAGGCCTTTGCGGCCCCTCCAGTGCTGGCCTGTGCCCTGCAGTGGGGATGGGCCCTGGAGCCCTGCGCCCAGGTTTACCCAGCTGTGGCCTGGGGATGATGCACTGTCTGAGACCAATCTGTTTGCCTGCCCCTCGTAGAGGGAACGGGCTGTTTTCTCCCTCCTGTAATTGTTACCATCTGTTTCCCTTCCTCGTGTTTGTTGATGTTTTCTTGTTTTAAAACTGAAATGAGTCAGATTGGAAACTGATTTAGGAAAAAGTGTCTGGGAGGGAAGCTCAAAGTGGCCATGGGGGACTCTGTGCTTCAGAGCCGTCGGGAGAAAAAAGATTCCGTGGGGCAGGCCGGGGGGGTCTGCCAGCATCACCTGCCCTGTGGGGGGCTGGAGTCTCCCGGCTGCCCAAGCAGGCTGGGGCTTGGGGGCGGGGGTGGGGGAGGGTGTCCGTGGGGGAATGTGGAAGGCGTGTGTGTAGGTAGGCAAGTGCGCGTGCGCACACTTGTGCACCCACGTGAACGTCCAGCTGCCGTTCTATCGGGGATTTTAAGTCAGTGCCTGTGCCTCTCCCTTCCTGTTCTCATCCACCAGTCACCCTAGGCTCTTGGTTCCTCATTGCTGTTATTTAAGCCAAAGAAAGGTGCCCTGGGACCCTGCCCCTGGCTATCTGGGTCTGCAAGCCCAGCCCAGCTCTGAGACCTTGACCTGCAAGTCAGACCAGCTGCCACCAGAGCTTGTAATACCCTGGCTTTGGTCTTATGGCCAGATGGCTAGGCTTCGGTAGATGTGGCATGTGACTCACAATCCAGCCTGCTCTCCTTTCTTTTGTCCTTTCTTGATAATTCATAGCCTGGGGGGCTTCTCTGGCTCCAGCAACCCAGAGAAAATGGATGTGGAAGACAGATGCCTTGAGCACGGCATCCTTCTTGCATTCTTGGGTTCCCCCAATAGCAATAATAGCTGCCATTGCTGAGCCCCCTGCTTTGCCCCAGGTTCTGTGATAAGCCCTGGAAGTGGGGGATTTCTACTCCTCACTGAAATCAGTCTTTAGAAGGAGGATTACCAGGCCAGTTTTCTAGATGAAGAGGTAGGGGCTCTGAGACGTAAATTGACTTGTGCAAGGTCACAAGGCAAGTTTGAGGTGGTGCCAGCCTCGAACCCAGACCTCCCACCTGCAGGGCCAGAGCTCTGATCATTATGGAGATGGGAGGCACTTCAGGAAACCCTGTGCTGTCAGCTGGACGATTCCGTGGGTGGCCACCCAGGCTGGCTGGGTTTCCACCAGAAGTTTTCGGATCCTGCTTCTGCCCTTGTACCTTTGATTCCGAGCTCCTTCTTCCTGGGAAGCCACCTGGCATGGGCTCAGCCTCACTGCACGAGGCAGGGCATGCATCTCACTCCACTTACTGTGATGTTTAGGGGCGAGCAAAGGAATCTTCTCATGTCTGCGTATTTAAGCGCTTTCATTAAGTGGAACAAGCTATTTCTGAACACGAGAGTGGCCAACAGCCTTAGAGGAAATTAAAATGAACCATGACAATGGAAAATTGCATAGGGGCATGGCGGATTCTCCGGAGATAAATACAACAAGGATTTCAACAGCATTCGGGAAGGACTAGAGATCAGGGAGATTATGTTGTGAGAGGAAAAATCAAACCACCAGAAAATTAGAGCTCAGGCTGGTGGGAGGACCAAGCGAACGCTGGTCAGGCCTGTGGGTGGCCCTCCATTAACCACCCCTGGAGTCTGGTGGACAGAGTGGGGCAGAGAAGCAACAGGCAGATAGAGCTCAACTCAACTAGGCAAGCATTTTCTCAGCATCCATGGCATGCATGCTATGTGGGTACAAGGGACTGAACTGTGTTCACCCCAAATTCATAGGGTTGAGGTCCTAACCCCCACTGAGGTGGTCTTTAAAGATGGGGCCTTTGGGATATTATTTGGTTTAGATGAAATCATGAGGATGGGGGCCCCCATAATGAGACTATTGTCCTTATAAGAAGAGGAAGAGACTAGAACTTTCTCTCTGCCGTGTGAGAACAGAGCAAGAAGGTGGCCGACTACAAGCCAGGAACAGAGCCCTCAGTAGAACCTTGTCATGCTGGCACCCTGATCTCGGACTTCCAGCCTCCAGAACTGTGAGAATTTCTGTTGTTATGTCACCCAATCTATGGTATTTCATTATGGCGACCCAAGCTAATACAGTGAAGAATGGAGGTGGACATACTCTTCTGGGACTCAGAGAACTCTTGGGACTTGAGTGTTGTAAACTGGCACATCTAAAGGTTTGACAGATATTAGCTGTTATAATTATGATTTCTCCTATAGCCTGTGCACTCCCCTAAGCCAGAGGCTATCTATCATTGTCTCAACCACACGATAGCTTCTCAGTAAGTGTGGGTGAATGAATGAGTGAATGAATGATGCATCTGAGTCAACAGGCCCCAGCACCAAATGGATTGAGTTGTGGTATCCAGGCAGCCCTGCAAGGAGGTGAAAGGAAGGGAGCATTGGCCCAGGTAGTCTGCTGGGGAAGGGGTGCCAGTGGATGGGGTTTGTCTGGGACCCTCTCCTTGACCCAGGATCCACAGCAAGCAGCCACAGGCAGAAAGCCTCTCAGGCCGTCTCCATGATGGGTCCAACCCAGTGGCCCCAGGGGTTGGTACAGTGCCTGCCGCATCCTCTTGCAGGGCAGGGCCAGAGCGTTACCCTGCTCTGGTCACCCAGAAGCCCACTCCTCCTCCCATGTCACTCCCCTGGAGAAGCCTATCTGTCTGTCTACGCCAAGAGGGGCTGCTTCCCTGTCTCTCCCGCCCTTCCACCACCTCTCAAGGATTTCACCGCTTTCCCTTTCGCACCTGGACCTCCAATGAGTTTAGATAGACTCTGTCTGCCGCAGCAAGCTTTCTGAAGCCTGAAAAGATGGGGTAGAGCTGAATGATGCCATTTCCCTTAAAAAAAGGAAAAAAAAAAATCACTTGAACAGCCTCAGTCCTGAACTACCGTAGCTGAGCCGGACCACGGCCAGAGGGCACACCCCTCCCTCAGGACACTGCCTGGCCGCACACTGCTCTCACAGAGAGCCTGGGCAGGAGACAGCAAGGAGAAAGCACCAGGCAGCGGGAAGATGTCAACTGAGTGCCTCTTCAAGCGTTCTGGAGGATTCCACTGCAGAGCTGGTCCACCCCCCCGGGCTCCCAGCCCTATACTGCCTCAGAATCTAGGCTCCAGTGCTGAGATGCACACTCGGGCACTGACTTGCTTCCGTGAGTCTTGAAGTCCTGGCAGTAAAACAGCTTCTTCAGCTGTGCCACCCCGTCTGAGGAGCCGCCTTGTGGCGACATTTGTGCTATGTTGTTTGTTTCTTCGTCCTGCCTGGCCTCGGGGTGGCCCTGCCACAATCCTCTCTCTGATTAGGCTTCTAATGAGGTCGCCGAAGATGCCTGTGTCAGGACTGTCTTACCAGGCGTGAGAGTCAAGCTCTCAGTCGACTTCTGCCCAGAGAGTCACAAGGCAGAGCGCTCAGAAATCAGGACTGTTCCCTCTCACCGGCAAGCCTTTGTGTGTAACGACAAACAAGGAGTACTCCATCCAGACCCATGACTCAAAAGGTGGACGGTGGATTTGAATAGGAGTGTCAGGTGTTTGTTGAAGAAAGGACCCCAGGGGAGCCGCAGACAGTCGGCTAGTGCACATTCTTGGGGTCCTTTCTGGCTCCAGTGGGTCCTCCATACAAGGAGAGCACAGTTTGTCCTAGAATGCTCTCTGGGGAGGGGCTGGGAGGGCCTTGGGGTGCAGAGGGGCCAGGCTAGCCCCTGACCAAGCCGTTCTTGAGAGCCCGCTGCTTTCCCCACTTCGGGTGGTTCAGAGCCAACTCCAGGAAGGCCTGGTCCCAAATTAATATCGGGCGCTCAGAGTACAGGCGTCTGAGGGCCAGGCCGGGTCAGCAACAGACCTGCGTGTATCCCTGCACCCGCTCTCAGCTCAGCTGCCCTGTGCAGAGGACTTTTCCTCACCAGACTCACTGAGGATTTCAGATCTGAAGATAACAGAGTCTCCTGACGTGGCTGCTGTGTGATGTGCGTCTGTGAGTCTGGAGCCAACCCCCGGGGAGGACGAGCGGGTCACAGGCTCTGAGGCTGGGAGGTCGAGGGGTGGCCCCAGAGTCATCGCCTGCAGGGCCAGCATCTGGGAAACGTCCATCACAGATCAGAGCAGGGCCGCCCCTGCCTCACCTACCTTCCCACCCACTCTGGCGACAAGAATGAAGATGGGTCGCTGTGCTCCGGAGGGAGCTGCGCTGTCACCGGTGTAGAGCTGAGCGGGAACAAGCAGGGCAGCTGGGCCTCTGGGCAGACTGGGCAGGTTCCAAGGAACACAGCTGTCAGCGGGGCCGTGAGGGCCAATTGAAGGGGGCGATGAAAGGCCTGGCCCAGCGCTACGAACAGGCGCCCCGCACTCTCTTCCCCGCGCCCACCCATCCGTCTGGGCCACTGGCTCCCTCACATCACAGGCATCTGCTGAGGGCCAGGCCTGCCCTGAACCTTTCAGCAGAATGAAAGGGAAACTGATATCAGAGGGGAGCTGAAGCACAGGGAAGGCCTCTTTCTTTTCAAAGACTTTCGTTTGTGATGGGCTTTTCTTTTCTAGGAGATCTTATTTCAAAGCCCCTTTGAAAATTTTGTGGGGTTTTGTAATGGATGAAAAGTTACTTGGAAATGGGACTAAGAAGTTTTCCGTTCAACGTCGTTAGAGGAAAGTTGAAAGCTTTGAGTTGTAAGGTTCCACCAGATTTATCATTTCTTTTGTCCGTGAGGCCCATCCACTGGGAGGGGGTCTGGGGGAAGGGGCTGGGGGCCTGGACAGGGCATGCGAGGGAGCACGGCGCAAAAACCAGCCGCAGCCGCAGTTGCCTTACACTTGCAAGGGAGGCCATCTGAGCTGATCTTTCCGCAAAAATGTTTCCAAGGTATAGACTTTGATGTTGGAACAGCGAATAGCAAACATACTTCCAGAATACTATAGGAAGCTGGGCTCTACCAGAGATGATGGCTACCACACAGATGTTTCATACCAGGAAAATAATTATGAAAGAAGATAGGGCCCAGATGGACCTGAGACAAGGGGCCAGAGCCAGAGCGACACCGGCGTGAGCCCTGGAACACATCCCTGCTGGAGAACCAGCAAGAGAAGAGGCCAGTGAACAACACAACAACCCGAAAAAGCATTGGTACAGAAACTGAAGGGAAGAGTTTCAAGCAGGAAGGAGGAGGAAGCTGGTGTCAGGGATGAGAGCCTGGGGAAATGCTACTGGGTTTGGCAATAGGAGATGACTGTTCATTTAAAGGGGGTGGTTTCACTGAAGAGCAGGGGTGGGAAGAGTTAAACAGTGAAAGCTAAGGGGTAACAGGAGTGGGTACCAGGTGTTCTGAATCCCATGGAGGGGGTGACCGCAAAAGGTGGAGGGGGGACAGGGAAGGTAGATGGATGCTGGAATGGCATGTAAAGTGGTCGAACAAGGATTTTTTCAGTGCCTGTGATGGAAAGCCAAGGGCAAGGGGCTGATCGGAGGGAGGGAGAGGGGACGTGAAGGGTGGGAGTGCATTGCTGGCTTTGGAGAAGGGTGGGGATGTCAGTCTGTGCTACCCTGGTCTGAGACTGAAGAACTGACCCCATTGGAGAGGGCCAAGACCTCACTGGCAGGGGTTGGTGGAACATGTCAGTGGCGGGTTAGAGTCTGGGGGTCTGAGGGAGTGGGAGAGATGATGGAAGGACCAGTGGATCTGGCTCCCCAACCCCAGCGTGCTGTCGGGGTCAGAGCAGGAGGTCCACTTGGGCTGGACATGGTGGGAGAGGGAGAGGCCGTGGCTGGTACTCCTGTGACCAGGGATTCTAAGTGTAACCCCAAAAGGATAAGTGTGGGCACGGGCTTGATAGGACTACGCCCATTTATGGAGTTGCCAACCACAACACGGGGGGCCTGGGAACATTCCAGCCATCACAGAGCATTTCTGAGGGTCTTAGGATAGAACAGGCCTCGGTTAGCACCCCAAGCCTGGCAGGCTGTAGCTGTCATTGAAGTTCTCTGGGCCTTCTTACTCTCGCCTGTAAAATGAAGGTGCGAACACAGATTTCCTCAGGGAAAGAAATCACATCCTGCCCGTGCCTGGCATGTAGAGGGCGCTAAATAAACGGAGCCATTAGGATGGGGGCAAGCTGGGCAGCCCCACCTCATCTGTGCCTGAATCCATTTATGGCTGGGGTTTGTTGGGTCCTCGTGGTGATTCAGTAAGAGAAAGAGGCACAGGAAGTGCTTGGTGGTTTCAACTTAAAGTATTTGCCTGGGATCGCAGGGCCAGGTTAGAGGCTGACCACTGGCCTCTGCAGTGCTGTCTCCCACCCCAGCACATGGTGGCCCTCGCCACACTGCCCCCTGGGGTGGAGACCTGCTTTCTCTGCGCCCTTACCCCTCCTCCCGTCACATCCTCTGCCCCCACCCAGCTCCTGGCAGGAACACTTGCCCTCCAGAGACATCATCATATTCCATAATATGATTGGAATCTGAATATATATTTAAAATGACAAGTTTGAAATTAAAATTTAAATAAAGAATTACTTTTCTGTAAGTTGCTCTGAAAGCAGTAATTTAGCAGCAAATTGAAAGAGAAAGGTAAGCACTGGTCCTTTAAACCATCGTGCAGTTTCCAGAATGCGAGCCAGAAGTGTCTCAATTTAACACATCATTGGTTAGTATTATTAGAAATTTCATTGGGCTCCAGAGCGCATTATGGCGCTGCTCCGAAGTGGGTGCCGGGGGCACGGGCTGGTTTCTGGGGGCCAGAGAGGGCAGCCTGTTTAATGAGGGCAGAAGGGGCTCAGGAGAGCCTCCTCCGGCCCCAAGTGAGGATTTAACTGCGATTATTTTCTTGTTTGTAGTTCAGTAGCAATCATGAAATGAGAACTGAGAGACCCATAAATGTCATTTGCTCTTCCCAGAGGTCACAGACTTACAGCTTTGGTGTCTGTCAACACGTTTTTCTGACCCCTAGAACCTACGCTGGGAACAGGAGTCCATGAAGACGGTGTCACCTGTCTGGCTCCCATGAGCCACATGAGCGGGACCAAAAAGTCTGTCCCGATCGGTACCTGCCCAGCAGCCTCAGCCCCTAGGTTCCCCACATTGGGGCACAGGGGTCTGAGAACTTGAATGTCAAGACTGTCCTTACCCCCACCAGAGTGAGGTCCATAGACTGCATCACCTGGTAGGCCTGTTAAGGAGCCACATTTTGGGGTCCCCCCCAGACCTACTGAATCAGAAGATTTGAAGGTGGGGTCCTGAAGCCTGAATTCTTAACACCCTGCCCCCTGGAATCTTCTTATGTGCACTCACACAAGTCAGAGGGCCCCTGCCGTAGAGGTGGTCAACGTTCTAGCTGTGTGATCTTGGAAGCCATGCTCCCATGGATAACCTGCAAGTCCTAGAAAGCCAGACATCTGGGTATAAACCCCGGAGCCGTAATCTAAAAAACTCAGACATCAAAATATCTCTCCCTTACCCCCAACCTGAATTTCCACCATTACAACACCATTCCTTTAAGTAAGAATTGCTTTCCTGGGCTTTCACCTTTGTAGTGTGAGGTCCCCTGGGAGGTTCCCAACACCCCAGTCTGAATAAGTTTACCAAAAGCTGGCCTTTGTCAGTCCCCACAATTGGACCTGAGCACCATGAAGCCCCTAAGTGCCTTGCAGGAAGAGGGATGCTGAAAAGGAGGTGAAACATCCACTCTTTTCAGGGAGCAGGCTGCCCAGTTATGCTCAGTCCTGGAGCTGGCAGCCTCCAGGAGCTGATTCCCAGGGCAACGCAGGGTTTGGTGTTCAGAGATGCCTGGGCATTCATGTCTGCTAGGAGCCCTGTGGCAACCTGCAAGAGGAGCCCTGAGAATGCTTCAGAGTAAGAAGAAAAAGGAAATGAGAGCATTCACCACTGATGCTGGGCCCAGGACACCAGAACCTGCATCATCCTTGCGCTCCCAAATCCGTGTGCCTCTGCTACCAGCCTCTGTGGAGCATGGACTCGGAGCTGTGCTGGCTTCCCCACACTGCCCAGCCCCCAGAGCAAAACCTCACTCCTGTGTGTCTGAGCAGGTGGGCACATGCCTGTGCTCCAGCCGCAAGGGAAGCTGGCAGAGCACGTGTTCTGGCTTCCACCTCAAGATCGGGGCAAGATGGGGGTGTTCAAAAGGGGCCAGGCAGGGCTTCCCCGGTGGCGCAGTGGTTGAGAGTCCGCCTGCCGATGCAGGGGACACGGGTTCGTGCCCCGGTCCAGGAGGATCCCGCGTGCCGCGGAGCGGCTAGGCCCGTAAGCCATGGCAGCTGAGCCTGCGCGTCCAGAGCCTGTGCTCCGCAGCGGGAGAGGCCACAACAGTGAGAGGCCCGCATACTGAAAAAAAAAAAAAAAAAAAAAAAAGGTGCCAGGCAGTCAGGAAAAACATTGCCAAAGGTCCACTGCAGGGCTCAGGCCACATCAGCAGTCCCTCTCAGAAGGGGCTCTCAGAATCCAGAGCCAGGGGGGTTGTGGGGATATCTCACCAAAGCTTGTCTTTCCCAAATTAGGTGGGAATCATGGGAAGCGGTGACATAAAATGAGGCTGCAGGTGAAGCTCAGAGTGTAGTCAGCTCCAGGCTTCCCACTACTGTCCTCGCTGCTGCTTCTCTTTTCATCACAGGCCATTTCCCAAACCCCCACCCGGCTGCGGTGTGCCTTGGTGTCCAGTGGTACTTCTGGCGCAGAGTGAGCATGGGAGTATTGTCTGATCGACTAAAGCGAGGTGAGGGCTGGGGGACTCTGGGCTCCCTTGGGGGAAGGGGCTCGCTGCTGTGAGGGATAGGGGCAGCTGTACTCAGGAATGCTCAGCAGATGGCAGTCCCTGCTAACACTGTTGCACCACATGAGTGACAAGAGTGTCAAGGCTTGCAGGTTCCAATCCGTGGAGGCAGGTTCATGGGCAGGAGAAGGACCTGGACGCTGGCACGGTCATTCCCCCGAGAGAGGTCCATGTGAGCCCCAGAAGTGGACCCTGGAGCCTGGCTCTGTCCACTGTATCTAGGCTGCAAATGCACCAGCTGCTGTGGGGTCCTTTGGTGGTGACCTTGGCCAGAATCATCTGCCCTGTTGAAACCTGCCCAGCTTTTGTGGTCCAATGTCAGCTCTCCCTAACTTCCAGGCTCCGTTGATTCGCTCTCTTCTGACGTCCTTGGTTGAACAGTGGAAGAAGCTGAGTTCTGGTTTTTCCACCACAGCCCCATCGAGGCGGGAGTCAACCTCAGCATCCCACATCTCCGACTGTGCTCAGGCACTGGGTGAGGGGTCAGCAGATTGGGGCATTAGGCCTCCAGGCAGCCTCCTGCAGCGTTCAGGGCAATGGTGTTGGGGGTCCCAGCACACGAGGCCTCCACGGTCTGGAAACGTCATCTCCCCAGTGAGAGGAACACATTGTATCAGGCTTCCCAGGTGCACTAAGCGATTCCAGATCTCTGTTCTGTTACTCCCATCATTCCCTCTCCTGAAGTGTAGGCCATGCCTTCATGCACTCGTGAACCAACAGTGATGATCACTCCTACTGTTGGCCAACACTGTAACTCAGAGACCTTGCCTTCCCTGGGCACCTACACCAGGCCGGCAGGAGCTGGGTCAGGTCCTGCCATGCGGGTCCCTGCCATCATGGAGCCCACCCACCAGTACAGGTCAGTACCGGCCCTGAAAGGCAGTGTTCCGAGGCTGTGATCCTCATGTGTGCAGGGCAAGGGGTGAGAACAAGCAAGGCGTGGCAAGGCCCCGGGGAGTCCCATCCCATGATCTTTCAAATTTCCCTGACCACCTGGGATGCTGCTGGCCTATATGGCACCCTTGTGCAAAGTAGAAAAAAGGGCTCCCTTTGGATGGACAAATTAGCAAAAGCAGCCCTTCCGGGCTGTCACAGCTTCACGGGTGCACAGGCATCTTCACACCGTGCACCACCTGCGGCCCCGCACGCCAACCCCTAAGTGGAGCAGGGTCCCCAGTGCCGCTCTGTAGGCGACGTGTAACTGGCTCTCCCCACGCTGATAGAGCACAACCCAGGGGCCTCGGGGGGCTTGTCGCAGGTGGAGCTGCCCAGCCCCCCGACCAGCAGGCGCTTCAGCCCCTGGCACCCCTCACAGAGAGCTTCATCCATAAAGGATCAGGGTCCTTAGTGTTCTTCAGCCGTTGAAAGAAGCAGGATGCTGTCAGCCGCCATAAAAATGTGACCTTTGAAAATTTACAAGAGCTTGGGGTTTAAAAGCTGCTGCGTTAATGATGCATCTCATTAGCATCTCATTAAAGGGAAGCAGAGAGAAGCCTGCCTGGGCCGATGATGGGCAGATAGGACCACTCGGAGGCGCCGGGCAGGAAGAGGGCTCTCTTCGGCTGCCTCTCTGTGCCGAGTGCCATCATGTCACTGGAGCAGAAGCAAGGCCAGGAACACTGGGGAAAGGCCAGATGTCTTCGTGGCTTCGGTGATGTCCTCTGTGATGGCAGTGGGAGGGGTGAGGGGAGGCTCCCTCAGCCCCGCCCTCCTCCCCGCTGGCCCAGGCTGTCCTCCTGGTTGGTGTCTGTACATTCTTGAGTTGGCAGCCCCCTGAAACTCGGGGAGGCCTGGCATTTGGGCTAGGGGGGTGGCCTGGAGAGCCTTTGGTGGAATTGTGGACCTCTGGGGACTCTGAACCAAGGCGGAAAGGCTTAGTAGGAGCCAAGTTCGAAGCTAGAGGTGCAAACCCACACACGGTCCCCTAGAAGCCTCCAGAACCTGGGAACCTCGAGTTTACCTTGGGCCTGGAACCCGTTTGCAGGAGGACAGGGCTCTGGTCAGGCCGAGCTGACTCACATCACCAGCTGCAACATTCCTCACCACCCGGGCGTCCAGGCACCTTGGTGAAGCGCACAACCCGTGTCCATGTTTTTTTCTGGAGGGAGTGAAGGAAGGAATGTTCATTTCTTTTTTTCAATAAAGTGAATAAAAAGTCCTGAACCGCAAGTTGCTCATAGCTTCAGAAGTTGCTAGTGCCAAACAGAATGAGGGTCCTTATTCATCTTTCCTAAAGAAAAAAAAAAAATAGGCTGCTTTCCTTCTCACAAGCAGAACCTCTCTCTTGTACATAAGAACTCGCTTGTCATAGTCATGAAAGACACAGGCAGACAGCAGGCCTGTTGTAGCCACAGCTCAATCACCCCGGAGCCCTGGGCCCGCCCCAGTACCCCCTGGACCCCCTGCACCCCCAGCTTCCTTCTGGAGAGTGACTCATAGCTGGGAGCAGCCCCTCGAGGGCAGGGCTGAGTCTCAGTGACTGCCCATCCCCAGCCCAGGGGGCCCAGTTTGGGCAGGGCCAGCCACAGAGCAGGGGCCCAGTTTACTGAAGAGCAAACCCCCTGACCAGCAAAGGCGCAAGTGAGCGAGCTGGCAGGAGTGTTTTAGAATCAAGGGCCTGAGGAAAAGTGTGCAGTTTTTCAAGTTCAGAAACTCCCCCAATTTTAGGGCAAAACCCCGAACGCCTGAAGTTTTAGAGTCTGATTACCTGCTCTCAAGCAGGAGAGCCTGACCACCCCTTCTGGCAGCAGCGGCTGCTCTAAGGACCAGGCCCAGGGCCTCCAAGTTCCCGGAGCCCTTCCCCACCCTGTCAGGTTACCAGGCCTGGGTGCTGATTCAGCCAGGACAAAGGGCAACTGCAGGAGGACCCAGAAAACCAAACCTGCCTCTGGCCTGGGAGGCCTCCGGGAATTCCAGGCCGCAGAGAGGGGGCTGCAGCACCCCCTGCTGGCAGAAGGGGTAAGGAGACCAGGGTCTCCCCATTCAAACTTCACCCCAAAACAGGGCCCCGAATGGGACATCACACTGGCTTTTTTCCCCCCGGATGCCTCTTATGGTGGGAAAAGCAACCTCTGCACCTCTGACCCATCAGCTCCCCAAGAGCCTGGGAATACAGAGGGGGCTGCAGGCAGGGCACCCTGGCAAGCTATCTATTTTTTTTTTTTTTTTTTTTTTTTGTGTACACGGGCCTCTCACTTGTGTGGGCTC
>NW_006782866.1:1466103-1473904 GCF_000442215.2 Lipotes vexillifer
GTATCCCCTGCATTGGCAGGCGGACTCTCAACCACTGCGCCACCAGGGAAGCCCCAAGCTATCTATTTAGAGAACACTGTACAAGCCACGCTTTTGTTTCCTAAGTTCCCTAAGACTATTGGTGAGTGTGGCTAAATCCCCAACCTCCCCGCCTACCCTGTCTCATCTGTCCCACAGACAGAAGTGGGGCAGAGGCCTCTGATAAGGAAGCTTGTCCACAGAATTGTTCTTTCCTCAGGAGATTCATGCTTTTCCTTTGTTTCCTGCGCTGTTCACAGAAGCGAAGCATCTGAAATGCAGGCCAGAGATAAAGTACAGCCTAATGCAATTAGCTCAGCACAGCTTATGGTGCTAATAGGATGCGCTCCCGCTTCTCCCAGCAGGCCCTGATGCAGGCACTGTTTGTCATCTGTGTAAGGCATCAAAGCCCCAGTAAGTCCAAACCCCTTCCCGCCTGCCAGTACTCTCCAGCCAGCCTGGTAAGGAGTCCCGCTGCTCAGAGATGCCCAGAAAGGGCTGCTGCCCCCCACCAGCTGGGTCACTGACTTAGCTTCCAATAGGAGGCAAGAGCACAGTGGCCTCCCCTGAGAGAGGCCTGCAGATGACCCTGGAGGCTCCTTTGCCCTTCTCTGACTGTCCCCAAACCTGGGCTCTGGCTACACTCCTGCAAGCTGTGGTCACTGCTCCTGGAACCATCTCTCTTGAGACTCTCACCCCCTCACATCCCAGTTATCCCAGTACCAGGCCCTCCAATGTGTTTTGGGGATTTTTTTTTTTTTTTTTTTTTTTTTTTAAATATTATAATGTTATAAATAATGGTAATGGCCACAGTAGAAAATTTGGCAAGTCCAGAGAAGTATAGACAAAAAGAATAAAAGTTTCCCTTAATCCCTTCACCCAAGAATGACATTTCCTTTCTGACATATTATTTTACATGATAAGTTTATACGCGTGTCATTTTATGTCCTGCTTTTCTCATTTAACATTATAGCGTAAGCATTTTGCCACCTCATTAGGAATTCTTAGTAAACATGATTCTTTTCTTTAAACAAGTCTTAATCTCCAAAGACATTTTCTTTTTATTTATTTTACTTTTGGCTGTGTTGGGTCTTTGTTGCTGCGCGCAGGTTTTTCTCTAGTTGCGGTGAGCGGGGGTTACTCTTCTTTGCGGTGCGCGGGCTTCTCATTGAGGTGGCTTCCCTTGTTGCGGAGCACGGGCTCTAGGCGCACAGGCTCAGCAGTTGTGGCACACGGGCTTAGCTGCTCCGCATGATGTGGGATCTTCCCAGACCAGGGCTCGAACCCGTGTCGCCTGCATTGGCAGGTGGATTCTTCACCACTGTCCCACCAGGGAAGCCCAGTAAACATGATTTTTATTGCCTATATAATATTCCATGGTAAGGTGGTAGCTCAGGGAGACCAGTGCTGTCCTAATGTTTGTTTTCGCCCTGAGGTTTGTTTTTCTCATTGAGTATCTAAACTAGCAAGTGAGATCCTGGAGCAGAGAGCCTGCCTGCTTCCTGCAGGGAGGAGCAGAAGGTCCCATTGAAGATGCTCCCTGCCTTCCAGCCCTGCAGCAGGACCTGCGCTGTCCTCCCAGGGGCCCAAGTCCACCCCCTCCCACATCTCCTCTGTGGAGTGGGAGGTCTGGGGCCTCGGAGGCTGGTGTGGAAGCAGGATGGGGCCCGATGGTAATGCTTTGGAGAGCCGTCGTCTCACATGTCAAAGGGCTGGGCACATGGTGGTACTGGGCCTGGGCTGAGTATACAGTTGGTGCTCAGCACATGCCCACGCATATTGTTGTAGCTTATTAATGACCCAAGGACTGGGGTGATGTCATTTCTCATAGCACAGAGCGCTCGTTCCGTTTTGATGGCTCAGGTAGAGTGGGTGGTGGAGGAGGCACTGGGTTAGGTTGGGTGTCCCTGGAGGCGGGATTCTAGCCACGGCTGCTGCTACTGCACCAAAACGCCCTGCGATTCGCCCGTGGTACTGGGTGCAGGGCCAGGTCTCTGCCTCTGGCCCCGTGGCTCAGGCAGCAGGAGTACCGTGGGGGATGGGCGCCAGGGCAGGACCGTTGCCAGGCTGTGCTCACCCTCCTGCTCTGCTTCTCCCCAGGCCCCCGGCATCTCCAAAGCAGACAATCAGTCCCAGGGACTCACCACCAGCATCCGGTGGGGGCAGACGCCCATCAACCAGTCCACGCCTTGGGACACCGATGAGCCGCCCTCCAAACAGATGAGGGAGAGCGACAATCCAGGTGTGTACTCCAAGGCAGACAGAGCCACCTACACTGGGAGCTGGAGGGGAGGGCGAGAAGTGTCTGAGACCTCCTGGGTGCCCCAGCTCCTCAGCAGGTCCTGACCCACGGCCTGCAGCAGCCCAGAACTCAGGCTGCACTGGGGGCAGGGGGACGGGGGTGGGGCAGTGGGGCGTGACTGTGTAATTCCCTGGGCAGTAGCTGTGCCTCTATCCCTTTCTCAAGAAAATATTGGGAAGGACAAGGGAGTGAGGGTGACATTACAGGAGTGACTCTGAATCTGCTTCGAGTTATTTTGAATAGTTAGTCATTCCTAAACCTCAGTTCTGATTCATAAATTTCCAAAATCACCCGTTCCAGTGAGGTCTTGCCTTGCCAACAGTTACATGAGAACTGAGAAGCTCCCCCGCCCCGGGGACTGGGGGTTTACCACCTTCTACAGCACCAGAGGCCTTCTTACACGGCTCTGACCATAACAAAAACCTTCCCTGCTATCTCCCTTGGATCCCAGACCTCCCCTTGGGATCATAGAACACGTGGGCTTGGCCATCCACACCATAGCCCTACAGATATCTGAAGACCCCTGCTCATCCCCTCTCCAAGTCTTCTGCAGGACGAACACCCCCAAGACTTCAGCCATACCCTCAAGCCCATGGCTTCCAGTCCCTTTACCTTCTTGGGAATTGTTCCTCTTTCTGCATCCTTCAGTGCCCAGAACCCAAAACAAAGAACCCACGAGTGGTCTGTAGCACCTCCTTCATTCAGCCCCTCTACCTTGATCATTGCAGCCTCACATCACTTCTGCTCTGCTGGTAGCCACATCGCATGCTGTCTCAACAGTAAGACCTCAAGACAGTCAAGGTGGCTACTCTGACCCCTGTCCATCTCCTCACAATCTGGCTTAAGCGGCTGGGTGTGGGGATCCAAGGGCAAGACCTTGTCAATGTCTTCCTGTATAACTCACATCTTTTAGATGCCTGCTTTTATTACTGACCTTTACCCAACCTTCCCAATATGATGTCTCCTGCAGACTTGGTTATACGTCTTCCATATTGTCATCCAAATCATTGATAAAAAATGGTGAGCATGTCACTAGAGACCTCCCTTTATGTCTCCTTTATCCTCTGGGCCATTCCCTGGCTCACGAAGCAATCACCTCTGTGGCCCTACCTCTCTATATGTTCACCTCAGAGTTATCTGAGAGCTCGCCAGCTGTACTCTAAGTTCTGATGCATTTTTCCAGGCTCCCTGGCCAGTCCTGCAGAGGACTGAGCTCCAGATGGCATGCCTTGTGCTTAAGACACCAGGCTAGCTCACACTGATGCCACCTCCCATTCTTCAGGCTTGGGGACAATCCCCCTTAGCAGCCAGTTCTATAATTTTGCTGGCACTGCTTTACTGACATCTGTAGGCCTCTAGTTTTCTCCAGCCTCTCTCATAATCGAAATCAAAACTATCTGTTGCACATCTGCTATGTGCCTTGTTCTGTGTGTCATCTCACTGCTCACAGCAACACTACGAAGTTGGCATTATTGTCCCACTGCAGATGAGGAAACTACTCGGGGAAGGCTTTGCCCTAAGGTCACTCAGCTAGTGAGGGCAGACCCGGGACTAATATGCCAAGCCAAGCCTGGCTCTCCACCACCATGCCAAGTGGCTCCCCCTTTGGACAACTCCTCAGAGACAGAACCCACTGGTGGTTAGGGAGTCACCCCACCATCCTGGCTCCTGCCCTGCCTCGAAATTGTACTTCTGTGAGCGAGCTCTAGACCCAGACTTATTCATCAGAGGTGACCCAGATTGACCTTCCCAGTCACAGCATCTTCCAGCTTCACTCACAAGCCCACTTGGGTCACCTCCATGTCAGCTGAGCTCAGAGGGCCCTGCTCTGCCTGATCTGGGCACAGCTGGCTTTGCATCTTAAACTGGGGTCTCAGGAGGTGTGACTGACCCCTTTGTTCAGCCAAAATGGACTTCTCTTGTTTCCCCCAGGGCTAGCCATGCAGAGGTTGCTTAGGACAAACCCTGGCCCCCCAGCAAGGCCGTGAGAGCAGCTCCTGCCAGCCGCCCCCACTGCCCCCACCCCTGGCTCTCCCTTCCTGCGCCACAGAACCTTTGCAGGGCTCCAGGCTCTGGCCCTCTCCGTTTGCCCAGCGAACACCTACTATCTTCACAATCCAGATTTCTCCCCACCTTTCTCAGACAGTGATTCTCCAGAAAGGAAGGAAAAACACCCACATCTATGGAACATGTAACGCATGCCAGACATTCTGCTAATCTGGGGAGTTTTTGTCAAATACATCTTCATCATTCAGTTCTTCCCGGGAGACCTATGAGGTGGGTGTTGCTAGTTCCATTTGACAGATAGAAAGAATGAGTCTCAAAGATGATAAGCAACCTGCCTAGGGTTCTTAGGTAGTAAGTGGCAGAGCCAAGATGTGGATCCAGGTCTCTTGGAAGGTCTCTACTTTCTCCTCTCTACTTTGCTGCTTCTCAGCCTCTCCCTGGCAGGTTATGGTCCCCCCTCTGAGACCCCAAAGCCATGTTTATCTACTCCTAAAGCACTTATTTTGTGCCACTGTAACCACGGATTCTTAGTACGTGAGCTCTCAGACACAGGCCTTTTGTTCACCTCTGTGACGCCAGCACTCGGCCCAGGGCCGGGGGCAGTTGGTGTTTGTTGAGTGAAGATGTAACTGGCGGGTGACATCTCTTCCATCTCCCTTGCAGGCACAGGGCCGTGGGTGACCACAGTGGCCGCCGGGAGCCAGTCTGCCCTGATCGCACACTCCTACGGAGTGGCCCAGCCTCCCACCTTCAGCCCGGCTGTGAACGTCCAGGCACCGGTCATTGGGGTGACCCCTTCACTGCCTCCCCACGTGGGGCCCCAGCTCCCGCTGATGCCAGGCCACTACTCACTCCCACAGCCGCCCTCTCAGCCACTGAGCAGCGTGGTGGTCAACATGCCCGCCCAGGCCCTGTATGCCAGCCCGCAGCCCCTGGCTGTTTCCACGCTGCCCGGCGTCGGGCAGGTGGCCCGCCCAGGACCCACCACTGTGGGCAATGGCCACATGGCAGGGCCTCTGCTGCCTCCGCCGCCGCCGGCCCAGCCGTCTGCCACTCTCCCCAGCGGTGCCCCTACCACCAATGGGCCCCCCACGTCAGACTCGGCCCACGGGCTGCAGATGCTACGGACCATTGGCGTGGGGAAGTATGAGTTCACCGACCCCGGGCACCCCAAAGGTAAGTCCTGCTGCCCACACGCTCCTGCGCGCCCGCATCTGTGCTTCCTGTACCGTCACTACCACGGCACGGACAGGAGTCTGGTTCCTGGCTTCCGTGCTCCCCAGCAGTCTCTCACTGGTTTCAATCCAGGCTCCCTGCCAAAGGCAGCCTGGCCTCAGCCCAAGGAGGCAGAGGGGAAGGTGGAGGGCAGGACAAGGAAGGCGGGGAAACGTGAGTACGTAGGAAGCGGAGGGGAGGGGAGAGCCTGCAAAGTCCAGGGCCTTCCGCCTTCAGCCCGAGCCCTGGGCCATTCTCCCCTCCGACCCAAGGCCAGGCCACGTGCAGAATGAGCAGGCATCCTCTGCTCCTCTTAGGGCTGCCTTAGAACAGTCCCTCTGGGGGCATTCTCCATTTCCACCAGCGAGGACAGTCAGAACATGAGCTGTCTGTGTTCCCCATCCCCACTCCGGAAAATATCTACTGCCATGCCGCGGGGTGAGAGCAGCTCAGGGGCATGAGGTAAGGCCCAGGAGCCACGCCCAGACCATCCTGAGCCAGCTGAATGTTGGTTCTGTGAGGTCCCAAGAAAGAGCACCTCCGGCCTTGGCCTTCATTTAACCCCCCTTCCCCGAGCCCAGGGCAGTTTTCATTCAGGGGAGCTCCAAGGCAGATCCTCGAGAACAGAGCCAGGGGAAGGAGGACACCAGGATGTGGTTTTAGGTTGGGCGCTGGCCGGAGGGTCAGTGCAAAGGGCTCCAGCAAACCAGCCTCACTCCTGACGACTGTCTAAGGGATCTGGCCAGCTGGGATGAGAAGGGGAGTGGGAGGCTGAGGCTGGTGGGGCTTATCTGCCCCAGGCTTGTCTATCCCCTCCAGGTCCAGTCAGCCGGGCCTCTCCTCCCGCTGAATGGAGAGGGGGGCCAGCGAGCCCTGGATCTGGGTGCGGGCAAGAGGATACTCAACAGGTGGTCTGCCCTGCTGGGCATCCAGGCCTCCTTTGAAAGGGGAGTAGATGGTCTAGGAGGTGTGGATCTCGGGCATGACTTCTCAGCCTCCCTACTTACAACCACTTGAGATGGCAGAGTTGAGGGGTGGGGACACCTGCAAAGCAGAGTCTTAGCAGAGCAAGGACTCCAACCAGCCATGCTCATCCAGCCTGCTCTCTATCTTTATCCCTTCGAGCAACTTCCAGGCCTTGTCAAGCGTCCCAACACCACCAAAGCCATGTCTAGATCTCTGCTGGGTTTAATTCCCAATCTGATTGTGCCCCTGACTGCCTTTGTTTGGGAAATCAATACTAGTTTTAAATGACAAAATTATAGAAAATTACATCTACATTTTGGTAAACTCTTGCTTTAAGATCTTTTTTTTAAAAAAAATTGACTAAATTGATTTTTTTGTTTCTTTGTTTGAATTGTTTTGGTTAAGCTCCCTCCCCCTTTAAACAAAAACTCACTCCCAGTTTATATGCCACCAACTCTGACACACTGGGCACTAGGTGTCCCGGCTGCTCCTAAGGCTGTGCCAAAGCCTGAGGCACTGGGTGGGCCCCTCTCCCCACCCCATCCCACTGCCACATCCCAGGGGGCCTCCTAGGACTGAGCAAAGGTCTTGCTTACTTGTCAATGTCAGGCATGCACCTAGGAAAAGGAGTTGTTCTGTGTAAAAAGGTAACTGGCCCAGCCGGGGCTGCTCCCTGGTTTAGGGCTTAGCACGGAGCTGGGATCCACCTCCTGGAAGCTGCCAGGCGTCGGCACATCTGATCGCTGTTAAGCATCTGAGTCCCTAAGATCAAGAAGATATAGGTGGTAGAGGCAGGTCCCTGCTGCGGCCCTGTTGGCACTGGGCCTCCAGGCCCTTACAGAGCCACACCTGTAACATCATCAAACGGCGTGAACCATCCTCTATCGCGGGCCTGAGCCCACACACAGGAGGGGAGTAAAGAGGGGGTCCCTGGTGGGGTATGCTCTTCCAGCCCCTATGGTGTATATTCAGCACCAGGTGAGGGCCAGGGATGGTGTGGGCCTAGAAAGTGTTCACAGCCCCGCCTTCCGGTGACCTAGCGAGATTCCCCCAGCTCCAGCCGGTGACCCAGTGACCCACCCATCATGATGATTTTCATAGGTTTCCGGTGAGCTGGTTGTTTCCCCAGAAATTACATTGAACTTGCTTCTCTACTTACGGCCCTCATCAGCTGATTTATCCCCTTATATTTGCGGTGAAGAAAGACAAGGAAGCATGCACACACAAATGCCTCCCAACTCAAGCCTGGGTGTGTTTTGTCTTTTTTTTTTTTTTTTTTTTTTTTTTTTTTGT
>NW_006782866.1:1473941-1479207 GCF_000442215.2 Lipotes vexillifer
TTTTTTTTTTTTTTTTTTTTTTTTTTTTTTTAGGTAATTTCTCCTTTCATTTCTAATCTTAAAAGCCTTTATTGCTAAAGCTATAATTTGTCTGTCAGATCTAATGTCAAACAACTGCATATTTTTTTAAATAAGAAACCTGAATTTTGAAACCAAACCTTTGAAACTTGCTATGTGAGACTCATCTTCCTGACAAGACCACGTGGGTTTGGATTTGGGTCACTTTTAATTTTGCCCCTAAGGATTTTACATCTCCGAAGCCCAATTGATTTCACACTCCGAAATGACAGGCAGCTGGCTCCGAGGGGTAACCTGGAGGCCCTGCGTGACAGCATCAACACTAGTCAGAACTCTACTTAAAAAAAAAAAAAAGAACTTTCCTTTTCTCCTGTTCTCTGTTTGAAAGCTTGCCCAGCATTATAATGAGATCCACCATAGAACTCCTTGAGATCTAGCTCATTAAAGTCCCGTGATTTTTCGTACTATTGTTTGACATGACAACCTGGCCCCTCGCGGGGCTGAGTAATTATGAAGAGATCCCCTCCATGAAGAAAAGGTCTAGCCAGCCAGAAGGATGGGCCACTGGTATTTTTAGACTTCATTAGTGCCCTGATTTTAAACTTCACATTTTGTTTCTTGTAATTATCTTCCCATCGACTGAGCTGAAATTTCAGTTGGGGCTCTGTTAGTCTGCTTTACCAAGAAAGGGCGGTGGGGCTTTCATTTAAAACTTAACCAGTTGAAAAATAAAGGTGGTGTGGAAATGCTTTTTGATTTGCAATAGGTCAAGCAATTGTCTCTCACCTTTGACTAGAGAAGCCGTCTTGCATGCAGCTCACTATAATGAGTGTTATTTCAATGCAATGAGCACATACAGATTTTTCTTAAGAAACTTACAAGATAAACCTTTCTTTCTCCAAGAACAGTTTGGGGGTGGGAGGAATCTGTAGGATTTCTTTTCTTTTTTTTTTTTTTACATTATATATTGAAAGCTGATTAAAATAGATTTTATGTGTACAAAGTGATAAGAGGGGAACAAAGATTTAGTTCCACTTGAATCCTGTTATAGAATACCTGAGCCGTTGGTCTTGTTGCGTCGGAACCCCTGAGCTAATCCACGGGCGGAGCTGGTGGCCAGCATCAGACCTCGTGAACCGTCGAAGTCCAGTGTCACTGCACTGGTACCACATGAGCCCAGCTGTGTGTGTCACAGCAGAGGTGCAGGCTGTTGATGTCATTCTTTCTAGCCCCTACCTTCTTCCACAAAGGATTTTTGGTGGCCAGGAGGGTGGCCAGAGACCCTCTAAAGCCCCAGACACTAGGCCTAGTGGTGAGCTGCAGAAAGGCTATTATATTTTCACCTGCGTGTCAGGGAGAGAGAAGCCAGGATGCACCTGCTCCCTCTTGCTTCTGGACCGAAAAGCAAAGTCCAGGTTGACCAGAAGTGAAGAGGCTTGTCTCTTTTGACTTTAGATTTCACAGGCCCAGGGTGAGGGACCACGAGGATTCTCAGGGCTGGGGAGTCATGCGGTGGGGTGTGTGTAGCCCCTCCCAGTGGGTTTTGCATTTCCTCCTATCCCACCCTTGCCCCTGTACCTCCACCCTGCGGAACTCTGTCTGTCCTCATGCCATCTTCTGCTTGGACAGCAGCTGCCCTGGCCTCCGCAAGTGGCAAAGACAGGATCTGGTAAAGATACTTTGAGACAGAGTGAACAGCTGTGTGACTGGGGCAAGTCTTCTGACCTCTCTGAGCCTTCCTTTCATCATCTTGAAAATGTGATGACAGTACCACCATCATCGGGCACAGAGGAGGATTGAATGAGATCGTGGGCTTGACTGTACATGACACTATACCCACTTGACATCAGAACAGTTATTCCTGCCAACACAAGCCCCAGGTCCGGGGAGTTCAGCAGAGAGAGAAGCTGGTGAAGGGGCAGAAAGCAGGGGCCTCTCCCCAGTGCAGAGGAGATGAAAGAAGCCCAAGTTTGTTCACAGGGCTGGCAGCCACTGGTCAAGCTGCTTAATGGGAATGTCATGTCCCCGTCCCTAAAAGGGAGTGTGATGAGTCACCTTCCTGGCTGGGGGATTCAGGACTGCTCCCCCCCAGCCCTGGCACCCAGCACAGATCTCACCTCTCCCTGCTCCAGCCCCTGACAGGCCAGGGCACACTGCTCCCTCAAGAAACATTCTGGAAGAAGCTGGGGGTGCATGATAGCGCTGTATGCCCACACGTGTAGCACAGAGACACAAAATGTCCAAACTGAAATCATCTTGCCACAGAGCTGCTCTCCTTGTGTCTCTGTCTCAGAAATGACACCACGAATCCAGGCAGGAGTCCAGAGTCAAAGCCTGTGGTTGTCCTCGTGCCCGTATGCAGTGAGTCTGGAAACGCCTTTGCTTCTGCCTCCTCTGCATTGTCCTCTCCTTTCCATCCCCGCCCCACGCCTCCTTTCAGGCCGCCATCACTCCAGGCCTGCATCACCAGACCCACAGTACAACCCCTCCCATCCAGAGTCCATGCTGCAGCCAGAGTGAGCTTTCTAAAACACAGGTTTGGTCCTGTCACTCCCTGGTGAATGACTCCAACAGCCCCACTGCTCTCAGGACAGAACCCAGCCCTTGACATGGTGCTTCAGGATCCGGCTGCTGCCTGCCACCCCACTTCGGCTCTTACCCTTCTGCTCGCAGGCTGCCCTGTAGCCACTCCACGGCCTGGGTTCTGTCCTGTCCAGCTGTGCTCTGGGCCTTGGCCGAGCGCCTGCAATACAGTTTGCCTGGCCCATTCTCCCAACTAGACTGCAAGCCCCTGGGTTGCGGGCAGGCACGGACTCCATCCCATTCCACCCCCAGTATCCAAGCCAGTGCCTGGCACTAAAGGATGCTCAAGAAGAGTTCGGGAATGAGGGCACAGAGCACTGGGCTGGGAATTATCCAGCGAGGTTCCCTGACTTCTCTCCAGCCACCTCTTCCCTTTGTGTGGTGAAAGCAGGTTAGTACTTGAGGGTCCGGGCATATAGGAAAGTCCGTGGGAGACTTCATTCTGCAGCTTCATGGTCACCCGCCCATACCTGTCCCACGCTTCTGGGAACAGAAGTCCATCTATTTCAAAGTTCCTCCTGTAGCCAAGCACCTCCACCAAAATACTTACCCCTGAGCACATGGGATCTAAAACTCTGCTTCAGTTTCCTCATCTATATCAAGGGGATAACAATAGAATCTGCTTCTTACTGTTGTGAGGATTAAGCGAGTTATTTGACATAAAGCCCTTAGAAGAATGCCTAGTACTTTGTAATTACTATAAAGGTATTTGCTATGATTATTTTCATTCCTGGTACCAGAACCATCTTTCAGTGTCCATGGCCCTTTAGGGGCCCAGGGTAATGTGAAAAAGCCAAAACCCAGTTTGCTTTCCAGAGTCTTAGGACGTTGCGTTAACATCGTGATGTTCGAAGTACCTAGTTCCCGGAGGTCCACTTTGTACAAAAGAAAATTGCCTTCTCTCATCACATCATTTTACAATCCTCCACCATCACAATCACAACCAGAAGGGACCAGCCCATTGCTGGGAACTTCCCCCTAATTCCAGGAGCTATTTGTCTTGGGAGGGCTCCTCCTAACTCCCCACAGGGGCTCTCAGCATCCTTTGACATTCAGATTGATATTGGGGTGCCAAGGATATCGCAGGGGTCCTCCTCCATGGCCATATCAATAGATGGGACAAATAGAATTATGTCACTCATGCAGACCAACCAACCAAGGCTACAGGTGAAGAGGGGGTTAGGAGCATGTGGCTGGAAGCATGGAAAGTGGCCAGGAGCCCAGGTTCTGCACCAGACTGCTTGGGTAGAATTGAAACTCCACTACCCACTAACCCAATGAACTTGGCTAGAAACCTGGTATCGCTAAGCCTCTAAGTTATCTGTAACATAGAGATAATAATAGCGCCATCTTCTTAGATGTGCTTTAAGGATTTAAGAATGTATGTAAAGTCTTAACACAGTGCCTGACACATAGTGTGCTCACAATAATGTTAGCTGTTGTTATCACTACCATTACTGTAAATTCTAAAGAATCCTGGATCCTGGGGTTTTGGGGGGTGGGGAATACTGTCTGAAGCCCCTTTGGCTCGGGATCTCTGTTATTTTTAAAGCAGCATTGTTCAAAATAATCTCCCAGATCTGGCTGACATAACACTCAACACAGATCTGGAACCAAACCCCCAGTCCCACCATCACCCTAACTTTCCCCTTTCCGGCCCCCAAGCCAACACACACACTCTCCCCCAGGAAATAGGTGACTCGGAGCCTATGGAATTTGAAAGTCCATCTACACGAGGTCTTCCCTCCTCGCGTGGATGGTACCTGCCCCCAGCCTGCCTTGGAAGGCCCTCCTTCCCTTCACAGGGCTCTGTCCTCGAGGGGTTTGTTAATCATTAATTGGAGGGCTGTCCAGGGCTTAACAGTTTTGTTAACAGATCATTTGACAATGAATGAACCAGGAAAGCGGAAAGATGCAGCAAAGCGGCTAGACCACCCAGAGACCGTGTCATGCCTGGAGCAGGAAGTGGCCCGTGAGCCCTCTCCGGACCCCAGTGCTCAACAGGGCACAGGCAGAACGAGGCTCCCTGGGCCTTCTCCTCACTGAGCTGGGAGTGGCACATGGGCTTTCAGCCCCAAAGCTCCGCTGAGCAACTTCCAGGTCAGAGATCCCACTCCGGCCCTGACTATCTGACAGGCAGGGCCAGAGGAGTCCAGATGCTGACTGCAATGAGGGGGCTCTTCAAATGGGAGCAAAGGGAGGGAGCATTTCCTTTCCAGAGGTTTCAGGAAATGGTGCTGGCCCACAGCAGGAAGCCAGCTGCCCTGGTCCCACCCCTGTCTTCTCTCAGTAGTGGTGGCCCAAGCAGACACCAGCAGGGATGACCACTAGGTTCTAGACCACTGACAGTCAGAAGCCACTGACCGGCTTGAGCCATGTTACCGCCCTCCGTGCTGCACCACCAGGCATTTATTGAGCAACTGATGTGTAGTATTAGGCACCTACTGTGTGCAGAGTCCGCACTTGGCTTCTCCCAGGCAAAAGATGTGAGGCAGGGCTTCCCTGGTGGCGCAGTGGTTGAGAGTCCACCTGCCGACGCAGGGGAAGCGGGTTCGTGTCCCGGTCCGGGAAGATCCCACATGCCGCAGAGCGGCTGGGCCCGTGAGCCATGGCCGCTGAGCCTGCGCGTCCGGAGCCTGCGCTCTGCAACGGGAGAGGCCACAAC
>NW_006782866.1:1479398-1489880 GCF_000442215.2 Lipotes vexillifer
AAAAAAAAAAAAAAAAAAGATGTGAGGCGGTGTGCCAGCTGCATGCCCCGTACAGGTCTCAGCTCCTACTGAAGGTGAGGCCCTGTGGTGACGCCCACAGTGTTCCAGACACCACACCGAGCGCTGGGAGGGATGGAGGTCTCCCTGGAGGAGCCCAAACTCCACTTGAGGGGGCCGTTGCGGGTGGGGGCAGTAATAAGAGCTAAGGGGCTGGAAAAGAAAGGCCAGTGTGGACTGGGCCTCTAGAGGCCATCAGAATGATGCAGAGGAGACAAGCAGAAGGCAGGTAGTGCTGCAAATGCCAGATCTTAGGAAGGGTGTTTGAGATAAGTGCCAGGGACCCAGACTTGTGACTTCTCTACCATAGAGTTACACGCGCACGCTTCTACTCAAACGGTTCTCAGGGCTCGTCCTGACCTGAGACAGGTTCAGCTTGTTGTTTATACTGATTTATGCCTGTGAAGTCCATTCTCTGAACCCTTGACACATAAAGTCGAGACAGCCTGGGCTTTCCTCGGGCTGCCTGGCTGTTCTCTTTAGCCCCCCACACCCCCGTCAGTGATGGCGCTATAAGGATCCGGGATCTTGGGCGAGAGTCCATTTCCTCAGTCCCCAAGGCCATTCTGGTCTTACAAGGTGAAGACCCCTTGGTCTTCAGGGGCTTTCATCTGGGAAGGAAGCGCTTGGGGGCCAGTAACCCCCAACTGGGGAATCGGTGCACACCCAGGGTCCAGGAAGTCTTGGTAAACCTTTCTCTCTCCTATCGTAACAGACATTAATGGCGAGTTTCCTGTTGCCTGATCACTATTCAAACAGCCAGCATGTGCCGTCTTGCTAGGAAAGTCATGTCCCGTTGGGCTGACCCCTAGGGCTTTGCAGTTTTCGAGGCTGGGGATGAGTTTCGAGAGGAGAGCTGGGCAGGTGTGACGCATCTGCTCCTGTCCCTGAGTGATGGGAGGTAACAGTGCCCCAAACCATGACGCCGTGGCACAAACCTGACTCAGACCATTCGGTTAAAAGTGCATTCCATTCAGGAGCACACTTACTATTGTAAAAATGTAAAAGGTAAAAATAATACAAGCACAGTAGGTAAGGAACACACAGCATTGTGTAAATTGCTTGACGAAAACAATGGCCAAAAGGTTGCCATCTACTGAAATTGTTGTCATTGCCTGTTTTCTTAGTGTACCTCTCTTTAAAAATATACATCTTAGAGGGAAGCCCAAGCGTTTCCGGTGCAGCACCAAGAAAATGTTCTTCACTTTCTAGGTCTCCCTGCAGCCTTTTGGATGACCAAGCACAGCGCCGTGAACTGTCTGGTTTTGCCCACTGGCCTCTCAATGCCTTTTTGTCCCTTCTCCCAAGAGACCTCTCAATGTTGCATTGGCTCAGCGTCTCAGACCCAGGTCTACACATGTCCCAGGCAAATACATATTAGTTTTTTACCACCTTCTGCAGGACCAGTTTCATGGGCTATACATTACTCAGCTCAGGCTGCCGTAACAGAATCCTGCAGACTGGGTGGCTTAAACAACAGAAATTAATTTTCTCACAGTTCTGAAAGCTGAAAGTCCAAGATCAGGGTGCCAGCAGGTTAGTTTCTGGTGAGGCCTCTCTCCTTGGCTTGTAGATGGCCATCTTCTCACTGTGTACACATGTGGCCTTTCCTGTGTGCGTGGGCTCCTGGAATCTCTTCTTATAAGGTCGTAATGGATGAGTCCCATACCTATGCCTTCATTTAACCTTAATTACCTCCTTAAAGGCCCTATCTCTAAATACAGTCACATTGAGGATTAGGCTTTCAACATAGCAATTTGGGCTTGGGAGACATAATTCATTCTGTAACAGGCTATGTGTCAGTCTTGTTGGCAAATGGAAAGGGTAGTCCCTTACCACAGCACAGTTACTAGACAGTTACAATGTAACTATGGATATTTTCAATGGTTTATAGTTATCTGAACCTTTTCATAAACTTACTATCATCATTTTTACCAGTTTAACTTCAAGCTGCTCACCTATTCTCTGTTAAGTGAGCACTGTCTCTATTTTCCATTATTAGAATCATCCACATTTGGGGCTAACTTTTTAATTCCATAGAACCTTCATGCTGGGAAGGATCTCAGAGCCATCTAGTGGAAGCAGGAATCCGCCCTCCACCACTGGGGACTAAGCAGCGGCCACCCACAGCTAGATGGTTTATCCTGCTAAATGATCAAGAGCTGTCCTCCCGTAACTTCCATGGTCCTGCCCTCTGGGGCCCTCAGAGCAAAGCTGGCCCCTGTTCTGAATGACAGCCCTTCAGATTTGTGATGGTGGCAGAATTTCCTTTTCTACAAATATCTCCAGTGACCTCAACAGTTCATCCTATGGGTCCTTCGGTCCTTTACCATGCTGGCGTCCTCCCTGGTCATGCTCCAGCTTGTCAAAGGGCCTCTTAAAGGGACACCAGGCGACACGGGACAGTCACCCCCTTGGTCCTGAGCACCACACTGCAGATAGTCTAACATTTCTGTAACGATCGTGACTTATTTGTATAAAACACACACTCATACACACACAGGCACACACACACTCCAACTTCCAAATTAAGAGAAAAGAAAAAAATCTCACAAAAGTCCTACTGTCCACTCCACTGGTCCTTTGGGGTCTCCTCCCTCCTCTTTCTCATCAGGCTCAGGATTGTTGGTCATTCCTCTGAACCCCCCTTCATTCCTGCACCCTTTGCCCCCAGTCTTGGCCATAGCAGCAAGTTAACCTTTCCACCGAGTTTTCAAACTTACTTCCTTTGGTGCCTGGGTGTTAAATGTATCTCAGCCCAGCCCACCGCAGCCCCACCTCCCAGCTGTGCTCTCCCAACAACTCCAGACCCTCCCTTCCACCCCTCCCCTCCCTCCTCCACCACGATAGTGAATTTCAAAGTAGGCCATTACCTTAAAGCTCATTTAGAGACCGGCCCCCCTCATGTTACAAGTGGGGAAACTGAGGTTCAGAGGTGTCACTGAGATATCGCAAGAAACTGCCTCTAGCAAATTCCCTTGTGAAACCTCCCCCATCCCCTGGGATCATCTGCTGCTAGGAGTTCTTCTTCTAGAAGCTTCTCTCTCCCTGCAGACTGAACACCACATAGAGACAGGCCCAGTGTCTGCCTTGGCTGCACTTGGCCTGGTCACCATGCCTCTCCAGGCCCTGCCCAGGGGACACACACTGCCAGGCCACTGTGATCAAAGCGGCACGGGCCACAGGAATGCTGTGCTCACCAGCAGCTCCACCAGGCCTGAATGGGAGGAAGAAAAGGAACAAGACACCCACACACTTAAAGGGGGGCCACGTCATAATGGCACCACAGGGGCAAGGTCCATGTTGGCCCTGGGAGTGACAGGGAGGAGACGCTGTCCAGCGAGGAGAGGGAAGGATGACAGGGGGAAACTGTAACTCGGGCTCCGGGCCCTCACCCCATCACCCCCGTGACTGGGGGCTTGTCCTGGAAATGCCTGCTTAGTGCTCCCCTGAGCAGAGTCCCACCCTCCAGGTCTCTACAAATATTAGGTGGTTTTTGTTTTTGTTTTTGAACTTGGGGGCTTTCAAGACTGCTGATACACTGTGGTTATTTCAGTAACTTGAGACCCATTTAAAGAGCCCAGCTCCTTCCTAGAAGCATGAACACCTCTAGCGGTCAGCCACGCTTGTCCATTAGGGGCCAGAGCACCTTCGAGAACCAAAACAGTGGCCCAGTTCACATGCCCAGACCCCAGAACCTGTTGCCAAGGACCTCACAGGTCCCTAAGTTTAGGAACCGCCATGTGGTGATTCTGAAGGCTCTTGGACCATCTGGCCATTTGAACAGGCAGCCTTCAGAAATTCTCATTGATCCAAAAATAATTCCTATATTTTCGGTCTTTCTTCTATATGGAGACATTCATTAGCTTCTTAGACTAACCAACAGTTATTTATGAGGCAAGGTTTTTTTGGTGTGGGCAGTGACTCCAGAGCTCCTAACTTAATGTCACTCGTCCCAGAAGGCAGGGAATGAGTAGACTTGTGGCCTCTCCCTGGGTGTTTGCAGTAATGACACCAACCCGGGCTGTAAGGCTGGCCCTGCTGCGTGGTCTCAGCCATTCCAGGGGGGCTGGTGGGCAACGCTGGTAGTTGCAGCCTTCCAGAAGGGCACAGAGTGGGGAGTGGATGTTTCATTTTCATCATCTATTCACTCTGTATTTATGTAATCCTTGCAGCTGTCCTGTGAGGCAGATTCATAGGTGGAAAATCAAGGTCTGGGTATATAATCAAGGCCCAAGTATAAGTGGTAGAACAGGAAGGGAGTCATATCAAAACTGCGTGTCTCTGATGCCCACCCCTTTCCACCGCACCACAGCTTGAAGCCTCCGGTTGCAGCCTATATTGTCACTAGGCATGTTTGGGCTAAGGATGGGCAAGTCCCACAGTGGCTGTCTTATGTCCCCGAGAGTCATGCATCTGGTATTTCTCAATATAAATTGATGATTCTTGGGTTCTTTCCTCATCCCCAAAAGTGTCGTGTGGATGGATGGGTGACTGGATGGCTGGACCTTATTCCCAAAGTTAATTACAGGGCACATCGGGCCCTTTCAGGAAGCCGAAGACAGGGCACTCACTGGCCACCAGAGAAGCCGCTGGAGCTTGAGAGTCAAGCAGATCCCTTCCTGTCGCTACATCTCCCACACGTTATACAAAGTATTACCAGCGCAATAAAGTTAATGGAGCCCGTCATCCTACGAAAGAGCCAATTCCGTGCAAAGATGATACATCCTTGAAGTTAATGAGGTCTATTAATTGTGCTTATGCCCTTTTAAATGAACGAAATTTTTGAAGTCCACCAAATAGCAGCACATCCATTTAGAAGTAGGTACTGACGCCTCATATGTCGGTCACCAGTGGACGAGGAGCCACCAGGGTAGAGCTCTGGGAATTGGCTTCCCACCGACATCTAGCACAGCCTTCACCTCCTTGGGAGCTCAACAGATATGTCCGACCGACCATTCTTGCCTGAATCACCCCAATACAGCCACCAGGACTGGACAACGTATGGTAAACAGCTCAAGGGAGAAAGCAATCAAACTGAACCGTGGATCTCTTGAAGAGCATCCGCCCTGGCCCACAGCTTTTAGACCCTTTAGACCCAGCCTTAGGATTAGTGTGGAGAGCTGCACAGAGCACAGGTAGAGGGCCACCCCTTCAAAAACAGCCACTGCACAGGTGGGTCTTGGGCTGGGTGGTCCTTGGGCTCAGGGGAGGTGATCAGACACCATTCCCAGGAAGTACAGACCTGTAACTGGCTGAGCAGAAAGACAAGTTCTGGCTCAGACCGAACGGGGCCCGTCACGCCACGGCCCCTGGGCCCCTGAATACATACTGACGCTCTGCCCGATTTCAGTCTCCTCTGCAGCTAACACCGCTCACAGCTGCTGAAGAGCACAAAGTGATACTTGTTGTGCCCACAGAACATCTGCTGGAGGCAAAACTTGTGTTTATAGCTCTTCACTTCAAAAGACTGGCCGTGTTATAAAAAGAAAGGGACCATCTGTCCGTCTTCTGGACCCCGGCACCTCTTGGAAAAGATTTCTATGCGAGAAGGCAGTGAGAAGTCAACACTGACTTCAGGGAACTATTTTGAGGCCAGGAAAGAATGGTGCCTCCCCTCCGAGGGTAAGTCGAGGCGGCAGATGAAAGCTGGCTTTGTGGAGGCCATGAGATGGAGGGCGCCACGGGAAGGAGGCGGGCAGCGGCCCCGCCGGGGCTGCCCAGCTGCTCCGGCTGTGCCGAGGGCCGGCTGGGAGGACAGAGAGGTGTGAGGGCAGAAGGGGAAGGGCCGAGAGGCCCTGGGGCCCTAGGAGGGGGCAAGAAAAAGTCAACACCGGTTTGCTGCTGCGCAAAACCAGAAGTCATCCGTCTGCATCCATCCACCCCGGCTTGTCCAGCCTTTCTTATCCAAAAAGCCCTTTAGGATAGCATCCGTTTCTGCATCTTGGGAACCACCTTAGGCTCAATGATTCCCTCCCAGTGGCTGGTAACTGAGGCGTTCTTACAGGGCGCACAGGGGTCCGATCTGTCTGTGAGGCCTGCTGGGCGTTTGTCTGCCTTAAGCTCTTGGGCACCGACATGGAGAAGTCACAGGAGAGGCCAGGAGAGGCCGGGTGGGTGCCGCGGTGGAGCTAGGTGAGCACCAGGTGGGGCTGCAGAGGAGGGGTTCCCCGGCCTCCCGGCCACACTCCCCGGGCTGGGCCCCCACTAACCGAAACTCCCCAACAAGGCTCTTCCCTCCTGGTCTACATGCTGGGAATGTCAGCTCATTGGCTCTGAAACAGCCCTGAACCTTCTTCCTCCCTCCTCCCCACCCCAGGAAAAAGCTGGTTTCTACCAGGTTCCAAGCAGATTCCAGAAAGCCTTGGTCTGTGAGCCTCCAGCTTGAGGCTTATTTTGTTTCAGATCAAAACCTGCTTTCCTTCTTAGCTTCTGTCCATGGGGTGGACATGGGGGAAAGGAGCTGTAGGTCAGAAGTGGGGTCCTCTGAGGACACCCCTTGTTCCCTTCCTGCTTGTCTCTGACAGGGCACCCCCACCCCCACCCCCGCCCCGCCGCCAGCTCATCCAGGGTGAATGAATTGAGAGCTTCCGCCTCCATCCTGGGGAAGGTTCTCATGCACGTTCTTAAATGCACTGAATTCCCCGCACTTGGGTGCCCGCATTTAGATTCCAAGGACGAAGGCAGTTCCTGGAATAGCATATTCAAGGCTCCCAGAATCCTAAAAGGTCACACTCCTTTTATTCTTGCCTCTTGTCTTTTCTTTTTTGTTCTTACTGATTTCTTTGGGCACATAAGAAAACACAGTAGGCAAAGCCTGCTACTTCCATTGAAATGAAATATTCTGCAGTCAAGCCACACACCATAAAGAAATAATTGCTCTCTGTATATATTGCTAATGGACATCTCTCAGCAATTCTCTGTCTCATAAGCTTTAAACACAGACATTAGTATAAATATGCAGAGATCCCCACTCGAGCAAATTACCCTGCATTTCTGAACAGAAGGAAGATTAACCATGTGCTGATATCTTTGAAGGAGCTCAGCAGAGCCAGAAAAATGCACTGGCCCTCTCTGGGAGCGAGCTGGGGACTCTGTGGGGTCTCGAGGACACCGCTGCAGGCCTGGCTGCAGCTCCTTTTCCCCAGAGCCCAGGATCCCCTGGAGCACTGAGGAGGGGACGGGCTCCACACTGGCCGGATCAGCTCAGCTGAGCTGCTTGGTCACCTGGGTGTCCTGCTTCTGGAGGCTTCCAGGCTCTGGCAGGTGCAGAAGCCAAGAGGCTGAAGATGCATTTTTTCCCCTGGCCTCTCAGCTGCCAGACAAAAGCCCTCAGGGATCATCAGGCCTCTGAGGTAAAAGGCCCAGGAGGAGCCTGGGGAGGTTTGTAGAGGTGGCATCACCACTGGAACCAGGGCCCACAGATCTCCCTTCCTCTGGCCTCCACACTTGGCCTCTCCTCTCCTCACCCCTCCTCCCTCCCCTACCCTGCTCACTCCCGCCGAGGGTCCCACACTCCCCGACAAAGGCCAGCACGGGGATAAGGGTCTCTGTCTTCCAGGGCTCAACAGCCTGTGCCACCGGAGCTGAACCCCAGCCTCAGCTTCGAGGGTCTATGAGGAAGGGCCCTCCCTTTCAGAAATCACCCCTCACCCCTGGTCACCAGGGAAGATGCCCCATCAGCACAAGTCGCTAAGTCTGGGGGTGACAGGGTCTGACCTCCACTGATGGCTGATTAGAGGGGTGGCAGCAGACGTTGGGGGGGCGGTGTCCTCAGCCCAGGCCACATGTCCTCTCTACAGATAGAGGCTAGGGACTTGGTTTTGCCTGGGCTGACAGCAGGGGAGGTGGGCCAGGTGGGAGGCCCACCTCAGGAACTGTGGGCCAGCCTTGCTGTGGGAGGTAGGAGGTGAATTATGAGCTAGTCAGGAATCACCGCGGAGCCAAGGGAGCCTGGTGTGCGGAGGTCTTCTGGTTATTTATTCTGTGTTCGCCTGCCTTTCCCACAGCAGAACCGGACGCGGGCGGAGAGGAACATTTACAATCCGAGGCCGAGGATAGGGAGTTGGGCCTCTCAGAGCTGGAGCCATAGCCTCATGGCCTCATCTGTGGCAGTAAAGTCTGGACAGAATGGTCGGAAGGCCTGGGAGCAAGGCTGTCCTCAGCCTCAGGCCTCCCATGAGGCTGGGGTTCCTACAACACCCGAGCCTTCAAGTCAGAACTCTGAGGCACCAGCCTCAGCCAGAAACAGAGGAGCTCAGGACCATCAGATCCTCTCCTCAGCTAACCCCGGCACGCGCAGACTTCACTCGCCCGGCTCACCAGCGAGCATCTTGATGGTCTATTTTCATGTCTGTCTTCCCCACTCGACTGTGAGTGACTTTAGATTTAGCAACTTCATGTGAAATTTTTAAAGATACCCTTTTCTCAAGACCCTTGCCTGCCACCTACCAGAAAACCGTCACAATAACTAAAGACATCTATGATGATGCTAGGTGAATGGCACCCCCTGGAGGTGTGCCGTGAGCAGCCTGTTAGGTACTTAGAGATGGTATTACTCCCGTCACCCTTAGAAGGTGCTCTTCTGGGCATATTACTCCTGTTGACGCGCTTAACTCTTGCAGCAACCTCTGAAGTGGGTGCTGTTATGACTTATTTACAGATGAGGAAAGCTGGGCTCAGAAACATGGAGTAACTTCCCCATGTTTACCCAACTGCTCAGGGACAGAGCTGGGATGGAAACCCAGACTGTCTGGCCCCAGAGCCTTGCCCTTTGCCCCATATGCACTGTTATATCCTCGGCACCTAATTCTGGATCTGGCCACGAGGATGCCCAGCAAGTGTGTGTTTTCTGGAACAACACAGAAGGGGCCTGGCTTCCAGCCTAGTCCAGCCTCCCCCGCCCTCCCCCCACTCCCGCACTGAATCTCTCTGCCTCCCCGTGTGAGAAATGAGGAGCTGGATGCAGAGTCTCAGAGGTTCAGGGACACGGAGACCCTACGGTAGCTGAGGCAGGTTGCCATGCAGCCAGACCCAAGGAGGTGCCCAGACGTGGGCCCAAGCTGTGCTCAGGGCTGGGGAGCCCCAAACCTCCAGGAGGACTTCAGGCCTGTCGGCCGTTCTCCACCAGGGCCTTTCAACCTCAGCCCACCCGACCTTCCACACCCAGGCCCTCCTGCCCACCCCGTCAGCCTCAGTGTGGTCTGTTTACCTCCCCCGCTCTGCTCTGTCACCCGTCCATCAGGGCTCCCTGGGTGGCCATGCGGCCTCCTCCTCTCCCCCTGGCCACAGGCCTGCCCCCTCACTGCTACTCTCCACTCCACAGTTAGAGCATCTCTAAAGTGCCCGTCTGAGCAGGCCCTGCCCTAGTCAAAACCCTTCGGTGGTCCTCACTTCTCACTAGGCTCCCTCCCCCGTCACCGGAGGCTACTGCCCCCTCCAGCCACCCCAGGTGTGGCTCTGGTCAGCCCCAGCTCCTGCCGCCTGCTGCCTCAGCCGGCACTGGCCCCGTCTCTTCGGATTCATGCCGGGGCCTCCACCTGAGCTGAGGCAGCTTACCCTCCTTGGGGAAAGTCAGGTGTGATCTCAGCAGGGTTTCCCAGCAACCATCCCCAGAACCCCTGTGGCTCCCAAACAGAAACCAGAGGGCCCTCCTGAGGAACTATAGAAAACAGAGTATGTATGTGCCTGCCCGAGAGTTCCCAGAAGGGCAGAGGATTCCAGAAAAGTGGAGCATTCCATCCCAACAAGAGCTGGTTCCTGCAGCCAAAAAGGGGAGAGGATCTCGGGTTACTGTCCCCCCAGCCCTCAACCCTTGAGGCTCCAGCCCCCTGGGAATCCAGCTCCTCCCCCAGGGGCAGGTAGCATTAGGGCTGGAATGAGAGTTGGTGGTTGATCAGGGGCATCCAGCCAGCCTCTGCCCTGGTCAGTCAATAGGAAGGAGAGAAGCCCAAGCTCTGAATGTTCTATACATCCAGGAGACCCTCCTGAGAAGGCTTCACCTGTACGGACGCACCTGCACACGTGTGCAAGGCCTCTGACCGCGTTCATCAGAGGGCCAGTCCTCCACCCTGCCAGGCTCTAGTTGTGGCTGGGCTTGGAGTCCTCCTGGCACTGGAGCAGGGGGAGAGGGGAACATGGGTGTATGATCCCCATCCCAGGACTAGGTCATTTATCTGAAGGATGTGGTCTTCCCCATCTGGGAGTAGAGACCCCACACACACACTGACCTTTGGCCTGGAAGGATCTCCAAAGAAACAACCTCCCCAGCAGGCTAGGAAGAAGGGCAGAGAGATGATGGGTCAGTGCAGCTTGAGGCTCAGAAAAGCCATTTGCTGGGAGCTCTGGGACCAACGGCAGCCAAATGCATGAGTGAGGATGCCTGTCGGCCTGGCTGTGCTGCCCAGCCCTCAAGAGCCTGCTGAA
>NW_006782866.1:1489970-1511787 GCF_000442215.2 Lipotes vexillifer
ACCAGCCCTTGGAGGGACAGAGAGGTCAGCAAAGATCCTCTAGGATCTGTGCTCCGTGGGGGCAGGGCTTTGGGTCTGTTTCATTCATTGCTGTATCCCCAGTGCCTGGAACACGGTAGGTGCTCAATAAATATTTGTTGAATGTACGAGTGAATAGAATGAGTGAAGGAATGAACGAGTCCAGCTGAAAGTGATCGATTATGCTCACAGTACTGAAGCATAAACCTTACCGCAGTGCTGTGGACACAGGGTGGGAATCTGGGGGGATGGGACAGCTTGAGTAAAGGTATCGAGGTGGCTCCAGAGTCAGGGTGTCTTTTAAGGCAGAAGTCATCCTGAAGAAAGTTGTCCTTTTTCAGTCACCTTCTATGATTTTATATAACTTAATTCAAATGTTCTGCCCTTTGTCACATTTTCTCTTGTCCACTTTGGCAGCGTTTAACCTTATTATCTTATTATGGCCCACTGCCCATAAGTAACTCACTCTCTGAGGGAGCCTTGCCTTGTGCAGGACCACGTCACGCTTCTGGGCAATGAGCAGAGTTTCTCCTGATGGGTGGTTGCGCTCTCAGGGGCTTTGGCCATGTAGGCCTTGGCCATTTCTAGGGTTACCTGGGGGTAGTGCAGCTTCTGGTCTGTGGCCATTGAGTTCACCAGCACCACCTGGGGCCCCAGCCCCTCCCAATGGGTCCATCCTGCCTTCCTTCCCTTCCTGAAGGTCTGAGGTCCCCTCACCACCTCAAGTCCAGAGCCCAGGCCCCCAGCTGACTCCAGATCCAAGGCCTGGGCTTCGCCTTGGCCCCTCCCATCCCACCCCAGGGCCCCTAGCAAGGATCTTGCCCAGCAGGCCCACCAGCCAGCCCTCCAGCTTGCCTCCCCAGCCAGCTCTACCCAGCCTCCATCACCCACAACCCCCTCCTTTGTCTACAGCACGACCGTTCATGGTGCTCCTTGGACCCTGAGCCTCACCTTCCCAAATGACCCCTAAATCTCTCTAGGCCCCTGGGCAGGCCCTGCCCTGCCCTGCCCTGAGAAAGGCAGCTAGGGCAAGCAGGAAACAACGAACTATAGCAACTTAAAATTATAAATGCGGGGCTGCGAATTAAGCAGCGTTTGATTCAAATCTTGCTTCTGCCACTCAGTGGCCAGGGACTCTCTCTGAACCCCATTTTTCTCATCTGTGAAATGAGTTGCTTCAGCCATAGAGTTGCTGGGAGAATAAAAAGCGATAATGTAATCCGTGCATCTCAGCGGGGTAGCAGGAAGCATGCACGCTGGGGGCTTTTCAAAGCGCGGGTGCTTCCTCCCCTCCCCTCAACAAGATGAAGCCGATGGGGGCGGGGTGGCCATTGGGTATATATGACTTAAGGGATCAGTAAGATGGCTGAGGGCGGCAGATGTAAAGTGCCTCTAGACCCAGTATATGACACGTGGTAAACAACCCAGAAAGGCGCTAGCTTTGGGTTTTAAGGTTGGGTTCCTACTCCTCGCCGGCCGTGAAGCCCAGCACAACACCCAGACCTAGCCGGTCGTTCTGACTGGGGTGCAGGTGCCCGCGCGCGGACTTGGGCGCGCCGCCTCCGGGAGAGGGGAGGACCCGCCGCCTCCGGGAGGGGGGAGGACCCGCCCCCAGTGACGTAGCCGGGCCCGCCCCCCGCACGTGCCTCCGGGGAGGGAGGGACCACGGGAGGTTCCCGGGCTCGCTGGGCGGTCGCGCGTCTGCAAACGCCTATTTGCATATGCGCAGGCTGGATATTTATAACTTCTCTTTAGCGAGTTCCAAGTTATTGATGTCTTCAAGTGACTTTAATCTGAGGCTTCTTTTCTTCAAATGGGCTTTTGATTTCCGGAGTGATATTATACATGGCTGTAAGCTATTGACTGAGCGATCGCCGTTGTGTTCTCAATGTGCTGATGCTGAAAATCTGCGATATAAATAAACTTCCTCTGGTAGAATCATTATAAAGCACAAGCAGCAGAAATTTATGGAAAGAACAGATTAAATGCTTAGACTTAAATTCTTCAGTGTGCTGCTTGCCCTAAACTGCTGTGTCTGGAGTTTGGGCTGCTGATTCAGGTGGAAAAAATCAAACGGACACATCGCTTGTCGGTGCATTTTTACTATGATCTATAGTGTTGCCAAAAGAGAAAGCTCAAAAGCTGCCATTGATAATCCTGTTTAAAACTTGGAGCATAAATTATTAAGACCTGTAGTTTCTTTTTGGAGTGGTTGGGGATTGGGGCGTGCAGCACAGTAAAGAAATATAACACCAATATGTGCTTATACATTGTAATGTGGGACATTTTTATGCCCATAATAAAACATTCCACCTACAACTATGTTTATGAAAGCAACAGATAGGAGATCCATAATGCCACTTAATAGAGTTAATCACCTCCCATCGGAATAGTTTAAAAGGCTTTTTATTGCTTGTTGAAAAGCTCTGACCATAATTAATTCTCCACACACTGTCAGGTGCCAATCAGAGGGCTGGAGACAGCGAAGGGAACTTTCTAGCACACTGGTGCCGGGAGGGTTCTCAGAAGTGGGTCCAGTTGTCTGAACTTCAGGTCTTTAAACTGGTAATCTAGCCTCTGTGTTAAACTTTGGGCTCTGGCTGGGGCTTGAAGTTCTAGATTTTAAGCTCTGGGCTCTAGATGTAAATTCTCAGTTTGCTCTAGGTCCTGGGCTCTGGACCGGTCCTACCCTCTTAACTCTAGACCCTGGATGACCCACGCTGGGTCCCTGGGACCCGAATGAGATGATCCCACAGCACATCTGTACTGAGACAGCCAAGAGAAGGGAACGGATGCTTCCTAACAGTCTTGGTTTAGTTGGCTGTCAGCTTGGTGGATCAGGTTGTCCACAGAAATTTATGCTGTTTGCCCTCCCTTCACCTCTGACCATTCCAGCCAGTTTTCAACAGAGGGGAGGGAAGCCATGGCTGGCCTGCCCTAGGGTCAGCGTATGGGTGAAGGCTGGTCCCTCAAGACAACAGTCTGCCATGGAACAGACCCAGTCTCATTGGCCAGGCCCACAGGCAACCAGCCACGGAGGCTCCGGAGCTAATCTCTCCCCATTTCCTCCAAAGGAGATGGCTTTATCTCCTTTGTCCCTTATCACACAGCCACTGAGTGACTGGAACCACAGGGAATCTCCCTAACAGCCCAGAAAAGCTGAGGAGGTGAAGGGTTAGCCCAAAATAATTAAAGAATAAAATCGCCCTATACAAGCTCAGTTCCAGCCAGCAAGAGTGAAGCAGGCAGCAGGGAGGCAGTGCTCTCCGATGGGGGCGGCGGCAGCGTAGGGGGTCTCTCAAGTGCCCAGGCAGCAACTCCGCGGAGGCTGAGAGCTGAGCTGAAGCCAGCTGGTACTCTAGCAGAGATTTTTCCGGGTGTGAAAGCTCTTTTTTCTCTTGGATAGTTGGACCAACAAGAACTAAGAGTGGCCCCTGAGGGCAGCCAAGTGGAGGGTGGATGAGCAGGAAGGCTGAGCTCTGTCTCCCAACACGGCCTGGCAGACTTCTCTTCGCCGGACTGGCCTCCCAGGGCACATGAGAGCTTGGTGGATAGCTTGTCACCAGAGGCTCAGAGGCTTTTGTCCTTGCTGGGGAGGTCATCTTAAGAGCTCTGTGTTAGACAGAATCATACCTGAATGGACTTCTGGCACCCCACTGGAACACCAGTCACTGGGTTTCCATCATGGCCTGGAAGGATTGACACCCCTCTGCCACCTCCTTACCACCAGCACCACCCAAAGTGAGAACTGTGCTCAGGTGAATTGGCCTTTCAGCTTGGGAGGCTTTTCCTGACCCGGGCTGTGCACTGGGTCCATGAGGGGCACTGTCTACAGCTGCCTTCCCAGAGGTGAGCACCCTCCTGGGGACAGGCCACACCTCCCCCATCCCAAGTCATGCACAAGTCACAAGGACGACTGAGAAGATCGTCAGGCAGGGGTTCTGTAGGGGAAAGGCTCATTTGTGCCCTCAGCCAACAAAAATGTAGTGAGTGCCTACCGTGCATCACAAACAGAACACTCTGCCCTCACAGAGCTCACATTCTGCCTCCCCAAAGCCTCCCAAATGGCCATGGCCTCCACCCCCTGGATTCAGCAGCGAGAGAAATAAGAAATTGGATGTGACCTTTCCAGAGCTGTGCATAGCAGGCTGAGCTGGGAACCCAAGTGCCGGGGCCTGGTTCTCTGGTGGATCTTCAGGCTCGCATCCCAGGCCCCCTTGGGGAACTCCCTCTACCCCAGGCAGCCACTGGCGGAGTGTGCCCAGCTTAGGGAGGACACCCTGACGAGTGCTGAGCCTGCAGGAAGGAGGATCCACCCCAGGCAGTCACTGGCGGGGTGTGCCCAGCTTAGGGAGGACACCCTGACGAGTGCTGAGCCTGCAGGAAGGAGGATCCACCCCAGGCAGTCACTGGCGGGGTGTGCCCAGCTTAGGGAGGACACCCTGACGAGTGCTGAGCCTGCAGGAAGGAGGATCCACCCCAGGCAGTCACTGGCGGGGTGTGCCCAGCTTAGGGAGGACACCCTGACGAGTGCTGAGCCTGCAGGAGGGAGGCTCTGAGGTTTCAGTGACTCTTAGTCCTTCTCAGGGAACAGAGCCAGAGGCCAGCAGGGTGCGAAACTGGCTCATCCTTGAGGCAGCAAAGCAAGGGAGACTGAAGTTACAGAGGCCATAACTGTTTGACAAGGCCTGGGAGAAGGGGTTGCAAACCAGTGCTGGAGGCACAGTCAGCGTCCGTTGAGGGGATGTGGGGGAACGGTGCCAGTCTCTCATCTTGACAGGGCAAGTTGTCTTCTGAAGTCTAATGTCTCCCACTGGGTTTATGCAAATGAGCTGTAGGACCAGTTGGGCAGACAGCACACATGGGGCACCCACTGACAGGGCGGAGTGGAGTGCCCAGCCACAGGCCAGCCCACCTAGACTGGCACAGTGCACCTAGACCGGCCCGGCCCTTGGCGATCAGAGCTGTCTTCCAGCAGCTATCAGGTCCCCACTCTCTCTGCCCACGGCGCTGGTGGCCTTGAGGACCCCACCAGGCAACTGCTCCTGAGCCCTCCTGGTCTGTGGCCTTCGGTGAGCCCTGAGGCCTGAGCGAGTTGGGGATGGGGTTTTGGTGCACAAAGCTGGGCTCTGTGAGTAGAGGACTTCTAGGATGAGCTTGCTAATAGAGATATCTGTTCTGGGAGGTCGTGATACAACCTGTCACTAACCAGAGCACCCTGCCCAGAGTTCTCACCAAGAAATCACAGACAGCTGCTTGCAGGCGGGTGAGTGATTTGCAAGGACCACAAGAATATTTGCATAAACATATATATGGAAGTGTGTGTTTATTTGCATTCATTTGCATAAATTCCTGGCTCTTCGAACTGTCGATCCTTATTTTTATTTTATTTTTTTCACTAAATTTCGTTGAGCTCTGGAGATTTCAGTAATGAGAACAAAAAAGCAGAAACCACAGCACTGGGGCAGGAGACCAGAAGTTTTCAACTTTGCTAAACATTAAAATTTCCTGGGGAACTTTTTAAAAATCCTGGTGCCTAGATCACCCCCAACCCACTGCGGGTTGTGGGGCCCAGGCATCAGTATTTGTTTTTTGAAGCTTCCAGATGAGTTCTTCGATGCACAGGCCAAGGTTGACAACTGATGCCTTAGGCAGGGCAGGCTCCTGTCAGATCAAACCCGCCTCAGCTTCCAGAGGGAGACACCGGGCACCTCACCTCACCTCCCTCATATGTAAAAGACAGTCGAAACTTAAGAGCAGCGACGTGCGTGAAGGGCCATCTCAGCACACACGGGCTCTCAGTGAAAGGTCGCCATGCCCTTCATCATCATCACCATCTCTGTGCAGTGTCACCATGCAGAACCAGAGCACCTGGACACCTGCCCGCTCCTTCTGGCCCTGCCACCCAAGTCACCCTGGACCACCTGGGCCTCCTATCCACCCCTAGGAATAGCGAGTGCTCCAGGGTGGGCCTGGGTCTGTTCTGGCTGACGTGCACGGTCCTTTCTTCTTCTAGATGACTTCCAGGCAGATGGTCCGTCACTGCTCAGATGCCTGGGGAGTGGGTGCTGGCAAGGGAGAGAGTGCTCTCGAGAGCGTGCCCGCGTGGCCCTGCTCGCCTCCCTCCGCCCTCTCTCCAGGCTGGGAGAGAGCCAAGTGCTGGGGATTGCAGTGTTTTCTTTCCCTGGTGGGTGCTGCCAGGGGAAGAAAGATGCTGGAGATATGGAAATGCCTACCGTACTCAGCGCGGTTGTTCCCAGGGTTCTGCGGCTTCTCGCTCTCCCTGCTTGATGCCATCGCTCTGCCCGTCCACCAGCCCGCTGCCCCAGACTCCATAGAGTCCGTGGTCCCTCCATGGGCTTTCCTGCTTCTGTGCCTTTGCTTGTGCCGTGCACTCTGGGGGCCACACTTCCTGCAAGGAAGGACTCAGGATTTATTGGCTCAAATCCTATCCATTCAAGACCCAGCTCAGTGCATCCTATTCCGTGACACCTTGTCTGATCCAGCAACTATTCATTCATTCCCTCAATCACTTATTCAGACCTTACCTGAAACCTGTTCGGAGCCAGAAGCTATGCCAGGCAGTGGGGTACAGAGGCTAGTCAGATCCAGGCTCTGCTTTTGAGAGCTTTTCTCAGCAGTGGGAGCTGTTTGGAGCAGTGAACAAAATCTATTACGTTCTCCTCTGCAGCAACTGCCAGAGAAACAGAAAGCTCCTGTCTGTGCAGACGTACCCCATTAAGAGAGCTGCTCAGGGTAGACAACATAGGTCTTGCTAACAGGGGACAGGCACAGCCATACCCTGGCCTGCAGAGCCCGAGGAAGGAGAGAAGTGCTGGCTTCAAAACCTCCAGGAGGTAGAGGGGAGAAGATGGGAGCTGAGGGAGCAGCTTCTGGGGGCAGCCAGCCCACTCCAGCCAGCCCTGGCTCCACCTCTGCTAGGACACATGCGGTCATTCCCAAGGCCTCGGGGAGCTCTACAGCTTGATTTGCAGACCTGCCCAAGTCCAGGTCAGCTGTGCTGGGGAGAGCCTTCTTTCCAGCCTGCCCCAGGGCCTGGATGCTTCTCCCTGGGCCCAGGGCTGTAGGTACCCACCCAGACCCTCCTACCCCATGGATTCCCCCTCACCTCCACCCAATCCAAGGCAAAGTTCACCCCAAGAAGGAGCCAGCCCAGACCCCCACAGGAGAGCCGTAGAAGGTCCAGGCCCACAGGTGGCAGAGACAACTCCCAGGTCAGGACCAGCATCACCTTCCCCATCCCTGGGCCCGAACGGGAGGCTGATTCTCCATCAGGTTCTGTGCCATCCCTGGGAACTGCAGACCCAGCTGGTCAGGAGCCCTCCACGTGGCCAGGCTGCAAGGTCTCAAACCCTCGAATCCCGCAGGACTCTGCTTTCTTTCCCTTTTGGTCAAAGCCATTCACTCCATCAGCAAACACCCTCCCTGCCCCTCCCAGTCCCCCCACTGGGGTCCCATCTGTGGGCACCCACAGTCCAAGGGCTTGAGAGATGAGAAAATAACCTTGGCTCTGTAGTGAGCCCAGTGTGGTGGGACAGAAGGCGGCATCTGAACCTGGTCTCGTGGGATTGGGTAGACGGGTCCTGCAGAGGAAGAGGACCCGGTAAAGGGAAGGGAACAGACTGTCCAAACAGCAGCTGGGAGCTGCCCCTTCAAGTCCATACCACGCCCTTCACTACGCGTCACTGCCATTATCCCCCCAGTGAGTGTACAGCTGCACCTCGTGCCAAGAAGGCTTCCAAGGGCAGAAAGTGGGGCACCGGGGTCGCCCTATTCTCCTCTCCACCTGCACACAGACACTCCATTCCTGTAGGTTGATTCCTGCTCTATTCTCCTCTCCACCTGCACACAGACACTCCATTCCTGTAGGTTGACTCCTGCTGGACACAGCCCATGCGGGAGACTGGGCTAGGCTGGGCTTCTTAGCCTTTGTGCCATGCAGGGGGTGGAGCCGCCCCTCGTGCCCACCTTCCGTCAGCCTCTGAGCACAGTGGCAGGTGCCCACCCACTGTGTCCAGCCCGCCCGGAGCAGAGGTACACCAGAACCCAGGACTGCAGCTGAGACACAGGCCCGGCCCTGTCTGCACAGGATGGCTTCTCTTGGGTAATTACTTCCAATGAGAGTTTTTGAAAACAGTACTCTGGCTTTATTATAGAGTCTAATAGGTTCAGCTTCTCAAGAAAAATAGACTGTCAGGCTAAATACCTCTGGGGAAGTGACCAGGCAGAGAGGGGTATCATTAAAGCCAAACAGCTCAGCTGAAATCATGAGAACAGTGTGAAAGGTCCTGTGTCAGGGAAGTCAACCCAGAAGGTCCAGGAGCACGGCCTGCACGTGTGCCCAGACAGGACTGTCTTCCTGCATCAGGGTCTTGGCTGCGTATGTCACCACCGGGAACCCAGCATGGGTGAGCCACCCCGGGACCCAGTCCTGTGGGTTCCAGAGGCTGCATGGGGCTCTGGGAATGCGGGGAATGAAAGGCACCAGAGCTCACAGTCTAACCAGAGACAGAATTCATCAGGCGAAGATCACATACCGAAGAGGGAGGGCCTGGCTGGCGAGAAGCCTGAGCCGGAGGCGGGAGGTGGGGTCGAAGGGGGGACGGTCAAGAGAGCCCACCCGGAGACCTTTCTAGGGACCAGGCTTGGGGTGCCTCGTCCACGGGCTGCGTGCACCCAGGACCCCACGGCCAGAGTGACAGGCAGGAGTGCAGGACACCTGGCTGGTAGACGGGGCACCGAGAGTGGGCCCACCCGAGGCAGGGCCGGGGCTGACTCCTCCCCGGTGGCCATGGTGTCTCTCAGGTGTGACACCGGGGCTGGCCCTGGCACGCTAAGGCAGACCTGGCCCTCTGGCCCTGCAGCTGGCCCCTGATCTCCTGGGGGGCACAGCCCCACTTTCTTCATTTATGCTAATTTTCTAATTTTCCTAGAATGATGGTGGCGATTAAAGACCATCGGCGTTAGGAAAATTGAAACATCACCTAGGCTTCCACCTCCCCTGAAATGACCTGAGGCGACGTGTTGCCACAGACCTGACCCTGCCCAGGCCCTCAGGAGGGGTGAGCACGGATGGAGACCCAGGGGCAGACGGCCACGGAGAGACACTCCCTCCGAGAGGAATACAGAGGGACAAGTGCGGTAGAGAGGGGTCCCCATCCCCCCAAACGCCCGCACGCACGCACGCTCTGGCCCTGCCTCCTCACCCCCAGTCCCCTCGGCCTGTGAATCCTCTTGTCCTGCCATGTGACTCACAGAGCTCCGAGCTGCCATCAGGCCCTGGCATCTGGGCTCCCCGTTTCACTGCCTTCTTTAGCTGGGTAACCGAGCCGATTGTACTCCCAGCTCCGGTTCACTAATTCTCACAAATCCTTTTAAACGATTGATTGATTTGCTGGAACCGTGGGGGAGGGCCATGAGTCCCCCGCTCCTTGTCTCTCTCTCCTGTCTGGTCCCCCATCCTCCCCAGCACCTCGTCCCGCCCCCTGTCTGTGCCGTCCTGCCCCTTCCTCGGGCAGGGGGCTGACTGTCCCAAAGCCCAGCTGGCCGGAGCCTTTGAGGGACTCCCTTCAGGAAGCTTCCAACGGAGCAAGGTTCCACGGGATATAGCCCGTGACAATTTAGGCTTGTTGCTCTTCTGTTTCCAAAGCACGCCCTCCTCTGGGGTCTGCAGTGTTGGGTGCAGAAGTTCTGGGGCCCCTCGCTCGCCTCTCCCCCACCCAGCCCCTTTGCTCACCCACACAAGACAGCTGTCTCACCCAGGCTTCCCAGGAGCCTGGTGGAAGGCAGGTCAGCAGGGTCTCTGGGTGAAAGACGATGGGGCCGTCATGGTGGCCAGTCCGGGTAAAGAGCCCAGGACCCTCTGGGAATCCAGGGCAGTGAAGGAGGGAAGCAGGGACCCCTGTGGGCTCCCCCTGCCCTGGGCTGCCTGCTGGCCAGGAATGGAGGGTAGACAGCCCTCTCCACGTTTGCCCCAGGTGAAGAAACCAGGTGGCGCATTTTTTAGACTGGGCACCTGGAGTCGCATCTTCTCTGCTGGAGGCTGGGCTGTGCTGGAGGATGCGGTAGCCGCCGCCGTCAGCTCCCCGATTGCTTAGTTGAGCTCTGAGTTCATACCTCTCTGGGGGTACACGCAGGACTGACACCTCTTTATTCAAATTCTCTGGTGGGTCCCAGCTACAGATTCTCACATGTATTCAGAAATCTGACATCTTGCCCCTAAGATAATGAAAGGTAAAACAGAAAGCTGTAAAATGGTAGTAGCAGAGCCCAGGATAGCACAAAGGCTGATGGCTCCGCATCAGAGGAGGGCCTCTGTCCTCGCAGCCCCAGAGGCAAGGCCTGGAGACCATCTGTTTGAGGGGCTCATCCAACGATGCAGAAGGAACCGAAGCAGCACGCAGCACCTGGTTTCTGAATGCCATGCTCCAGGCCTTACCCGGAGGTGGGGACCCTGGAGCTCCGAAGCCAGGGACAGTGGTCAGAAATCCTCCCCTTGGCCCTAGCCCTACATGGACTCTCAAAGCCCTGTGGTTCTGCTTCCCCCTAGACCCCAGAGCCCCCTCCACCGTCCTCCAGGCTCTAGACCAGGCCTCACCCTCACCGCTCACCTGCCCAACAGCAGCAACCCCTAGGGGCAGGGTCTCACCACCTCCAGTCATTTGCTCCCCATTCGTCCCACCCCTCTGTGCCGCAGGGAACTGGGACAGCTTTTCTAAATTTCCCTCCCAGGCCAACAGTCTATAGGTCCTAAGCACAGCTTATCCAGCCTGTCATGGGGCTCCAGGCCTCTGCACAGACAGACCTCCCCTCACCCACTTTTACACTGTGCTCCCCCCACGCCCTCGGCAGCTCTGCTAAAGGGGCATTCATCACGCCGCGTACGACACAGTGTAACACGGGTGCATGCATGTCTGTCCCACTCGGGTCCTGGGACGCCAAACACAGTCCACAGCTCTGACAGAGTTCAGCCGAGCAGACCTTTATTTGAGGCTAAGGAGTTGGGCTGGGAATTGGGACAGGAACGGAGGCAGCACAGACCGGTCCTCAGCAGGGCCTGTCTGCTTGGAACTCTGCACTGGCAACATCTCCCCCCACCCGGTGCTCAAGCGCCACTGAGCCACTGACTCCGCCAGTCTCCACGGTCACCATCACCAGCTGGCCCTGCACGCCTCCCTGGAACCTCCAAGTCCAGGGCACGAGCGTGAGACCAGCCGAGCCCAGGTCTCCTGGCTACGTGCCAGATGCCAGGGAGCCGCCTCCACTCCACTCCCACAGGGACAAGGCCCAGTCCCCCAGGCATCTTGGGGTTCTCCCCAGTAGAAAGGGGGTTCCAACGGCAAGCAACCAAACTCACCTGTGTTCACTGCAGCGTCTACCTCCCCCATCAGACCGTGAGCTCCTTGAGGATGGAAACTGGTTTCATCTTCTTAGTCCAGGGCCTGGCACATAGTAGGTCCTCAGTAAACCTGTGTTAGACTGTGAGCTAAATTAAGAATAATACCTCTCCTCATGTGCCTTTGGCTCTCCACGGTGACATAGCTAGCCATCCCCCGACACCCCCTGCTCTTCCTGGTCATCCCCAGGCCACCCATCTCTCCCTCCTCAGGGGGACTTCAGTGCCCCCGCTGACTGCCATGGAGCTCTTATCTGGCTCTTCGCCACAGGCGCCTTGTGTCCCCACTGAGCTTCACTCTCCCCTAGGACGGGGATGGTCTGGCTCATCTACTGCCCCGGCTGCTCTGCAACTCCCACCCCCAACTCCAGCTCGCAGCCCTGTGCCCTGCACCTTGAAGGTACCTGACAAATGTGCTTCAGCTGGTTGACTGTGTACCTGGGAAATTCAGAGGAGGGCATCAGAATGGGTTGGAAGAGCAGAGTGGCCATCGGGATGAAGGGAAGGCCTGATGGTGTGCAAAAGGCGGGGGGCAACGCGGGCGGGTGCAGTGTGAGGATGTGGGCCCCGGTGTGGGGTGTGAGACCACTCACGGTTGATTCTGAGCAGCCTTTTTGAGTGTAGGAGACAAAACTGACTCTCTCGCTCCCTCTCATAAAATTCACCCATGGCACCCAGTCTCCTGTGGGATAAAGACCTCGGGAGGGTTTGTTTTTTCACAGCCTGACATGGGCTTGCCTCTAACACCGCATGCTCAAACACACATATTCACACACATATGCTCGTACACATACATGCATGCGTACATACATGCTCATACACGCATCACATGCTACACACACCATACGTTCTTGCCCACGTACTTATACACACTACTCACTCAAACACACACGTACATATGTGTGGTTCACACCTTACCCCTCCAGCCCACCTGGTCAGCTCCTACTTATCTTTCCAGTGTTCCCTTAACCATCGCCAGCCCCGTGGAAGCCTCCCTGCTTTCCATGGAGCAGAGCCAGCCCCCTCCTCTGCTCCTCTTCTGCCCGACGTTCGCCCCGCTAAAACTTCTCACCCAGCATCACAGTTACTTAGTGCGTCCCCCGTTAAACAGTGAGCTCCCCGGGTCTCTGAACATGTGCATTCATGTGTGTCCCCAGGACCCCACCCAGTGACCAGCACACAGGAGACAACACCCATTTGATAGACAGATGAGTGGGACAGACACAAGGTATCTGAAGTTCCCAGAGTCTGTCTCTGAAAGGGGATGTCCACGCCTCAGCCTCATTCAGCTGTGGACTTAGTCTCCCCCTCCAGGGCACCTCTAGCCTCTCTAAAGCCCTCCCTGCTTTCTGCCCTGACCCCTGGACACTTAGAGCTCTCCAAGGTGCTGAACTTGGTTCTCTCACTTGGCCCCAACTATCTGTCCTGGCCTCTTGACTCTAGTCCCTGTAGCCAAGAACCAGCCCCGGCTTCCAAGAATCTACGCGCTGGTGGAGAAGAAACTGTCTCTAAATACACTATAGGCAGAACACAGTTCACAGAGGCACAGAGCATTATGAGAGCACAGAGGGAGGGGCGTGCTCCCCACCCCAACCCCAGACCTCAGTTTCAACTCTGTCCCTGCTGCCAGACTCAGTCTCATCCTCCCCTGATCCTGAGGACCAAGACCCCTGTGGGCACCCGCCTCCCTGAGGGAGTTCTAACCAAGTTCTAGCCCCTGAAGGGGGCCACCTTCCCTCCAAAATCCTTGACCATTAGGCTGCTCCGAGCTCATCTGCCTTGGCCTCTCACCAGGCCCTTGTGAGCCCCACCTTCAGCATCCTGACCTGAATCACCTGGATGCTTAATTCACTGCACATCAGCCCTCCCCACTCCAGCGTGTCACGCTGGAGTCCCAGCTCCTTGCAGAGCTCTCTGCACACCGGTCTTGACCTCATTTCTCACCCAAGCGTCCTAAGCCCTGACCTTTTCCCGAGATCTCTCTGACCACCTCCCACCATGACATTTTCACCCTCTCCTGCTTAGAGTATTCCCGTCACCCCCTCAGCTTCCAACCTCAGAGCAGGAGAAGGAGCCAGGCAGAACCTTCTTTACTGGGGCAGGAAGGACTAACAGCTGCCAGTGTTGACCTAACCAGGCACTTCCCTCCAACTACAGCCTCAGGGTTTGCTCAGTGGCCTCCTGCTCAGCCAAAGGTCTGCCCCCACTTCTGCAGTGACCACCCTGTGGCCAGGCTCCTCAAGGCTGGTGCTGGGGTCCTAACATTCCGCCCCCAGCCTCCCCCATCCCTCCCCAAACAAAATACCATTCCCTTTGCCTCTTACCCCAAGGTCACAAGGCAAGAGCTGTCAGTGAAGGTGGCCAGTTATTGGCCTACGTGTGGGCAGGTCTTACCATCCAGGCATCTGGGAACCTGGAAAGTTGAGAAGACCACCTCTCTCTGACCACTGAGTGTGAAGCCCTCTGTTCTGAAGAGTTGCCTTGAGGGCTCCAGGCTGCACCTGTGCTCAGCAGAGCTGGTGGGGTGGTCAGTCTTTCCCAGGAGGGCTTTTTAGGCTCTTCAAAGCCATTGGCACTGAACAAAATAGATAAATCCCTCCCCAAGGAGAATCTAATCAATGTAACCACGCTTTAGCAGCCATAGATGCCATACAAAGTGTGGGGTCATCATCTTTATTATTAACACTGGTGTCTCCTGAAGTTAGAAGGGGCTTGATTTTTGCATTCTTTCCGTCTGATTCCACACAAGTGTGACATTTCAAATGGTTCTTTTGGATCATGTTTTGGGGAAGTTATTCTTACCACCCAGACCATGTCTGCATCTGGTCTGTAACACACCCTGAATTCCAATCAGAAAGGAACTTTTTGTGAAAAACATGGTGTCAGGTGTCCAGTGGGGAGGGGGGCGGGGGGGGGGCGGAGAAGCAAGCCCTCCAGGAGATCACAGCCTAGAAAGGAGACAGACAGATAGACATTCCTCTGAAATTAGGCAGCCAGGGATCTCTACTGCAATTGAGACACCAGCAAAGTCTCGTGGGACCACAGGAGAGGTCTGTGATCCAGGAACTCGGTAAGAATTCTTATAGGATGGAATTTAAGCTGAGGCTTAGGGGATGGATGAGACCCTAAGAAACAGGTGTTGGGGGAACGTTGGCCAAAGGGGCAGAGAGAAACAACCAAAGTGAAGGAACAGGATACAGCGGGCACGAACTTAGAGAAAGGGCTGAGGGGTGGGTGGGGACATGAATAGAAGTGAAGCTATAAACAAAGGTTAAAAACAGGTCCTAGAAGGCTCTGGGAGCCACTGGGTAGGAGTTTAGGAATGAGGAATCAGGCATTCCTTGCCTGGGTGGGCCTGAAGATGAGGCAGTCATGGTGATTCTGTGGCTCGATCTAGGTCTCTGGGTCATGCTGCCCCCATGCCCAGGCTGGCAGCTGCCTCTGGTCAGTCCTTGACTCTAAGAGACAGAGGAAGAGAGGGGGATGTTTCTGTTAGTTTTAGGTGGGTTTCAAAACAACTGAAGGGGGAAAATTTTAATGATTTTTATATCATCTTGGAGGGCATAAGAATGTTCCAACTGAAATGCAAACTTCATTCTGCTGAGCAAATGCTTAGTGAGCACCCGCTGGTAGGCAGTCCTGGGGCGGGGACTGTAGGAAGAGAAAGGACCTTTGGTGCTTGAGAAATAGGTCTGTCACCCAGCATTGGACGACATGGAAAAGGCAGGCTGGTGAGAGGTGGCAACTGTTCTTAGGACTTTTGTTCCCTTTCAGATAAATGGCAGAAATTTCCATTCGGACAGCAGGACAAACAGAAGGTCTCCTCACTAAAATGCTAAGTCAGGCAAGAAGGCTGAGTCTTTCACGCTTCCCTGCTCTAGAGAACCCCGTTTCCTGGGAGGGTTTGCCCACACGTTGGTGGGACTGGGACTGGGTGACTTCCCCATAGAAGGCCCATCCCTCCGACTCAGGCTGGGCGTGCAGCCCACGGGGGGTTTTATTCCATCTTACCAGGAAGCTGGAGCCCAGCTGGCTCTCAAGGCTGATTCTGAGCCCGGTACTTCTTTGGAAGCGGAAAAAGGGGAGGTGTGTATATCCGATGGGGGGGGGAGGGAAAAGGAAGAAGGGCAGCATCCGGCTTGGCAGCCTGGCCGCTCCCTGACCGGCTATGGCAGAAGCAGCAGGAGGCTCTGTTTGTGTAAAGCCATCATTTGTCCCCACGGTGTCGGCACATGTCAGGCTCCTGGTCCCGAATGAATTATCCTCTGGGTGTGCATGAGAGTCTTCGCTGTGCTATCTCAGTATATTTCACAACTGCTCTGAGTTTATAATTTTTTCGGGTCCTTTATCAAATAGGTGTCATAAATACCAGTGGAGTCAGGTGCATTTATCACCTAGCTGGGTTCTTACTTGAGCTCTGAAAAAAATTATTTGGCCGCACAACCTTTCTCGGGGCTCTGATTTAATGGACTCCGCTGCAAAGCCACTGAAATTCGTTGCCTTTTAATATTTGACATCTCTTCCTCTTTATTACGACCTCAGACAGCCCTTCTAGTCCAGCTGGAACGAGCGCATTAGTCTCTGACAAATAACTTGTGTCGTTTGGTGAAAAATATGCAGAAGTTTGGCTGCAACTTCACCTCCAGTGTTGGTTCTGTTTGCGGCCTCACTCTCCTCTAAGCAAAGCATCCAGCCCCAGGCAGACCCTTCCTAGAGCCTCCTTTCCCTCTGATGCCACTTGCTGCTGGATCCACAGAGCTGGTTTACCCTAACCACATATAATGGAGTTTGAGGCAGGGTGTTTAGAGATTTCTGTGTGGGGTTAAGAATTAGCCTCATAGGGCTTCCCTGGCGGCGCCTTGGTTGAGAGTCCGCCTGCCGATGCAGGGGACGCGGGTTCGGGCCCCGGTCCGGGAAGATCCCACATGCCGCGGAGCGGCTGGGCCCGTGAGCCATGGCCGCTGAGCCTGCGCGTCCGGAGCCTGTGCTCTGCAGCGGGAGAGGCCACAACGGTGAGAGGCCCGCGTACCACACAGAAAAAAAAGAATTAGCCTCATAGAAGCACTCTTCACAAGAGCTCAAAGGGGGAAGCAACCCAGGTGCCCACTGACAATGAATGGATAAGCAAAATGTGATCAATACATACAATGGAATAGTATTCAACTTTTAAAAGGATGGAAATTTTCACATATGCTACAACATGGATGAACCCTGAGGACATTATGCTAAGTGAAATAAGCCAGTCACAAAAAGACAAATACTGTATGATTCCATTTATATGAGATACCTAGGGTAGTCGAGTTTAGAGACAGAAAGTAGAATGATCATTGCCAGGTGGTGGGGAAAGAGGGGAATGGGAAGTTGTTCTTTAATGGGTACAGAGTTTCAATTTTGCAAGATGAAGATTTCTAGAGATTGATTGCACAGCAGTGTAAATGTATTTAACACTACTGAATTTAAAAATGGTTAGGATGGTAATTTTACAACAACAACAAAAAGAATTAACTTCAAACTGCACCAGCAAGGGAGAGAATGGCACAGACGAAGTTCTCTGAGCACTTGAGTTCATCATCTGTTCATGCCTTTGATATCAGTTAGCTCTTGCTGCATAACAAACAGTTCTAAGGTTTAGTGGCTTAAAACAACAACCACTTATTTAGATTATGCAGTTTGGGTTGGGCTCAGCTGATCTGGGTCAGGCTCAGCTGATATTGGTGGGGGTCTGGCTGGTGTAAGTGGCTCATCTGTGAGGTCTCACCTCTGCTCCACGTGGTCTCTCATCCTCCAACAGACTAGCCCAGGCATGATTATATGGTGGTGGTGTCAGGGGTCCCGAGAAAATGAGCAAAAGCAAGTAAAGCTTCTTGGGGCTGTGGCTCAGACTCACAGTGTCCTTTCAACCATGTTTTAGGGTCCAAAACAAGTCATAAGGCCAGTCAAGATCCAAAGGGTGGGGCAAATAACTCCACCCTTTGATGACGGGAGGGGCTGCAAAGAATTTTTTGCAATTTACCGTAATGACTATATATATACTCCAGAACCTGTGCTAATTGTTGAAGATAAAACTAAAAAGAAAATACAATCTAGTGCAGGAGACATCCACATAAATAAATAATTACATAGTATGCTCTAAATAAGTAAGCACAGGACGCCGAGGTGGGTGGAGGGCAAGGGGATCTGGCAGGAATAGGGGAAAGAGGCAAAGAGGCCTGGGACAAAATAATACTTTAACTGGTGTTGCAAGATAAAATGGTAATTAGCCAGAAGAAGCAGGGAGGAAGAAAGATCTGGGAAGAGGGGCAGAGAGATGAGTGAAGGATGGAGGGGGACATGCCTGGGGTGCAGTGAGGCTTCAGTGGGGAGTGAAGGGCCCACCGGGGAGGGGAGGGGCTGGGCGTTGTTGGGGGAGGCATCACAGAGGGCCTTGTTCCCACAACCCAGCCTTGCAAAGTTTATTTAAGCAGGGGCTGATGGGAACTTCCTTGGTGGTCCAGCGGTTAAGACTCTGTGCTCCCAGTGCAGGGGGTCTGGGTTCGATCCCTAGTCAGGGAGCTAAATCCCTCATGCCACAACTAAGACCAGGTGCAGCCAGATAAATAAATATTTTTTTAAAAATGCAGAGGTTGATGGTCAGGCTGATGTATGGAGAGAGCTTGGAGGGGAACAGGCCAGAAACAGGGAGACGGCCTTAGAGGCTGCTGCAATGACTCAGGTGAGGGATGGCGGCGCTGGTGGAGAATCGATGCAGAGATTTCTAGGTGGTAAAAGAGGCAGGACTGGGTGGGGAGGGGTCAGGGAGAAGCCTAGTAAACTGGTGGGTGTGAGCTTTCTGCCAGATGGTCTGAGTCAGGGGAGTTCCCCAAGGAGGGGCAAGGCAAAGGGCAGAGGGCAGCCACTTGGGTGGGCAAGGCAAGGGTGTGGGGTCCCACTCAAAGCAGGGAAGACCAGAAAACAATTCCCTGATGCCAGCCAACAGGGAGGGACCTTGAGGTCAAGACTTCTCCTTCACAAGCCCAAGGCAGCCAAATTCTGCAGGGCGCTGGGATGCGTGTGGCTGGAGTCAACTCTGAAGACGCAGCCCCTGCCAGGCTCTGCCCTGAGGCCTGCAGACTGTCCAACCTGGGCACCGGCATGGCTTGTCCAAAGGCTTCCCCAGGAACCCACAGGCCTCCGAGCTCCTCAGACATGAAGGAGTTGTCCTTGCGAATATGGGGCGGGCAGGAGGGCAGTTTGTGCCCGGAGCCAATACTGGTTTCCTCCCGTGGATCCTCGGTTGTAATGTCCCGAAATGCCAGCTCTCCAGCTGGGCACTCAGGGGGCAACAGTAAGCACGTACCAGCTGATCAATACTTTGAATGTACTTGGGGCCCTGCTGTGAAAAGGAATCCCCTGGTGAGCCCTTTCATAAACTGAAAAATTCTTCTGAAACTGAGTAATCTTGCCCAGTTATTAAATCCAGATTTCCACAAAATGAGAGTAGAAAGAGCCTACAGTTATGATGACCTGGATCTCCAAGCACCACCTCTCAGATCCGGCCTGGGATTCCCAGGGCAGCAGGCGTTGAGGCTGGGTCTGGGGCTGCAGATGTAATCGTTGCTGGAACCTTGGTTTGAAATAAAATCTTCCAAAACAATCAGAATGCTCTGGGCCCAGAAGGAGTGGCGTTCTGTGTAGCGCTGTGTTCTCCCGGTCCCCCGAGCACGGTTAACTCAGGAGGCATGTGGGGCTGTATCCATCACTCAGTGCAGCGTGACAACTGGGGCCACCAGAGCAGGTGCCTGTGGGTGCTTGAGGGAATTGAGCACCAAAAGCTGGAGCAAGTTGCCCAGGGTCACCCAGCCAATTAGTGGCAAAGCTGGAACAAGAATCAGGAATTCCAGCCCAGAACTCTTTCCCCCCACAAGGGATTTCACTCAAAAACATGACATCATCCATCTGGCTCATAGTTTGGGAATGAATTCAGTTGGTGGCTCTTTTTGGAGCTGCTGTGTGAGCACAGCAGTTCAGCCTTAACCCAGCCTGACCCTGCAGGCCCTTCCTGTGTGGGATCCACCCCGGCAATGTGCTACACGTCCCCACTGCCACCTCTCCCCAGGCATCCCACGGCCCTAACCCTAGGCCCACAACTCAACTTATCCCCCCCCCCCTTCCCAATGTCCCCCCCCAGAAGCCCGGACATGGTCCTCACACCCCCGCCACCCACCATGGTCCCTCCAGGATGGATGGCCGTGGCATCCACAGCCTAAATATTTGTCTTTCTCTGTCCCTCCGTCACTGCTGTAGTTCAGGCCTTTGTCACTTCTCACTTGGATTGCAGAGTGATCACCACCATCAAGAAAAACATGAAAATTACCACCTTTGAGTGTTTACTGTGTGCCGGGCCCACGGCTCACAGCTTACCGCGGGCTAGCTCCTTTAACCTCCACCAGAGCGGGAAACTGAGGCTTTGGGGATGCTGCGTAACTTTCCCAAGGTCACACAGCTGATAGGAGGCAGAGTTCAGGTTCTCCCTCAGGCCTGGCTCTGAGGCCCAGCTCTCCACAGGGTGCTTTCCTGCCCCCCCATTCTGCCTCTGCCATAGCTGCCGGAGTCTACCCTTGTCACCCCTCTGCACAGAATCCCTGCTGACTCCCTGGTGCCCATAGCATTAAGCTCGAGCCCCCTCACAGGGCTCTTGGGATCTGACCCCTCCTGTCCACCCATCACATCTCTGTCTCTCCCCCAGCCCTTGAGTCTGTTCCCCCGTATCTACCCCACAGGTGCCCTCCACGCACTCTGCTGGTGCTATGGGTCCTGCTGGTTTCCCTTGCTCCAGGCTCCACGGGGAGCCTTTAGAGACCCCAGCCAATGCCCCCGCAGGACACACACCCCTGCATGTGCCCTGCAGCGAATCCAGCTCAGCCTGATGTGGGGTTGGTGGGGACAGTGATTCAGCATTGCCCGACCACCTCAGTCCCCCATGTGGGGTGTGCTCCAGGAGCCCCCCTTCCCACAGTCTTCCCTGGTCTTCAGCAGAGCTGGAGCCCAGTATGTCCTCTCAAAGAAGGGCCTGGCTGACCTCAAAGCCCACAAGCCCTTGGCCATCCCCGGGCCTGAGCATCTGATCTTCACCCAGCTCTGGGAATAGACTGGGAGACTCCATCCCCACTTTACAGACATAGAAACAGAGGCTCAGGAAGTACCAGGGCTTGTCCACAGTCACAGTGTCAGAGGAGGAGCTGGGCTCAGCAGGGCACCTTGGCAGGCACCCAATGCTGGCCCAAGAGGACAGAGATGACTGGTCAGGCTGGAGCAGGGCACACTGGTGGGTAATTCCGGAACACCAGCCAGCATGCAGCAAACACCCACGCGGAGGGCTTGAGGTGCTGGGGGGGGCACTTAGAGGGTGAGGCTCAGTTCTGCAGATCACCCTCTCCCATTCACCGGCTGAACAGTCTAGGTCATTCTGGCCCAGGAGTCTGGACCTCTGATGTCCGGTGACCAGCACTGCAAAGGGCAGGCTCTGTCCATGGGCCCGTGGGGTGGGGGGACGGGCCGGCAGGGCAAGGCTGTGGGGAGCATTGCTCATCTGAAGGCCTTAACTTTGCAAGTGAAAGAGTTTATATAAAGTGAGCAGAGCAGCTGTCAGGCTCTCCTTCCCCATTCTGAGCCTTGATGTGGGTCTGGGAGAAGCTTCTGACATCCCCAGGTTCGGAGCCCATGGACCTGGGGCACTCTCTGTGCTGGCCCCAGGTAGCCAAGCCACCAGGCAAAGGTAGGTGTGCATCAGGGTGGGAAGTCCCCTGAGGCCACTTCCTGGGACTTCCTGGGGCTGCAAGCCAGGCTCCCCTGTGCTGAAGACCCAGGTGAAGGGTGGGGCTCCTGAGATGACCCAGGAAGTGGGAGGAGGTGCAGACTATCCCTGCCCCTTGCTTGCTTCCCCTCCTACCCCCTCAACCCTGCATCTGTCCCGGAAGTGCGAAAGGGAAGTGCTCGTCAGGCCCCCACTCCACCCGTCCTTTCTCGGGGGCTCCTCCCCAAGAAGCTCGCCCCAGCCATGGCTGTGAGTGTCTAACATAAGGGATGCTGTTTTGGCCGGTTTTGTGGTTTTTATTCCTTTGAACCATATCCAGCCCATCTTACATCACAATGCCATGCTTTACTTGGTATCAGATACATCAACACTCACTGGCATTTGGAGAACTTGTTGCTTAGTTAAATTACAGTTTTTAGTTGTTTGTGATGATGTATTCTCTCTGTTTCCGGTTGTCAGTATGGGAATCTTTTCTCCCAGACTTTCAATTTCTGGGTTTGGTTTTTGCAGGGCGTGGGGGGGGGGGGGGGGGGGGGGGGGTTCGTTTGTTTCATTTTTCTTTTTTTGTTTTTTTTCTTTTGAAAAGCGTT
>NW_006782866.1:1513689-1533221 GCF_000442215.2 Lipotes vexillifer
GTTTGTTTCATTTTTCTGTATTTGTTTTTTTGCTTTTGAAAGTCGTTATTCCTCTGGTTACGTAGCCCCTCCCAGTTGCTGCTTGTTTACGCGTTATGTTTGTGACTTCTTTTGACTGTCAGTGTTGAGCCAGTCTTGCCAAGAAACAGTGTCAAGTATTCTCCTATTTCTCTACTTCTTGAAAAAAAATTTTTAATTAAAAAAAAAAAACACTCTTAATGGGAACCTGGCCCTGTCTGTCTTCTCTGTTCTGCAGAAATGTTGAAGGAATTGAACCAGCAGCGCAGAGCGAAAGCGTTTACAGACCTGAAAATTGTTGTTGAAGGCAGAGAGTTTGAAGTCCACCAAAATGTTCTAGCTTCCTGCAGCTTGTATTTCAAGGACCTGATTCAAAGGTTTGCCTTCCTTCCAGCTGTGGTCGGGTCTGTTCCTTTGTAGGACGCTTTTGTGTCGCTTTTCTCCTCCCCTCTCTTGCAGGTTCCTGAAGCGTGACTCCCTGTCACAGAGCCAGTAGCCATCTCTCCTCTACCCCCTCCTCCCCCCCAGTGCCCTCTCACACACAGCCTCAGAGCAGCCACTGCCCCCAGCCCAGCCCACACAGCTTTGCTGGTCTCCAGGGGCCTCTGCCAGCAGTAGACAACACCCTGCCCCACCCCCCGAGGATCCTGCTTTCTCAGTGGCTCACAAGCCCTCCCTGAGATTAGGAGGACTGCAGACTCCACTTTAAGGGACCACTTGCACGCTGCCCCCACTGGGCCAGCACGTGTCCCCAGCACCATCGTCACTGCTGTCGATAGTGAACTTAATGCCAGGAAAGCACATCGACCAGACCATCCCCCACCGAGGAGCACGAGGCACCCAAGGGGTCGCTTTTCCCCAGCCAGAGTCGGGGAGAATTGACTTGTAGCTAAAGCCTCATTCACGCTGCATGTCCTGATACTTGTACTCGGAGCCTAAAACCAGCGCTATCTGAGCACAGACCAGGTGTGTCCTAAACACGGTCTCTCTCAGCCTTCGCTCCCCTCCCCTCTGCCCTCTGCCCTGGCTATTTCTACCTGAATGAGTCTTAATGGTGCATGAGCATCTTTCTTTTTTTCCATTATGTTGATTTTTTAATTTGTCTGCTTCATACCCTTGCAAAGACGTTAGGGGCCACCTTCTAGCGCCTTAGTGAGGGAGAGCAGCCGAGGGGGCCAGCCCAGGGTAACGCTCCTGTTTCTCTCACCCATCAGCAGATTAATGCCGCTGCTCATTTTGCCTTGCAGCCTCTCCGGGGCAGACGCTGAGCCGGGACTATGCTCAGAGTGGGAGGACAGGACCTCTGCTTGCTTCCCAATGCTGTGTTTGGACTTGCCAACTAACCCCAGAGTGACTGTGTTTTGTTTCAGGATGGCACACTGGCTGGCATCTCCTCTCCAATCTGTTGTGTCCTTTCACTTAGAGCTGAGCTGCCCGGGGTGCGAGCCCCGCCGAGCCGCGCTGGCCCCAGCCACGCAGGAAGGGGCAGCCTCTTTGTGACTTCCAGTCTCACGGACAGCTCGGGTCTCCCACCCCCAGTGCTTGGGTTCTCTCTGTCCAAGCACAGGGGTCAGGGGCATGAGCTCTGGGGTGAAGGGGCACGGCCAGTGGCCTCTTCAGGCCAAGGGAGGGCTTTGTGCTGCCACTCTTGGCAAATTCTCAACCGACGGTGACCAGCAACTGGCCACTGGATTGCAGATGTGGCACCTTAGGCCTTGGTCCCTGACCCAGATCAGTTGGAGAGCACAGAGGTGGCAGGATGCAGGGACAGGTTGGTACTGAGCGATGGCCCAGCCCTGGGCTAGAAAGATGTGGGCAAGGGAGCACAGGAGCTCTTTGACTGTCTTCAGAGACCTAACATGTAAACCAAAACCTTGCACACAACAGAGAAGAGATACCACTAGCTGGGAACCCAAAGTAGTGAACGCTTCTTGGACAGACCAAAAAGAAGGAGGACGAACATTCCAGGCAAAGGATGGGTTGTGGGGAATGTTCTGGAATGCGAGGAACATTCTGGAATGTTTTAGAATATTCCAGGCAAGGGATGGGTTGCCTGGAATAAAAAATTGAGGACAGAGACAGTCATGAGCAGTGGGGATGGGAAGATGGCCTTCTCAGAGATAGGTTGAGCTAGGTTGGCATGGGCAGACAGGCCCTGACCTCCAGGCTAGGGCCCTGGGCTCAGTCTGAGGGTGTGGAGGCCGTCAGGGTAAGTGGAGTGGGGATGCCCACCTTCAGGCAGAAGAACTGCAGGATATGCCTCAGTAACCCTAACGGGAAAAGATGGGTGCAGGGGCTGAGAGGCAGTCGCCCGAGGAGAGAGGGCAGCCTCTTGGGAGCTGGGACACCTGGGTTCTACATCTGACTCTGCCACTCATCCTATGACCCCCAAGCAAGTCACGTCCTCTCCCTCAGGCCTCGGGTTTTCTCATCTGTAATAGAGGAGGTTGGTTCAAATGATGTCCAGGTTTCCTTCCTGCTCTGACATCCCAGGGTGACAGTGAGGGGATGGGCAGGGCTTCCCCAGTGCAAGCACGGGGACATGAGAAGGACAAAGTCACAGACAGGCAGGTCCATGGACCAAGGTCAGGGGAGAGCTTGGGGGAGGTGATGCATTGAGCGTTTGGCATGTCGAGTTTTAGCAGCCTGAAGATACCCAAGTAGAGACACCTGGTAGGCAGCCAGACGGATGGATCTGAACCCAGAGAGGTCTGAGGTCTGCGGAGACAGGGCTGTGTCTTCAGCGTACAGGAGGGTCACTCAGCGGGAGAGGTGGCCACAGCAGAGCCCCAAGGTGCCCCTTCAGTTCAAAATCACAAGCTTAATTTGCAGCCAATTTAAATTTTACTCCTCTCATCCTAACCATGAGCACACGTCACCATCCCTGCCGATAGCTGCAAACAGATTCCTTCCATGGGGAGGAAAGCAGACTCTCTTCCGGAAGGTGATTTCCCTTCCGGCCGTGGAAAATCCTCAAGAATTTCACATTCTTAGTGATCGGGGAGCAGCTGATGTTGCACGTCACTTCAGTCTCCTCGAGACTGTGGAGCCTCCAAACCTGTGACCCTGGAGACGTAATGGGCAGTGGCCCAATTGGCCCAGCAGGGGAGATGGGGCCCTGGGCCCGCCGAACCCCAGGCAGGGTCTTCCCTCTCAGGCAGCTGCACTAACACAAGCAGAGGGTGTGGGGACGATCTGTGGGACATGACACGCTGGTCCTTACCTTCGTGGGGGCCTAGATGAGCACTGTCTGGGGTCTGAACTGGGGTCTGACTCCAAAGCTCATGCTCTTACCATCATCCATTTGCTAACCCAGGGAAGAACAAAACTGCACTTTTTGTTTGTGCACAAAGTTTGTAAGGAAGGGAAATAAAATCTCAGTGTTGACAGTGTAGACAGATATGCAAGGAAAAGGGACGCAGAGTGTGTGTGTGTGTACTCGTACACATGTGTGTATCTATTAGAAACACTTGTAAACTGGCCACAGGATCTGCCCAAGAGAAGACACAATCCCCCCCTGAGACAGGTACCTAAGTGGCAGAACCTCTCCCTCACACCCAGGAGGGGCCGGGTCCCCTGGAGTGAGGGCTGGAAGGGGCTCGAAGAGGCCAGGAGAAGAGCGCATGAGGCCATGGGGAAGCTCAAAGCAAAGCCCAGACTGAGACAGCTGGGCTGCCCCATCATCCATCAGTTGCCCCATCTGAGTCCCTATGAATCAGGTTGAAAACCTGGCAGGAAAAGGAGCTGCAGCTCCGTCTTTGGATAATGTGAAGGCTAGTGCTGCGTAACAACCAGGCCTCACCTGCATCCCGGCTGGAGGGGGAGCCCCGGGAGGACTGAGTGGAGGAGAAGACTGTGGGCTGAGCCTCCTTCCAGGTTTCAGGAAAGAAGGAAGATAGGTTTGAGCAGACTAGACCTAGTGGGGTCCTGGGGATGCAGTCCCCAAGTCACAAGAGTCACTTCTCAACCCCAGCAAGCAGGACCTAGGTCTGCCCTGGACTTTCTCTTTGGGATCATAGAGGAGAAGTCCCTTCACTTGTCCTCCAGGAGCCAAGGAGCTCTGGGGGATGGTTGGTGCCACCAGGGGCACTGGCTGCCCTCACTGGCTGGGTGGGCTGCAGGCCCTATCAGAGGGGACGAGACTGTTCTTCTTTAGAGACAGCAGGGACACTGCCCTCCCTGCCAAGAGTGTGGGAGGAAATGTTCAGCCCCAGAGGAGCACTGCCCCCTGGTCCCACAAGATGGGACAGAGACCTGGCATTCTACCTTCCAGCGGAAACCCTCATCTTGCTAAGCCTGTTGGAGCCACCGACGTGTTTGAACTATATCCTCTTTTCATAGTAAATGAAAACAGATGGACAAACTGATTTTGTGCAGGTTGATTTTCACAAGCCCCATGTGTAGACTCTGGGCTTCTCGCTCCAGCTCCCTCTCCAGAGGAAGCTAAAAGAATCTCTCTAATTGAGTGGCACACACCCGGGATGTAGGGGAGCCCAACAGACGTTAACGCAGTAGTCAAGCCATATGCCTTTGCCCTCCTTCCCTGAGACGCTGGGCATTTGTGGGTGGCAGTCTGCCCCCTTTTCTGGGAGAATAGAGCAGTGTGACTAGAAGAGCAGATAGTCACACATCCCTAATGCTGGCAGAATGACATGAGCCAGACTTATTGCCAGGAAAGTCCTCAGACCCAATGAGTCTGGTGTGTGCTTGTGTCTGTGCCCTGGAGCTGATGACACGCTTGAGTGCCTCTCTGTGGGGCAGGGTGGGCATCACGTCAGGAGGGTGAGCTCACCCTCCTGAGAAGAGCAGGGTACCATCCACGTTCATCCCTGCTCCGTGACTGTCCCCACCCACCACTGCCCCAACAGTTCCAGGTCCAGCTTGCAAAATGAAAGCATCTGATCACTGAGGTGTGTGAGTGGATTGTTAATGGTGGGGTCGCAAACATCCTAATATTGGGGCTGAGGCATTCCCAGCACATCCACAGACTTGGGCTTGCCAAGCAGAGGCTGTGTCCCACACCTTAGAGACACACCCCATCTTGGGATAAGGTGACCCCAGGAAGTTTTAGTTTTCTGATAGAACCTGGAGGCCCTGTGTGGACTGGGCAGCTCCAGCCTGACCCTCACTCCCATGCTCCGACCCCCAATTGTCAGGTCCAGAGGCCCACCCTCATAAGGCTAAGGCTGCCTGATCCTGCCCTGCTCCCCCTTCTCCAAGGTCATATCATGACCCCGATTGCCCAGCAGCTCCCCAGATACTCCATGGGGCTGAGAGAAATGGGATGCCCAGACCCCCAGAGCCAGCTCAAGAGAGGGACAGAATGGTTATCTTGGGAGGACACAACTCCCCACTGGTGACCAGGGCCACCTATCAAGGGCGATACCTCCCAGGGGGTCCTTGCTCAGAGGGAAGAGGTCTAAGGAGCACAGAGGTCCCGTCCCAAGACAGTCTGATGGTCAGGGTTGGAGAGTGGCCACTGGCCTCCCTCTGCCCCCACAGCTGTCCAGCCACACAAGAATGCCTGTGTGGACCGTAAACATGCCTGTGCAGGGGAGCTGCACGAGGCCTCACTGTCGGGGGCCTCTCTTCCTCCAGATCTTGACCTCAGTCATGTGACAAAGTCTCCATCCCGTCCCCAAGAGCTCCTCATTCCGAGAGGAATGGTCAGTCAGCTCACAGTGTCTGGCATCTGGCCCCAGGGGCCTCCAGCCACTCCCCACAGGTTGCCCAGTGGCCCCCTCCTCTCCACAGGTTGCCCCCATGGGAAGTGGGGGTTCTGGAGGAGCAGAGCCTCAGCCGAGCATCACAGGAACAGCAGTCCTCTTCAACCCTGGACAGAACCTGCAATGGTTGACATCCCCTGAGCCTCCCCAAGCAACCCCTTGGCTCCTAGCCATGCGAGCATCACCTTGTCCCCAGGACCCTCTCCCTGGCTCAGACTCTGGGCAAGACAACATCTCCCCACAAGTGCAGCCATGCAGGTCCCATCAGACCTATAACTCAGGGCCGGGGGCTCCGCTGGCCTTCCATCTACCCAACACCCCTCCTCACAGGGTTGTTCCTTGGTTCTCGGGGTCACATGTCACATGCATTTCAGTGCGTGCATGCAGATATATTTATATATCTGCACATCCTAAAGTCGCACCTCAGCTCTTCACTGATTTTGTGCTGAGGACTCGTAGGGAGACTGGAGTGCTGGCCAGAGGGGGAGGCAGCAGTGGCTGTGAGCCTTGGGAGAAGGGGAGCAGCCCTACTTTCGTCTCATCAGCCCTGCCCTGGCTGTGGCCCAATGTGACCTCTGCAGAGCATGAAGGGCGTGGGGGTGAGGGTGTGCAGTCCAGAGAGTGGCAGGTAGGAAGGAAGGCAGAGTAGAGTAAGAGGTTGACCAGATGGCCCCGGAGGCCTGGGGTGTGGAGAACGTCTGTGGTTTCAAGTGATCACATAATAAACCATTTTTATACTTAACAAAGTCACCCAAGCATGGGACTCCATCCAAACAGGAGAACACTAGGTGTGTTAAGACACTTTAAAACTCACACACACTGTGTACATCTATGGGTTTGAGAAGGGGCTCTGCTCAGACCCTCTGTTTAGCCTGTACCTTTCCGCTCAGCTTTCTGGCCCTGCCCAGGGCTCAAGGCAGAATGAAGCCTTCAGGGCCCTGGTCAGATGAGCCATCCTACATGGAGGTGCGGAGTGGCACCCCTGGGAGGGGGGCCTGGACGCTGGCTCAGTGCTTCACCTGTTCCCTGCCAGGTCATATTTGTATTGTAAAGGCCGTGGGAGGCCAGTGCCTAACCAGAGAGAATGTTGCTCAAACGGTGGCATTTCAGGTTCTGTTGTGTAGAGCAGAGTCTCCCGGGAAGGTATTTTCCAGCCTCTGTCACTTGAACTCTATGGGACTTTGGACCTCATCCAGTTCAGTCCTCTGTTTTGCAGATAAGGAGCCTGAGGGCCAGAGAGACCAAGGCTGCCTGCCTGTCGGTGGCAGAGCTGAGGCACCCAGGTCCCCTAACTCCCTGCTTACATGGGAGTTGGCCTCTCTCTGGGGCCAGCCTGTTCACCCGCCGGACACCAGCACACTCCCACTGCCAGCCACAGGTGCACCCAAGGGACCAGTCACAAGAGTCTCGGCCCCTGGCCTCCTCAGGACAGGGTGGGGAGGCAGGGCCAGGAACGCAGAGGTCATTTCCCAGCACGTGGCTGAACCCAGCCCCCCGGGCAGGACCAGGCTCAGTGCGGGAAGCAGGACAGGTCAGAGCAGCCGAGACCGCGTGCCAAGCCGATCACCTCTGAGAACCCTGCCTCCCTCTTAACTCTCTGGGTGTTTCTCCTCTTGGTCACTTCTCGATTGGTGTTATTTTTGCTTCATCTTATCTGTTTCCTTCCAGGTCCAGCTTTAGGGCGCGGCTGCCAGGCCTTAGGAGCCTTTGCAATGGTTTTGTATTTCTGTAGACACCAGATATAAATATATTTATATATCTGTGTCCCTCCCCTGCTCCCCCCAGTTCACAAGCCCGATGCACACTCTACACGCAGGCCACTCTGACCTCTGACCCCGTGTTCCATGTGGCAGGAGGCCCCGCCCCGGGCCAGGTCCTAGGTCATGGCTGCTGGCTGTCTGTGGCGGAAGTCCTTGGTTGTTCTCCCTCCCCTCCTCCTGGCTCTAACCATTCTGTCCGTCTATCTCGTCTCGTCCTCAGTTTCCAAGCAATGTCATGAAGGGCTTCCTTTCCATGCCTAAAAGGAAACAATATGTTTTTGGAAAGAGGTGGGGTTGGAGTCAGGGTTCCGGGACGGCTTGGGGCCCTCCGTCTTCAAGGCAATCAAGGGATTGGCTGCGATCACAGGCGTTTGGGAGCCTCAGTCATGCTGGAGACTCTCCTGCTGGAGGCAGATGGGCCCCGCGACCCGGGACCTGCCGGCCACATTTTGTTTGGCGGAGACGCAGGGGCCAGCAGTGGAGCCGAACCGTATTGTTTCCCTTTGAGGCCAGTCTTGGTCCTCGTCCCCATCCACAGCTCATGCTTTTTGATTTGCATCTTTTTTTGCATGGACATGCCGAGTAGTGATAAGCAGGGTTTTCTGTTCTTCTGGGCGTCTCTGGTCAGACTCTTCTCTTTCAGATCCCGTGTAAGGTCGCTAGGTTCAGGTGTGTCATTGCTGTGTCCCTAAAATGAAGGGCGTGACCGAGGTGTGCAGGGAGACCTAGCCCTGTGAGGAGGCGGCGCCGTGGCCGCAGGGCGGCAGGTAAGGACACCCTGGTCTCTGTGCCTAGGTCGGTGCAAGATGGCAGCCAGTGCGGCCGGGAGAAGCTGGAGCTCGTCCTGTCCAACCTGCAGGCCGACGTCCTTGAGCTGCTGCTGGAGTTTGTCTACACGGGCTCCCTGGTCATCGACTCTGCCAACGCCAAGACCCTGCTAGAGGCAGCCAGCAAGTTCCAGTTCCACACCTTCTGCAAAGTCTGCGTGTCCTTTCTCGGTGAGCCGCAGGGAACAGTGCTGATGTGCAAACAGTTCAAAAACAGCAACGACTGAGAGGGAAGGGCTGTGTGTGCCCAGCCAGACCGCCTCAGGCTGTAGCTGGATTCCACAGCAGTTTTAAGGTGATAATTCGGGTAACTGTGCACAAAGGCCTCTGCTCACCGGCGGACAGAGATGTTCTCTGCATCGGCTCCTCTGAGGGCCGGAAAGGCCACACCGGGACCCCGGGCAGCCTTGTGAGGACAAATGGACCGAGAAGCCTGTGTGAATGGTCTGTTCATGGGGAGCCTGTGCCCTGGCCTCACAGCCCTGCTCTCTAAACACTGAACCAACTTGCTTCTATTAGACCCAACCCAGAGAACACACTCACTTTACAGTTTGGAGCTGCCCAGTTTGGTGAGAGCAGGGAGAGGGAGGGGCAGAGACAGGAGTCACCAGAACCGGCCTGAGTGTGGAATGAGAGAGGCGGGGATGGGAGCAGGCCAGGTGGGGATGGCCAGGGACCTGAGACGTGACCTTGGGGGAATGAGCCATCTAGAAGAGTCAGGAACCACAGCTCCTGAGTTGGGCCCACAAAAGTGATGGGCCTCCTGGGACCCAGACACGTCTAGACTAGAATAACCATTAGTCGGATCTCAGGAGCTCTGGCCAGACTGACCCCAGGTCTGGAGGTCAGGGTGGGTGAGGCCGAGACCCATGGGAGTTGGTGGGTGGGCTTATAAGGGGTGTTACTGCTGTCATGACTCTAAAGTAGAAGGCTGTGACCCCAGACGTGCCTGTCACAATTATGGCAGACACCATAAGCCTCAGTGTGACCCCCCCCCAAGCCCAGGCCTCTTCCACTCACAGGCACTGAAAAAGGTCCGAGCCTGGCACTGACACTCCATACCTCAGTCTCGGCCCTTCTGCCGGGACCTGCAGGAGCAGAGGGAGGCCCCGGGGAAGTCAGCATGAGACGGGGCAGAGAAAAAGCCAGAAAATGGATCTGAAGATCCAGGAACACAGGAAATGGGCTGTGGGGACTCTGAAGGCTGAAGGCAGGTCACAAAGACATGAGCTCAGAGAGGGATCCAGAGTGACAGGCGATGGGGACGGGCGGCGACCCCTTCCAGGGCCCTGCAGTCAGTGGTCCCGTCCTATGCTCTTGCCCCCAGAGAAGCAGCTGACGGCCAGCAACTGCCTGGGGGTGCTGGCCATGGCCGAGGCCATGCAGTGCAGCGAGCTCTACCACATGGCCAAGGCCTTTGCGCTGCAGATCTTCCCCGAGGTGGCGACCCAGGAGGAGATCCTAAACATCTCCAAGGATGACTTCATTGCCTACATCGCCAATGACAGCCTCAACACCAAGGCCGAGGAGCTAGTGTACGAGACTGTCATCAAGTGGATCAAGAAGGACCCCGTGTCCCGTGCGCAGGTAGGGCCTGCCCCACCCCCACCCGGCTTGCCCCTTCTCCCTCACAGTACAGGGATGGTGTCTGGAGCAAAGGGTGCCAGGAAGTTAGAGGAGCCAGGGCTGCCTGGTCTGACCAGCAGTGGGAGCATCTGAGAGCCAGCAGGCCCGGGTAGGGAGGCTGGACCAGCTCCCGTGGGTGCAGAGAGGTGAAGGGGGATGAGAGATGAGAAATCAGGCACTAGAGGGTTCTCTAGGGCTGGCATTACACCTGACAGAGACCCAAGCCAACCGAGAGGCCACAGGGCCAGGGCCCTGCAGGGAGAGAAGTGTGTGCCTGAGCCAGGGTGCCCTGGGCTCCCGTGAGCTCAGACCCAGCAGCAGGAGCCCCACCTGTGCTCGGGCTGTTGAGAGGGTGGAGAGCACCTGGACCAAGCGGAAACCACTGCTCGCCTGATGGGAGGGAGGGTGAGTCCCTCAGAGGGGACAGCTGAAGAAATCAGAGCCGGAGCCCAGGGTGGAAGGAAAAGAGAGCAGGGTCCGCAGGAGGGCCCCTGAGTTACAGGAAATCGAGCACAGCCCAGCAGGATCTCCGGCCGACGGCCTTGCTTAGAGCGGAATTACCTTGGTTCTAACATGTGAGGAGCCCCTGGCCATTAGTGCAGACACACAGGTAGCTCTCAGGAGAGCTCAGAGGCCCCCCAGAGAGCAGCAAATGGGAGGACGGAGTCAGGGAGGCGGGAGCCCAGAACGAGCTGAGGCAGCTGAGTGACACGAGACAGGGGCTACTTTGTTGCGTGTGGAACAAGAAGAGGCATGAGGGAGGGAGGGAGGGGGCGGACGCGGGCATCCACAGCCTTGGGTGGATACAGGACGCAGACATGGCTCTCCACCCCTGCCCCAGCCACTGGGCGCAGGAGAAGGCGGTCCTCTGACTGATCAGGCGGGGACGGGGCAAGATTCATTTTCAGAGAAAGGAAGTCAGGTTGGGTGGCTGTAGTAATGACCACCACCATCCACCACAATTCCCAAATCTGTCTCCAGCCCAGACCTCTGCCTTTGACTGTCTACTGGACACCTCCAGCCCATGTCCCCCAAGCCCCTCTAATTCATAAACCCCCAGACCTACACATCTTGTTGTGTTCCTTATTCCAGTTCTGCCCATTACCCATGGCAGAAGTTGAGAGTCCTCCCACACCTTCCACCTCCACTTGGCCACACACCACTGCCACTTGTGCCTCCTCTTACGAGAGCCAGCTTCTCTCTCTCCCCATTCAAGGCCCCTGATCTCACCAGGATGACTGCAGTCGTCTCCTGAGAGGTTTCCCCGCCTTCAGTCTCCTCCTTCCAAATTCATTCCCACCCTGCAGCCTCGTGGTCTTCCTAGGAGCATGTCTGGTCCTGTAATTCCTCTGTTTAAAACCCCTCATGAGTGCTCCCATCCACCCTGCAGGAAACACTACACAGCCCTTGGCAGACAAGGCAGGAGGTCAGCGGAGGCCAGTGCCTAGCTGACCTCTCCAGTCTCATTTCTCCCTGTCTGCTGCCCAACGCCCAGCAGAAGCCTCCTGCATCCAACCCCATAGAGTCCCCCAAATGCAACACTCTCTTTCACACTCCGATGCCTCTGTGTGTGCTTTGAATCTCTCCCCCTCCCCCACCCCCAGTCCGCCTTAGGCCTGGAAAAGTTGGCAATCCTTCCACACCAGGCTCAGATGGCACCCACTCTGGGGAGCGTCCTCTCCTGCACTCCCACAACCCCTAACTAGACTCTTGCTGTGGGAAGAGTCCTTTTATGTGATGGATCCCTTCCCCACCCTTAAACTGTGTATACCTGGAGGTCAGGGACCAGGTCTTATTGGTCTTTGCACCCCCAATAGCACACTCAATGGGCGGCAAAGAGGGGTCACCGATTAATTGTTGGATGAAACTAAAATAGAGTGATGAGCACAGAGTTTGCCAGACAAGAGGGAGATTCACATCAGTCCATGAAAAGCCTTTGATGCAGGTGAGGGGGTCCAGTGGATGCCACGAAAGGGGCTTGCCGGCGATGGGGAGGCACAGGTTCTGACGGTTCTGACTCGCAAGCTCGATGATCACCGTCAGCTCTCCTGGGCCCTCCCACCTCTTCCTGAGCTCCTGCCCCACCTCATCAAGGATCAGGATCCTCATTTCAGTCCCCGGCAGCCTGGTGTGAAGCAGAGGCCCGCGACCTGGGTGGAGGCAGGGAGAAGGTGCTCAAGAGACCGATGGGTGGCCCACCCCAGGGTCAGCCACAGCACGCCAGACCACCCCCTTCCTTCCCTCCTCACCTCCTGCTGCCGGGAGCGCCCGTCAGCTCTGCCTAGGCCGGGGTGAGCAGTGTCGACACTCCCAAGCCAAATGCACACTCGAATTACCCCTTTTGCCTAGTCCCACACCTCTCCCTTCTTCCTTCTCAACACGCCTCACAAGAGGTGGCGCCACCTTATGATCTAAGAAGACCCCATGCCCCCTTGACCCCACAGTACTCGGCGGAGCTCCTGGCCGTGGTCCGCCTCCCCTTCATCCACCCCAGCTACCTGCTCAACGTGGTTGACAACGAGGAGCTGATCAAGTCATCGGAAGCGTGTCGGGACCTGGTCAACGAGGCCAAACGCTACCACATGCTGCCACATGCCCGCCAGGAGATGCAGACGCCCCGAACACGGCCCCGCCTCTCAGCAGGTATGGCGGGATACGCCCCGAGCCCCCAAAGGCAGGCGCCACGCCGTCAGCCCAACTCTGGGTGGTCCCCCAAGGAGGCGCCAGGCACAGATGCTGACACAGTGTCAGGCTATCCCAAGGGTGCCCATCTGTATCCCTGCAGGTGTGGCCGAGGTCATCGTTTTGGTTGGGGGCCGTCAGATGGTGGGGATGACCCAGCGCTCGCTGGTGGCCGTCACCTGCTGGAACCCGCAGAACAACAAGTGGTACCCCCTGGCCTCACTGCCTTTCTATGACCGCGAGTTCTTCAGCGTAGTGAGTGCCGGGGACAACATCTACCTTTCAGGTGAGGCCCCTCAGGGCTGGGCTGGGGACCGGGCACAGACTTCCCCAGGGGGCCTCTCCCCACACCAGGGTTAAGGAAGGCCAAGGCCACAAGTGTCTACTTTGCAGGGGAAGCCTTCTCCTCCTGCCCCCGGGGCTGTGCCTGCCCAGCCTGGGACCCTTCCTCACTCCCTGCCCACTCTCTGGACCTCCCATACTGCCCACAGGTGGGATGGAATCAGGGGTGACGCTGGCCGATGTCTGGTGCTACATGTCCCTGCTCGATAACTGGAACCTCGTCTCCAGGATGACGGTCCCCCGCTGTCGGCACAATAGCCTTGTCTATGATGGGAAGATTTATACCCTCGGGGGACTTGGCGTGGCAGGCAATGTGGACCACGTGGAGAGGTAAGGAGGCCACAGTCACGACAGGGGCATCCTCTGACATCCCCCGAGAGCTAAAAGCACATCACTCCTCCTCCCCAAACCCCACCCAATTAAGACCCACTGGAGACTGGACTTTTATTTATTTATTTGTTTATTGATGGCTGTGTTGGGTCTTCGCTGCTGTGCGCGGGCTTTCTCTAGTTGTGGCCAGCGGGGTCTACTCTTTGTTGCGGTGCGCGGGCTTCTCATTGAGGTGGATTCTTTCGTTGTGGAGCACAAGCTCTAGGCATGGGGGCTTCAGTAGTTGTGGCTCATGGGCTCAGCAGTTGTGGCTCGCGGGCTCTAGAGCACAGGCTCAGTAGTTGTGGTGCGTGGGCTTAGTTGCTCCGCAGCATGTGGGATCTTCTCAAGCCAGGGGTCGAGCCCGTGGTCCCCTGCATTGGCAGGCGGATTCTTAACCACTGCACCACCAGGGAAGTCCTGATGGTGGAGTAGAAGCAAGAAGGGTAACAACTGCCCAGCCACCGAGACGGGACACTCTTGTCCCATTCAGGGGGTCTGACAAGCTGGAGGCATGAGAGCAAACGGTGCAAAAACACAGGATGGGCTAGGATGCTCTGACCAGGCAGTTAGGGAACTTACTGGGACCGGAAGTAGCAGCCCAGTGACTGGCTGGGATGTAGGGCTAAGCTGGAACCAATGGTCCAAATGTGCACCGTGCCAGTGGCTGTGCCTTCATGTTCCTGCCAAGTGGAGGTGACACACGGGGGAGCTCCCTTCCTCCCTGCCTCCCACACATCCAAGGAAATCTGCATGCAACCCAGAGAAGGGTCACTGCACACAGGCCTGGCCAACCCTCTAGAATTCTCTAGAAGAGAATGTTAAGTCATGTGTATAAAGCCTGCCCTCTGCTGGAAGCTCCAGGCTGGCTTCCTCATCTCGGCCCTTTAAAGCTGGCCGCACCTAGTGGAGGGATCATGTGTAGGCAGGAGGGGAATAGGCTGGAGGCAGGCGCTTCTCTGGGTGGAAACAGTCTTTTCCTTCGAGACGGGGAAATGGATCATGCAGAGAATGGACACCTTGGAGAGAAACTGCAGAAAGAGCTCAGACAGCTTTGTGAGTCAGCAGCAGGATGGGGGGAAACTGCAGGGCAGTCCTGCTTTTGGAGAATCTAGTGCCCCAGAGAGTGACAAGTTAGGCTGAACTGGCCCCAAATTCCAACCCAGGGGGGTCACGGCTAAGGTCACTGGAGCCCTTTTCCCACATTCTTCCCGCACCTTGCCCCACCCCCACCCCGGCCCCCATCATCAGCTGCCATGAAAAGCACATCTTCCCATGTGACAGCTTCTCGCCTGTAGAGCCACACAAACCCCTCAGTTTGTAGTTTTCCCTCGATGGCTAATTGGACACTTGATAAATGTTACGGCAAAGATGGTTTCAGAGTGAGACAGGCTCTGGATTTTCACCGTGGGCTTTTAACTCCCCCAAGTGGAGCTCAGAGATGGCACAGTAACAACGTTTAATTGTCATATTGATTTGAAGATAATGGGAAATCCCCGTGTGATTATGAAGATATTAATACTCCTGTTGAACCTGCTTCAGCCCTGATGCCGACAGCCTTCGGTGGGACCCACTGCACACCCATCACTCTCCAAGCTTTCCAGAAGCACCAGGTTCCACTCGTTTGTGATCCACTATAAACACACGAAAATGAGACATTTTCTATGTAGGAGTAAACTGAGCTAGATCTGTCATCCTGTCTTGCTCTTGTCAGCTATTTTTAATCTCCTAAGATGCTGATTACTCATTTTGCAAACTTGTTGGTAAATACAGGGATTTGTTCAAGGATCAAATGCACAAAGAAGGGGAACAAACTCCATTCCTGTTGGGCCCAGGAGCAGTTCGCCAATGCCCAGGAGCAGCCTGTACCAGCCTGCCCCGGCAGCTGGCTAGGCCTTTGTTCCGCTGCAAAACATCAGCTGGGGCACAGAATGGGCAAGACCACCCTGGGAACCCAGGAGATGGAGGAGCAGTCCAGGACACAGTGCCCTGAGGCCTCCCCTAGTCCACTGGGATCTGTCAGCCGTCCTTGTATGGACAGGACACAGACCTGAAGGCTCTTGGGTGGAAGGTACATGGAAGGGGTGCCCACTGCTTGCCAAGGAGCATAGCTAGACCCCCTTTGGTCAAGTCAACTTCTGTGCCACACAGTGGCAATGATGAGAATTCAGGGTGACAGGAAGGTTGGGGGAATGGGGACAGACAGGAGGACACTTTGTTCCCCAGGAAGCACTAAGGGTACAAATTGCTCTTATATTGATAATGAATGAGGTGTATGGTGCATTATAATTACCTTACTGTATTGCAGGACTAGAGCAAGATTATATAATTATAGTTTAAAACAACAGTGTAATAGACAAACCTGTATTATATCATTATATAAATAACTGGGTCTAATACTTTATAGCAATATATTGCAGTAGCTGTGGTTACTGGATAAATGATAGCAGAGCGCCGCACTCGGCGGGGTCATTTGCATGCCATTAGCATATCCTTCTCAAGCAGGAAGCTGACAGATTGAGCTGACGGGAGGGCTTGTGGCTTGGCAATCAGCCACCTGGAATAACAAGAAATTCACGTTTGGCAGAGTGTGCCATTATACCGAAAGCCTGAAGACTAACAGCCACATAATCTTCCACTGTCTCCCAGCTCCTTCTGCAGCTCTTTGGATCTCCGCCACATCAGCTTAAAAAACAGATATCTGAACTTCTGATACTGTCCCAAAAGGCACTTGTTCCATTGCCTGTTAGCCACGTATCATTCGTTTGGGGCTTAATTGAATCAGCCCCTGCTCCCCTTTCAGGTACTTGAGCTTCTTCTCAAATCCTGAGTCTGTGCAAGTACAGAGCTGGACGTCTCACAGCCAGGGGCACCAGCTAGGAGAGACCATCTTCCTGGGTCACCGAGCTGTGACCATGCAATGACTCATGCCCCAAGGAGGCTCACGAGGAAAAGTGGGCCCCGTGTGCTTCCCGGGAAAGGTGTGCTGGGAGAATCCCAAGTGTGGTGGTGCAGCAAGCCCACGGCGGAGGCCCCGCCTTGGGTCCAGAACCCACGAAAGAACAGTGAACAGCGTGGTGAGCCGTAGATGGAGGATCCAGAGTGAATGCTTGTGAGGGTGGCCCTCAGGGAACAACTGAGAAACACAGCTGCCCCACTAAGAAAGACCTCAAAGATCCCGGCTCAGTGGCCCATTTGCGTAATGCCAAGTCTACTCTTGCCATCCACTGTGTCTGTTCTCACGTTTTCCCTGCCCTGCCTGGAACTCATGTTCCATCACTTCTCCATCCTCTGACTTTGCCACTTTGTCCTACACCACGGATCCTAGAGACCTGGTCAAGCCTGTTCAATCCTACCCTTTACCATCTCCACGCCTGCTGTCTGGGGGCTGATTGCTGGTGGAGAAAATCCCACAGTCTTGTAGGTTGGCCCCACTGTGTATTGAAGTCCTCCAACCTCTACTGGATCCTCATGGTGCAGGGCATTTTTTTGTGTTTCCCTTGTCAGCCGTTTCTCCCACTCTCAAGAGCGTGCGTCTCCCATCTTCACCTCTCTCCTCAAGGCTCTTACCCCACAGACTCCTCCAATACTTGACTCCTGCTTCACAGAGAAAACGGAGCCATCAATCAAGAACTCTCTCTATTTCCTGCCATCACTCCTGCATATGTCCTTATGCTCATGCCATCCTTGCCTTCCTCTCTCATGCCTAAATGGCCACCACTTCCCTGTCTACTCTGGATCCAATTTGCATCCAGCTACCAGGAGCCACCCATCATCAGCTCTCCCCTCTCTTTCATATATAGTTCATCGTTCCTTATCCACTTGGGCTCCTTCCCATCAGCATGTAAACACAATTAAAACTCCCCCCCGCAAATGAAAATAAAACCCATGCTGTGCTGGAGCTGGTTCATACTGGTTCATTAGAGCCCACTGTTAAATCTTCAGGAACTCTGCAAGTCAGTTGTTAGCTACAGAGATTATTAAAACTTAAGTCATATAAACTTAGAATTAAATTATTTAAAAACAAAGGTAATCCATACTCAAAACTCATCACTGTCTAATTTTTTTACTACATTTTACTACTGCCTATGTCCTGGAGGTTGTATGTGTCCACTGCATCTGTATGTGGGGGAGATTCTGTATCCCGGGGCACTACTGGGCATCTCTTCCCAACCCCACATTCAGTGATGTCCCATTGGTAGCTTGAAATCAGCCATGATGAGAGGATTTACATTACAGAAATCAGCAAATGCTACACACCAGGACTTTCTTCCTTGGAGAGCTGGTTTTTAAACATTTATCAGCAAAACCCCTCTTAGCTCTATAGTCCTTTCTGAGTCCCACCTTCTCTGCCCATCTCCCCAGCGAAGTTTCATCCAAGAGACGTCTCCACCAGCCAGCTCCACAGTCTGGCTTCCCGCTCCTTCCTCCGTACACAAATAGCTCTGCACCTCCCGTTCCACATATGGTGCCCTTGACATGACCACCAGTGACCTGCTGGGGACTTCCTGACCTCCTGTCACATCCTCCGTGCTGCACTTTGCCTCCTGTGACATCACCGCTCCTCTTGGACTCCTCTCAGCTCCCCTCATACAGGCCGGCATCTCCCCAGTGTCCTCAGCCCATCCTCACCCCACACGCTCCCTGTGAACTACCTTGCCTTCATTTTCCATCTATGTGCCCGTGATCCCATAGCTGAATATTTAATCCAGACCTAAATGCCAACTGCCCCTGCACGTCCCCAATTTGTTACCCACAGATACTTTAAACTTCCCATGAATAAAACCAAAACCATCCTCCTCCCCAAAACTCTCCCAACCTCGATTCCTTGTCCCAAGAGTAGTGCCCCCTCTGTCCAGTTTCCCAAGCCAGAGACCCTGAGGCATCCTCAGCGACTCCCTGAAATGAGACATCAATCCATGCTAAACCTTATCAGTTTACCTCTCCTTCTGTTCCCACCTCCTTCCTTGGTCGAGGCCACTATTTCCCCAGTTTCCAGCCCATGGGCTGGGTATGTAGGAGATGCCCAGTGCCGGGCTGCTGAATGAAAGAGTAGGACTGAGCTGCACAGAGAGGGCTGAAGAGGCCCGGAAGCTGGGGAGCTGAGAGAGGTTTCCACAGACAGACAAGAGCCCCCCTGAGGTTCAAGAGGGAGGCTGAGAGGGCTGGTTTGGGCTAGATCCTGGGTGGCCTTGAGTGATTCGTCCCAAGCGCCCTCCACTGTGTGATTTCGGGCTACACCGAGGGCAGGAAGTGGGTGGTGGGGCTGCCCCGTGTCCGCTGCCTTGCCTGAGGGCCCTGCCCTGCGCGAGGCCCGTCGCTCATCCTGGCTCTCCCCCTCGCTCGCCAGGTACGACACCATCACCAACCAATGGGAGGCGGTGGCCCCTCTGCCCAAGGCAGTGCACTCGGCAGCGGCCACAGTGTGTGGAGGCAAGATCTACGTGTTTGGGGGCGTGAACGAGGCGGGCCGAGCTGCAGGCGTCCTCCAGTCTTACGTTCCACAGACCAACACATGGAGCTTCATCGAGTCCCCGATGATTGGTGAGAACCAGCTGTCTCCTCGGCCCGGGATCGGGGCGGTGGCCCCACCTGATCGCTTTAGTCGGCGTCGATATTCCCAAACCCAGAGTGCAGGCTGAGCCCAGGGGTTCTGCACACCCAAGTCCAGGGGGGTGGGAGGGGAGGGGAGGCCCCAGCTCAGGTGCAGCTGAAGCTCCCACTACCTGGACAAAGGGCAAGCTGGTCCGTGCCAGGTGTCTCCTGGCCCCAGCCTTGTTCTCGGGCCAACCAGTGATGTTGGAGGTCTTTGCAGCTCCCGTCCCCTGCAGGTCCTGCTGGGATGGAGGAGGGGAGGGGGCCTGGCAGAGGGCCCTGACTAGCCCGCCTGCCTGCTCCGCTCTCCTTGCAGACAACAAGTATGCTCCCGCCGTCACCCTCAATGGCTTCGTTTTCATCCTGGGTGGGGCTTATGCCAGAGCCACCACTATCTATGACCCTGACAAAGGGAACATTAAGGCGGGTCCCAACATGAATCACTCTCGCCAGTTCTGCAGGTGAGGAGGCTGGGCCGGGGAGTAGGAGGGCGGGGGAAGGGACAGAGGGATGGGTTGGTTCATGATGACTGACCACCATCCGATGACCAAGGTGGTGCCTGGGCCCAGAGCAGCACCAGCCTCCAC